>NW_017728993.1:32982147-32983867 GCF_001723915.1 Gavialis gangeticus | reverse complement strand
GTGGTATTTCTAGCTGAGATTTAACCTATAAAGGTTAGGAAAGGTTTAAAATTATGGTCTTGCTTTTAAGTTAAATTATTGATGAAACTTATTTAAATACACTTCCCATGAATGGAGAAAGTCAACTTTTATAGCAAGCGGGCAGGTTGAATGAACAAGGTTTTAAAATGTGCTTGTGGAAGACTTTAAAGCCATACTTTTAGAGAACATTTGTTCCAGGTTTTTTTTCCTAACACATTTTTTTTCCAACTCTTATCTGTCAAATGCTATAAATCTAAGTCTTCTAAAATTGAAATGTTCCCAGTGACTGACCTTGATTAAGTGTTGAAGTGCTGTTGATGTCACCTGAGATAAAGGAAGATTCCGATTGTTTTCTCACAGTGTCGTTCCACATCCTTCTTATACGGCTCTGTTAATGCAAGCAGGGAAAAATAAACATGGTGTTTTAAGTTGCAAAAAGCCTTTTTTTCTCATTCAGTGCCATCATGTGAAGCATTCACATAGCTTCTGACTTTCCACTAAATAATTTCTTTGGCTCAAAGTGAATCTATGGCTCCTTTTTTATAAAAAGTCTAATCTAGTAAAATCCAGTTAGATAAAACACAATGGTACCCTTGCCACAAACCAGTTCCCTAATAACAAAATAAGATGAAGTTTGCATAGGAACAAACTGAAAATAAACCTTGCAGAAATGTTTAAAAAGAAAACAATCCTACCACATAAAAGCCTGTACTTGCCATTTAGATGGTTATAATGAGAAGACAATTAGTGCATATGAATGGAACATATCTCAGTAGGCTTTTTATAAATAAGGTTAATTAAAAGATGCTGTCAAGTCTGTGTTACCTGAGTGCCAGAGGAATAGCGAGCACTAGTTCTTGTTGTTGATGCCTTCACTGAACTGTGGGGGCTCTCAGTTGGCAGTCCACCACAGCAGTAGGAATGCCGAAAGCACTTGCCATATTCCTTACGTACCTGTAGACACACATTTGGGGAATTTAAAATACAGATATATAGGTATATCTATATATGTATAGCTGATAATGTTTCCATTGGGAACAGGAAGTAATCTTGCATTTCAAATATTTCTCAAGCAAGGAAACGGCTTACAGTTCATGTGTACTGAAATCCTGACCACTATCTAAAAAAATGGCAGACATTTTTCAGGCGTGCACTATTATTGAATGAAGCTTATTTGCCATTCACCACCTCTTAATACATTTTAAACAAATTCTTTTATAGAGTCACAATGAAAGAAACATGAAAATCAAGCTGCTGCACATCTTTACATAATTCTGTATGTAAACTCTTTATAATACTATGATTGTTTTTACACAGGAATAAGTAAAATATTATGATGCGAGAATTCCCTCTCCTAAATCCCTCACTTCCTCTACGTTTTGTTGCATTTGTTTTTGGTGCAGAGGCCTGTCTTCCTATCCCTGAATAATGGCTATGGTGATGCAATTGGCATTCACGCATGAAAGCTAACCATATAATTTACCACCTTCCTGAAAACCAATGGGTTTTCAATTGAAACAAACAAACAAACTTTCAACCAACTGAAACTAACAAACTTTTATACAAATCTTACTATATCCAAGCAAGCTGCTGCTAATTAAGATAGCCACACCTCCGTCAGTGGTGTATGATCCTAACAAATAAAACGGATCAAATCTATGAAGAGGGACCAACTACATCAGTAGATCTCCTACTGTTA
>NW_017728993.1:32974499-32977147 GCF_001723915.1 Gavialis gangeticus | reverse complement strand
ACAAATCTTACTATATCCAAGCAAGCTGCTGCTAATTAAGATAGCCACACCTCCGTCAGTGGTGTATGATCCTAACAAATAAAACGGATCAAATCTATGAAGAGGGACCAACTACATCAGTAGATCTCCTACTGTTATGTTTCAGTGCCAAGATGTGAATTTTGAAATCTGGGCCATGAGTTAATTTATGAGAACTTAAGTTGGAACATAAAATTTAAAATTTATTGCTAGGAAGGTTGGCAGAACTCGGATGTTTGAACCCTGCAGCTTCACTTGTTTTAAAATAAAAAATAATTAAAATTAATGGAAAGTTTCAGTTACTTTTACTTTCCAAATAAACAACTGTTTTAGCTTTATAACTAAATGTGTTACTTTTAATATAAAAGTCATTAGGGAACATCTCATTCCCTTTAATGTGTCCAAAAACACCTGATTTCTGTTTCCAAGGAAGGTAATCAGTTAGTCCTATAGCATACACATATTGTAGCAGCACTGTATGAACCAGTAAAAGATGTGATGGGTAAAATTTTTTGAAGTGTCCAACTCATTTCCAAAGTCTATTTGAACATGCTTCCTAAGTTTGCTTTCAAAATCACTAAGACTTAGTCTAAGTTTCTGCTGAAAACGGAACTTGGGTTCCTCAGATCAAATAAGCATTTTCTGATATTTTTTCTGAGAATTTTATCAATACTATGAATGTATGCGAGGAAGAATGAGTGTGAAAAGCTAAACATTCACACAGAACATAAAGGACCCAATAATGTACATGTGTGAGGAGAAGGGGGTTATTTTTTGTGTAGCACATGGTTTGCTTTTAAAGCCCCAACTCATTTATTCATAAAATACATATTTCTACCTTGATTTTTTATAAAAGCATGAGTAGGATGCAACTTAAAATACAGTTTTTAGTCCATTCCTGAATTTTACATAGAGATGACAACTTACATATTTTGTAAAAGAAAGGTATATATGGCTTATATTTTAAATGAACCCACCTGTAACTATATACAATGCATATACAAAAATAAAAACACATTTGTGGTAACACATAATGGTTAAGTTCTTAAAAATGTAAAGTTACATACTATTAAATGGTGTAACACCTAAGGAAAATGTATTTCTGTACATTAATGGATATTAAATGCTCTGAAACACTATATAAAAAGGAACAATAGCAATCAAAACTATATTTTTACCCAAATACCACCCTCCAGGGCCAGTTTTGCCTAATACCTATATTGCTGTGAATGTACATTATCTGTCAGTACTGCACATTCAACTGTCATTATTTCTAAATTATAGCTTGTTCGAAACTGATGGAAGTAACAGCACTATCATCTTGTCAGGACTGGAAACATAATAGTTTTCACTTTCACAATTCTATTTCTCTGTTCAATTTAGTGACCAACTAGTAATAACAGAATAAAAAGACTGCATTAGCTATGCAGACAGGGACTGGATGATAGCTAGTGAAAAGCACTGAAACTCTGAAACCTTAAATGGCAGCTTTAGCATTCTTTCAGGTATAAATCTGCTTGCTCCAAGTTAAGGTTTCTGACACCTGACTGGTATTTTAATATTGTTTTTTGCTGACTCTACTTAATATTAAAACAATGCACAATTGTAATAGAAAATAAAAAAGCAGTCCCTGGTTGTAAAGTCTTATACAAACGGTAAAAAGGCTGACATCTTAAAATACCCTAATCTAGAAAAATATTTGCATCTTTCCTACACTTTGATTTTGTCGTCCTTTTCCTGCATCCACCCTCATTTCTGACCAGGGTTTTCCTTGTCTGAATGTACAGAGTACTGTACCCAACTTAGCAATATTTTCTCTCACCCTAGCTCCTTTCCCAAAACATATTGTAACTATTTGTAAAAAAAAAAAAAGTTGTATAAATCAAATTCAGAATATTCATCCAAGCATCTCAAACCATTTAATAAATATTAGCTATTTAAGTTTCTTGTGAGGAAGGTATAAATGGGATCTAATGACTACACACATTCTATGATGTTAATTGGCTACGCTATCTTTTGGCTAGGTATTTATTGCATATTACCTAAAATATTTCAAAGTTAGAAAATTTAGAAAAGCCAAGAAAAATTCTCTGCTTTACCCCATCTGCCTCTCCTTTCTTACTCCATATTTGTTATTTTAACATGCTATGATACTCTGATGTACACTGTCGGCTTTTTGGTGCTGATGCCATTTTTAAATCCCAGAGCAGTGGCCTCCCAAGTGGGGTGCGCTAGAGGATCCAGTGGGGTGCGGGAAGAAAATATTAGAACTTCTATTTATATTTATTTTTTATCTAAAAAAATAAGAAAGAAATTAAGCTTTACTAATATTTAATATATGGATTGACACTGGCACTCTCACTCGGTCCGTATGTCAGACAGTCACGTGTCACGTACGGTAAGCGAGGTATCCTAAGGGAAGAGTGGGAGTTCCACAACGTGGAGGTACAGTAGTACAGTGGTCTCCACACTTTGTACAGTGTTACACTGAGTAGTACATGTATATAATTTATAGATAAATAAACATACATATATTGGGGGGTGTGCTCACATTTTTTTTTACTACTTTCATAGATTTCATAGACATTAGAAGGTTGGAAGGGACCTCGGAAGATCATCGAGTCCAGCCC
>NW_017728993.1:32963891-32971700 GCF_001723915.1 Gavialis gangeticus | reverse complement strand
TTGACTACGTGGATCCTCCTCTCCCTCCTCAGCCCATAAACCGAGACTGGGAGGATCGATGAGAATACCACCTGTGCTCCCAGACCCTTTAGCTCCTCTCCCAAATCCCTGTAGCGCCTCATGACCCAGCTGGGAGGGCTCCGAGCTGTGTCAATTGTGCCCACGTGAATAAGGAGCATAGGATAGTGGTCTGTGGGCTGGAGGAGCTTTGCAATCCTCTCCACAATGTCCCAGATGTGGGCCCCCAGGAAGCAGCAGACTTCCTGGGCTAAGGGGTCGGAGCAGCAGATTGCCCCCTCAGTCCCCCTCAGGATGGAGTCTCCCACAACAAACACCTTACGTTTTGTCTTGGGGAGAGCGGGGGAGGTAACTGCAGTTGAGCCTGTGTTGCCTGCGGGAGCTGGCGACTCAGCAGACTCTGCTGGGCCTGCAAGTGGTGCATACCTGTTGCTAAGCTCCGGTGGGCCAGGGGCCTTGGTGCGGCGGGCCTTAGGGCCCTTGACCACCTTGGTCCATGCCCATGACTGGACAGAGTGGGAGGTCCTGGAGTCCTCCTTTGTCCTGGAGGGAGACTGTGGTCTACCCTCCGGCTCCTGGGGGAGAAGGGCCTGGCAGTAGACCTGCTCACAGTCCCTGATGGCACTCAATCTCTGGATTGTGACCTGGAGCTCCTCCAGCTGGTGTGCCAGAGACCCCAAAAGGGAACAGACCCCACAAGGGGAAGTGGCCATGCTCCCGGGCCCCAGAGCCTGAAAAAGCGACAGGCAGCCCTTGCAGCCAAGAGCCAGGGGCTCCGTCTACATGGATCCCGGAACCATGGGTTCCATCCAGGCGGCCGTCTCTGAGGTGCCGGGCGGGGGGGCCCGCAGAGCCCAAGGGGACCCTCGGGGTGCAGCGTCTGCCCATGTCATGCCTCTGGTAGGCTGGCTACAGCTGGGACTATCTACCCTGAGGGGTTCACAGGCAGGGTCTCGGGCCCTCCTGCACACCCTCCTACATGAACTCTGCGCTAACTCACATGTCAGCAGACAAGCACGCCTGTTTGCGCAGCCTGTTCGCGCAGCTCCCTGGGGGGCTGGGTGAAGTAGGGGCCTGGGGTGAGGCTTGACCTGGCCTGGCTCCACTCAGCCACCTCCTCCCACTCACTCAGGGGTTAACCCCCTCCCACCATAGGCCCCGCTTGCCTCCAGCTGTGCTGGGGGTTGGTGGGGGGGCTCCGCGGCTGCTGGGGGGTTTTTGGCGGGCTTTCTCCCGCACATCTCTCACCGCTCCGGAGTCTAACTGGCACCGATAGGGGTGTGCGATCAAAAAAGTTTGGAGACCACTGTCCTAGAGCAGTGATGCTCAACCTTTTTGGCTCTGTGGGCAAATGAGTGGTGCAGGACCAGTCCATGGGCCAGATCTGGTGCATGGGGTTGGTCCAAGGGTACAGTCCAGTGTGTTGGTCTGGCCATGTTTGCCAGTCCAACACCATGTGCAGCCTAATCTCATGTGCTGGATCCAGATGCTTGCCAGTTCAACCCTGCATGCTGGATCTAGCTGTGAACCAACACGGTGCCACGTGCTGGATCCTGCCATGTGCTGTATCACACCAGAACCAGTCTGATTCTGCATATTAGAACTGGCCATGCACCAGCCCCACCACACCACATGACAGCCATGATCCAGCATGCAGGGCTACATCATCTGGCCCAGGGGGCTCCAATATGGTCTGGATATTTGGTATTGGACAGATGCAATTAATGCTACCACCTCTTCCTCACTGTCAAATTTTCAAAACTGTAGGGGAGATCCATGTGCCAGATAACATGGCCTTGTGGGCCAGATCTGGTGTGTGGGACAGAGGGTGGGCACCCCTTCCCTAAAGCTCCAAATTTTGATGGACACATACGTTAGTAACAATCATAAAAATGGTTGGCCCAGGCAATCGGCAAGAGCATGTTCAGCCTTTCAACCTGTAGGTCAACATTCTGAATGTACTTTGGCGTCAGTGGATTAAATTACATTTTTGAGTAAACCAAACTCAGTCTTTGGGAACTAATTATTTTTAAGAAGCAACAATATAGCATTAATTTTGGAAAAGCTGCCCCCCCTTAGATACTATCTATTAATGACCATATTTTCTGGGGGAGGGGGCGGGGAAAGGGAGAGAGAGAGAAAGAGAGGAGAGTGTGCAAGAGTGAGCACAGGGTACGGGGAGAGAGAGAAAAAAGTTAGTTTTTCAACCCTAAAAATGATCCCTATCCAAGTTGAGAGTGCCACTGTAAATCCTTGGATGCTTGCTTGTCACTATTGATGCCATAACTGTTTTGTGAAAAATTAATTCTAACCTTCAGAAGGTTTAAAAAAAAGCCCCCCCTTTCCCCCCAATCCAAAGAACAAAAGCCACGAAAAGTTTGTACATGTAAAATTTATGCTACTCTTCTAACTCTTGGACATCTATAATAATTTTTCAAGAAAGGCTCTCAATGTGCCATAAGAAATATTAATTAAGCCCTGCCACATCCCTTTGTTGTAAATATACCCATTTTAAAACTGCCTGAAACAGAGTAACTAAATGACTAGCCCAAGGGCACACAGCAAGTCACTGGTTGCAAAAAGAAACCATTACTTCTGCCTCTGTCTCCTCTTCTAAACACTACAAAATGCTACTACTTTTGAAATTATACTCTCCTTTGCCACTTTTCCCTATCTGATATTTCTTTTCAGAAACATATTTAGTACTTTTAGAAGAGGCACAAAACAGATGCATGTGTTTTCAGTCACTTACTTTCTTTTGAAGGGCACAATGAAAGATGAAAATAAACATTCCCTGGAAAGCATTAAATACTGTGAAGAGATATGTCATCACAACAGTCCCCTCATTGATAAACAGCAAGCCAAATGACCATGTTAGGCCAAGAAGACACAGGAGAGCAAATGCACCCAGGACCCAGGACCTGTAAAAGAAAATTAATTTTAGTAACACTGCTGATAAAAATGCATATCGTCAACTCCAATATTAACATTTCAGTTGCTGCAGTTGACTTTTACTAGGTTCACATTCAAATGCAAAAATTCTTTGGCTTTAACCTTTCATCTATTAAAGGAAGAACAATTCCATTTGGTACTTTTAGTCTCCAGGGAAAACGGCAACAGTAGATATGACCTTTTTCTTACTCAAGAACTGCACAAGATGTCAAAACTATTTTGAAATGCAAAGGTGTAGCTCAAGCCCCTGCTACTCCATTGCTTTATCTATATTTTTACAAAGGAGATTGATTTAATTCTAGCTTAACTGCCAAGTCCTATATTTTTAGTGGTGGTTCTATGTGACACCAAATAATGTAACACAAATACACAAAGGTTAAACGGCAGATTAAAAGCCTTGAACCTAAAGCTTTAACACTGATAAACTCAACTAAGCTGAAGCTAGATGATCCAACTTCCACATGAAGAAGCCTGCTGAAATGTGACAAAAATATGGATATATCTCTACAAAATAAAGTCTTTAAAAGAGATTCCATCATGAATAGTTTAAGGAAAAAGGAATTGTAGAGAACATCACAGAATGAAGGGGAAGGGGGTTTTAGTCAGTGCATTCCACATCTAACTAATGATCTTACTTGATAAATGGCTTATTATCTTCATAGCTAGAAAGCATTATAAGCAGAAAAGAGAAACAAAAATTATTAGACAGAATTGAAACAGAAATTAATAAGAAAGCATTTTTGTATTTTATATAAAAATTAGTCAAAATTAGGAAATTCAAAATGCAGAGGCAAGCAATTAAAAATTATAAAGGCATATAATAGTTAAAAATACTTTAGCAAAATAGATATTTCCAAAACGACTTAATTAAAATTAAGGGCAATCCACAATATTGACCGAGTTTGTAAAGTTAAAAAAAAAATCATGCTAAAAATTTGTTAAGATAGGGTTCTATCTTACCCAGGTAAGTCCGTATTATAGTAGCCATCACAAACCCGGTAATTACTGGTGTGGATGAGAAGACAGAGGAAAAGGAAGAAAAGAGAGAGATGCTAAAGATTAGCTCTCTCTCTCTCTTATCATGCAACATGCAATGAAGCTGATACTGGCCTATCTATAGCATCTAGTTTGCAATGTTAACCTTACTATAAATCTGCCTTTGCCATTTTCAATATTCAAAGCAAGCCTGTAAGACCCTTTCACAACCAACTCTTGATGTTCTAAGCTGCACCATCCCTTCAAAGAGTTGATAGCAAAAGCCTTCAGTTAGATATAGCACTATACAGAATGCACTGAAAGAGTATACAGAGAAGCAACAGGTGTCACATTCTTGTTAATTATGTCACATTTGCATTACTCTTCAAAAGGGATACTGCAGTACAGCACCAAGATAAAGTAAACATTTGTTAAATTAGCATGAAAACAACAGATAATCTTCAAGTTAACAATAGTAATAGAGTCAATTCTCTTGAGAGAACAGGATTACAAGTGGAAACTGCTCAGAATCCCTAAATCAAAAAGTCATTTAACAAAACAAACTTAATATAATCATATCAACCATGCAAACAGGAACATCATTTTGAACTGCATTGCAAATGCAAATGAAATTACCACATTGCTATGGCATTTCCATGAAACAATGTCTTGGCAACAGATCCAAGCTGAAATTATCTAATTTTGACCAATTCTGGGACATTATGGCAACAATGTGACGAAAGCAGGATTGGTACTGTTTGCTTCTAATTGACATCTGCAGTTGCTGGGAGACAACGGCATTTGTTCCTAATGGAGAGTAGCTTTCAATCAGTTCAGCAATCAGAAAATAATCATAGTTCTCATACTTGAACACAAAGCACTTACTTAATGTTTTCCAACCTGCTAGAGTCTGGTTTCAAAGTGTTTGAGTGCTTCACCATTTTGCACAATGTGATCACCAAGAAGATAAGATTCAGCTGTCAAAACAGATAAGAATGAAATTAAACTACTTCAAGTAACAGGTTGAGTAATGAGGATGTTACAGACTAAACAACAACAAAAAAATCATGGTTTATTTTCAAGTATATACTGGGGGTTAGCAATGGTATTCGGACTCTTTCATCTCCAACGGGCTGTTAGAAATACAGAGAAAGCGCAACATTTTCATGACTTCATTTAACTCAAGGTCTAACTTAACCAAAAGTCATTAATACATACAGCCTGAATTTGCAATATTTAACTCGACTCCTGAAACTTAACTGTTTTCAATTTGAAGTGTGTGTTTTGCTATTTACTATCAGACTAACTCATTAATACCACTTGACCCACTCTCCTAGCTCATCAACCTGCTCCAGCTGCTTTGCTCCCCATTGTTAGACTTTCCTACTACCACTTTTCTTCTTGCTTTCCCCTTCCATATCATCCTCTCTTCCCCTTTTCACTTGCTGTTTATTTCTGCCCTCACAAGCCCTTCACTTGTCTGGAAAACATTTTTTTACAACTTGTGTTAATGCAGCTGAAACAATACTAGTAACAGAAACAGCCTGATACACTCTATTGTGTGGCATATCCTACTGTCTCCATCTGCTTTTTTGTTTAGCAAACTTCAAGTTATTTGTGCTGTCTTAAATATCTATTCATGTGTATTGCAGGGCGGAAGCTAAAGAGTGGTAAGATTCATGGTTTTCATACTTGGACACAAAGGACCAGATCTTCTAAGTATTAAGGCACTTAACTCCCATTTCCTCCAACTCAAGTTCAATGTAAGTTAGGAGCCTGAATACTTTGGAGGATCTGGACTCAAGCACTTTATGTTTTCTATTAAAGCCCATGTGAAAAGAGTTGTTGGTTTCAGACCAGCCCTTAGTGCATTTGATAAATATCACATTTGTAACTGATAGTATGGCTGGCATTCTTACAAGACAGGTATTACTTCAAAGCTGGGATAAATTCACTGCAGAGGAAGTTAAGGGAAGCTTGTAGTGTCAGGACTCAGGATATACCCATTATGTAGATAATACAGCATCTGCTCCTGCCAGTTTGACAACTTTTAAACACTGTGAGAAAGTATCATGGGAACTATGGTGTATAGAAGGACAAGAGAACAAAACAGATGGAGACATGTGGGGGTGAGGTGTAAACAGAAGAGGGTTTACACACCAGAGCTCCATGGGGATATTTCCTACTGTGGTGAACACTGGGGCAGTTCTGCTGCAAGGCTGTTGTCATATTCTGCCTCTTGTCCAAACATGCTTACATTACAAGTGGCTATGGGAACCAAATCTATACTACTGTTCTCCATACTAACAGAGGACCTGCACCCACATGAGAAACATCCCCCAGAACTCTGTGGTAGATGAAGATGTTAACAGGTAAGGAAAGATTTTGAAAGACCATATACAACTCCAAGATACAGTCTAAAATAAAGAGATGACATTTTCAGTTTATAAAAATGGCAAGTGAGAAGTCTTGATGCCATAAGAGAAAAGGTTTAGGTCATAAATTAGGAAAACAGTTGCTACCAATGGGAGTGATTAAGGAAAAAACACAACTACATTATTAGAAAAGAGAGTAAGAATCACTATCATTGTGCTAATACTCCAGTAAAGATAAGACAGTAGTGGGAATTATGTACAAAATACAGATTCCAACATTAGCTTAAAGTTTTTCAATTTTTTCAGGCTGACCATGCCTTACTCAAAGCCAAACACTTTCTCAGCATCTCCTTACTGACTACAAGAGAGAGAGAGCACGCGCACATAGACAGACAGACAAGACTGATGAACCTATATAATTTATTAGTTTATATGCACCTTTCAAATGTTCACAAAGAACTCTTGACTTCAAAAGGTAAAGGTAGGCATGAAAGAGGGAAGCATGATTTTCTTTGTTTTTAGATGTAATGAATTACAATTGGCTTGTGACTTGGATAGTTGACCTACATAATTCTCCACCCACCACCATGCTGTTTAAGAACCAATGCATTTGAGCAAATGTAAATATTTTGGCCCTCCTGTTATGGGACAAATGTTTCATTCTTTTGTGTGGTTCTGGGTGTGATAACTTCTCTTTCCACCTTTTGCATAAGAAACAAGCCAGGAATTCTATCTTGATCTGCATCTCCCAGACTCTCATGCTTTTTGTACAAATTTCTGAAATATTTTGGTAGCTATTATAATAATATTATAGAGTTTATTAAAGCACTAACCCTGTGCTGGGCTATGCTGCACAAAGATATCACATTTACTCAAATCTAAGATGAAGTTTTTCCCCTCATTTAGCTGCTGTGGCTCTGAATGGGGCCAGTATTGCTCATGTGGCACAGGAAGGATGTGTGGGGTGCCAGGAAACAGAGTGCGTAATGTAGTGGAAGCATGGGGAAGAGGGCATGTAGTGCAAGGTGGGGCATGGGAAGGGATACATCTAGAGGAGGGAGTGTGAGAATAGGATGTGGGGTAAGGAAAGCAGAGATTAGGGGAAGCGTGGGGAAGGCTGGAGGCTGAAGCCAGAGCCACTGCTACTGCTTGGCTGGGCCAGGTACTCTGTGCCCCTAACAGAGATGGAACCAGAGAAGCTGCAAAGGTAAGCTGGGTGGCAAGGGGAGGGACCAGAAAGGGATAAGAGGCAAGAGCAGGGGAAGATACTGGGCAGGGAAGCTCCCACTGTGGGAGCCCCCACAGCTGTCTCCACTTCTGAGCCATTTAAAACCCTATGTAAGCCTTCCATATAAACAGCATCCTATGGCTCTTGTATACCAGGAGCAGTATTTGCTTTTGACCATACTGAGCCATAGGCTCAGGCTCCCACAGGGGGCAATGGAGGAGCTGCTCCAACACAGAAGTAGATTGAGGGCTACTGGGGGAT
>NW_017728993.1:32956105-32958891 GCF_001723915.1 Gavialis gangeticus | reverse complement strand
ATGGAGGGACACTATTTGTTGAGTGAGGAGGGATGAGGGTGCAGGTTGTTGGGGCAAGAAAGATTTTTTTTTGTTTCACCCATGTACATGCCCTGATAGTAGTGCTGGGGGATGGGTAGGAGGAGGGGGGAGAAGTGGCATGGGGCAGGCTGTCTGTCTCCCAGGCACTGCTTTCCCGGGGGGGCGGAAGGGAGGGAGGAGGGAGGGAGAGGCAGCAAAATTTGACCTACATTAACTAAATTCTAGACATGGAAAATTAAAACAAATTTTTAATTTTCCATGTCTAGAATCTAATTATTTGGGGTCATCTTAAATTCAGAGTTGCCTTGGATTCGAGTAAATATGATACATACTTTTGTTAACTAAGAGGAATGCCCATGCCTCTCCACCTTGTCAGCTTCAGCTCATGCTAAGGGGGAGTGCACTAGAGCATTATAATGCACAGCTGGAACACAGTTTGCCCCAGCAACCTACCCTTGCATTATGCTAGTAAGATGCTTCTTGGATCAGACGCGCACAGGAGGCTTGGTTTACCTCCTAAATGCCTACCTCATGGAATGACAGGATTTTGCCCTCTGATTCAGTGTATACAAGACATACAGTTGCTGGTTTGGCATCTAAAATTTGGAAAACATATTTATATTTATAGTGAGGTTCCAACCCTGCAATGATATCCAAGGAAACAGGCCTCTACCCCTGAGACAATGCCAAGTTCCAGCAAGTGAACAGAAATTAGTATAAATACAGGACTATTATCTGTGGGATTGGGAACAAACAATTCTTTCAATATTCATTAAAATATATACAACAAAAGTTCCCTAATATGAAGATAAGAGTGATTTGTCACGGTAAAAAAGAACCTTTAAAATAAAAAATACTGTACTTCAAGACAAAGTAACTATGACAACAGAACACATGCTACTCATTCTCCACATCACTAAAAATGGTATCAGCAACCGAAGAACACTGGTTTGCTATCTAAAAAATATTACAAGATATTCAAAGATTCTGACACTATATATGTATTTTAAAACTATTAGAAAATTATTCTGTCCAGTTCAAAAAACTGTTAGTGGCACAGATGACTTTTGGGAAGATGCATTTATTTGCTCATCTCTAGTCATGAAAAACTGTTCAGCTTTTTTAAAGTTTAGCAGCTTTGGATGTATGCATGCATAGGTTAAAAAGAGGGGGGAGTCTGCCATTTTATTACATAAAACAGACAGTAGTAAGAGCAGAAGTTACTGGAAAATAACACCCCTCCTCCTACTCTAGGATACGTTTATTGGGAAAAATATGTATGCATGAAAGAACTAGACATTTTGCTTCTTTTCCACTAATTTGTAATGACTGCACTTAACATTTATAGATATTCACTGAAACAGAGGCAACTTAAATACTGAATTTCCTAAATTAAAGATAACACCCAATATAAAATTTAACAATTTTCACAGTATTCCAAAGCATAAAATCCACAGATATCCATCAAATAGCAAGATAGATCTTGTATGTGTACTTTTGGGCCTCTCTCTAGCAGTAAGCCAGTTCAGCCAGTGCAGCTGATGCTACATCTTTCTTTTTTGCATCACAGAACTTTCCTTCTTCCTCAGGAAGACCAGAACCATCTGTTTATTCTTTGAGAGCTAGAAATCAATTCAAGAAATAAAATGAAACACCTCTTTCCCCCACTACCTCCAAAGAAAATATAGCAAGCTAGACTTTTGTAGTTTTACCTTTTAGTTTTTGTTTTCCTTCAACAAATGCCAGTAAAGTTATCAATATGGTCAAAACCAGTAAAGTTATCAAGTAGTAGCCATCTGCTCAATAGATTTAAAAAAAATATCTTTCAATGAGCTCCAATGTACAAACCATTTGGTTGATAGTGAGGCTCAAGGAAAGCTGCTGCATTCCTTAAATCAGCAGCCAAACCCTAACCTGGATTTGGCCACAAACTCCAATGCTAAGCTAAAATTTGCATGTCCACCTCATCTCTTATTACACGCATGTGCACACACACACTTGTATATGATCAGAAAACTCAATGTTGCATAAGCTCAGCTCTAATTAAAGTTAATGACATGTAAGGGGGCTTAGCATTTCTATTTAGGATTTAAAAATGGATGTAGGTACCTAGGCACCAAGGTTTGACAATTTTGACTTTATATGGAAAAATCAGAAGATCTACAGTTACATTAAATAGGTTTATAGTTTGTAACTACTTCAAAAAATGACCCATCAAGACTTAGTGAGAAACTTTACTGATATAATTGTCCACTATGAGCCCTCTTTCATTTTCCACTGAAGTGTTTTATATTAGTCATTGTGAGAGACAGGATACTAGACAACATGGACACATATATATAAAAGCCCTACACAACAATGCCTTTTAAAATAAAAATGTTACTGTTCTAAGTACTAACATCTGGGAACTTTCCAGGGCAATAGGGAAGTTCAATGCTGATTGGGAATTTTTTACCAAATGCATATGAATTCTGTTTCTAGCCCTGCAGAATCAAGAGGCACTAGTGAAAAGAGACCAAAATTGAATAGTGTCTGCCCTGCCCCTCAGACCTACATTATCTGGGGTAAAGTATGTTTACGTAAGGTTAATTAAAAGAAAATAATGGTTATAAGCTGTAATGATACCTCAAAGGTTGGAATGAATCCAGGGGAAGATGGATAAATGGGTGAGAGAAGGTAAATTATATAACCAATATAGTACAGCCTATTATTTGCACTTCATATGAGGTGCCCATATATATATGGGCTGTACTATATGTATAAGG
>NW_017728993.1:32948812-32951105 GCF_001723915.1 Gavialis gangeticus | reverse complement strand
AGCTGGCAGGCTTTGTGGCCGCAGCAGGTACTAGCAGGCCTACAGTTTTCACCCTGCTGCACCTTAATACACAGTGTCACCCATGTCACGAGTTCTGCTTGTCCACAGCTTGATGTGCAGTTTCCCCCAAACCCCTGCATACATTTATATCTCTATACATCTATGGGAAATATTTATATTCATTTCTATGTATGTTGAACATGCATATACCTGTATATGTACAGATTTCTGCCTATAAACTCAGACAATACATTAGTGAAATAACATGCACTGGCTGCCATAAATAAAATGATACATTTTTCCTATGCTGATTAAATATAACATCTTCAGAACTTGTGTTTAAATAACCTTTGCTAGGCTAATTTATTAGCACCATCCATCCTGGCTGAGCTAAAGTCTAAGCCATTTCACCTGTTTTAATGGTATGGATGAACATGAAGCTACAAAGTCAAAATATTCAGGCTTTTCTGACCACAGATTCTGGGAGTGTAGCGTTTGTTTTATAGCCATCAACCTGCTCAATTGAATCACGTCCGCCTGAGCTTAACAGCTTAAAATTCATTCCACACAGCCTGCAGTGCTGACATGGATATGATAAGACAGAAGAACAGGAACACCACTCTGAAGTAACCTAGCTGAACTGCACATGTTCTGACCCTTTTTGAACTCCCTGGAGCTTTTGTTACCTGGCAAATGCATCTCTAAAACTGCTCTTGTATCTCCAGATCTTTGCTCTTAGCCATGCAGAAGCCTATTTCTCTCTGGGACTGGCAGCCAGAGAGGTGTTCTCTGAAGAAGGCTTCTAAATGTGTGTGCAAGCTGAACTCCTACTGAACTGAATTAATTATTAAAGATGCAGATGGAGCTGTCCAAATGATAAGAACAGCTCCTGACGTGTCATGATCCAAGCTTTCATTAAACCATTTCAGGCATACTAATGGTTTCCCACCGCTCATTACTTACATGCTCTTTTCTCATAGATATAATAACCCTGGTGCCCATAGGCATGACAGTCTATGGAAACAGTGAAGCTGAAAGTTTTGTGTCTTCCTCGGAAGACAATCTTCCTTCATAGCTGCCTTCCATAACCCACGTTGTATTAAACTGGGTACAGACTTTAATGCATCTGGATTTAACCTCAGGGAAATTACAAATCAAAGAACAGTACCGTCAAGAATACATATTATTTCATTAATAGTACAATTAAAATAAACATCTTAAAAAAATTCGAACTAGTTACAGATGTTCAAGAGACTAATAATACAAAACTCTTGCATGCCTTTTGTAATGGATACACAGCTTTACAAATATCGCTTTTTTCTTTGTTGCACACAGATTATTTTTCAGCCATTACACTGCTCACACTTTCCCTTCTTTCTCTCTCTCCCTCCCTAACTCACCCCCTCTCTCAATTGGGACGATTAGAGGGCAAAGCAATTGCTAGAAAAGAATTACTCCCAGGAACTGCGCTGTGATTGCTACCTGCTGTTTCATATTTTTGAAGTTGGGAATACTGCTCCCAAAGGCCTTTCACTTCTCAGCCTAAATGATTTGCTGGAGGATAATAATGTCATGGCCGGTAAATAATAGTGGACTCTGTCTGTACATGGTCAATATGATTAAATGTCCTTCACCTCTCTTCTCATACTGACCTGGTTATGAAGAAACAAAAATGCCCTCAGCAATGCCCAAAGCCTCCCAAGTGAAATGTTGTTTAAAAGAGAGAGAGAAAGAAGTGACCTAGCAAGTGCTCACGATACATAAAGTTAAAAAAGGAGACCCTAAAGCACTAACTAGTTGAACTGTATGACACCAAACTTCAAACAGCTCTCCTTTTACAATCACAGCAATCATGTATATAACTTCATCTCTTGTAACAATATGATCTGCCATCTTTTTAAATACAGTTGAAGGCTTACCTTTGCATTAAATTCTAAAATAGAAGGTATTTCCTTCATTTTAAATGGGTTAAATAGGTTAACCCATTATATATATATATATAATATACACATACATACATACATACATACATACATACTTACATACATACATACACGTCTTTGTCTGTCTAAGTTTATTCACGTTGTTTGGTTGTCTCAGCAGCCAATCAGAGTGCAACAAGGGACAGGAGGCAGTGGTGCACTGCCATTACAGCAGGGACAGAGTGGGTGGAAGGGGCGAGTGCCCTCCTCTCCCCCCACCCTGCTCCCTGGAGATGGCGGCGCAGGGTGCTGGCTGAGGGGAATGGAGGGGCAAGCTCCCCCCCCATTCCTGAGATTGGGCCTGCTGTGGC
>NW_017728993.1:32935452-32948690 GCF_001723915.1 Gavialis gangeticus | reverse complement strand
CCCAGACCCAAACTGCCGGGGTGGGGGGGAATGGAGGGAACAGGGTCAGGCCTAAATCGGGGGGGAGGGGACAGGGCTGGATGAGGATGGGGCAGTAGGGGCACAGGGCTGGACGGTGGGCTCCATCCCCGCCAGCCCCCTATCATCCTTGATGGGCAAAATGCTAGTTTAAAATAAGACTGCAGTGGTCTTAACAACATTCCCTGTATCTCAGAAAGAATATAATCTCCTATCTCATTCTATGTATATATATGCACACACATATATATGTACACATACATAAACTTTGACATTTGAAGAAAGGAAGTTTCACATAAGATACCCTTATATCTTTGAGACTGTATAAACTGAAACATCCACTTGTTCACTGTAGACCACCTAATTAGTTGGCAAAAAAGTAAGATATTTAAGGAAGATTTCTAAGAAAAACAAAGCCGCCAGAATAGAACAGTCCTAAATATGGTTAGCAATACCTCAGCATAGTATCTTGACAAAAGAGAAATCACATATCAAATATTTTGCTCTCTCTTACACCGTAATTTATAAAATCAAAAAGAACCAATTTATTTTCACTTTCCGGAAAATATAAATATATATGTAGCTTATACATATGGGAAATATTTATATTCATTTCAAAAACATGACTATATAACACAATGCTTTGTGTATAGATCAGTAAAAATTAAGAAGTTGGAAATTAAGGCTCACAGTCTGTCTTGGAGGCTGAAAAAAAAGAGAGAATATGAAGCTTGATATTGAGAAGACCATGTCAGATATTATATGAAATTTTGGGCTTTTCTTAATTTTTGTCAAAACTATTGCATTCTACAAATCTACGTTCTAGGTATTTAATTACCTTAGGTATCTAAAAATACCAGTCAAAGCAACTCTGTTCTTCCAAATTATGGTATAAAAAGTCCCCTAAAACAGTAGCCAGGAACCTTATAAAGACATGCGCTGGGACAACTTGGCTCAGGGCTGACGCAGGCCAGGTGGCTTCAGTAGCATACCAGCAGCGTTAGGCTTCTCTTGTGCCCAATGCCATGGCCAGGCAGCTGGGAGTTGTACCTGCACTGCTAATGGTTCTCCAAACCCTCTGCCCCCCAGCTGTGGCACACCAGCAGCTAGAAGCTCCCTGGCCTCAGCACAGCCACTTCCCCACTGGCTGGAAGCTGTGCCTACGCTGCAGCCTTGATAAGCATCCGTGCGTGTGTGCATGCATACATGGGTGGGGCAAAACAGTGGTGGCACAGGTGCAGCTAGATGTTACTTGTCCCCAGCACAGCTTCTTCCTGCTCAGTCCCAGCACGTGCACAGGCAGTGTCCTCCGACTCCGTGGGCTGCATCCAGTTGCTGCACTGACCAGATGCAGTCCATGGGCTGTATGCTGCCAATCCCTGTCCTAGCATATTCTAGATATATTTGTTATGAAGGCTGGAATGATACTGGAAATATACAATGGATGTACAAGTTAACCACTAGATTTTTAATCATGGTTATACAAATAACCGTACAAATAAAGTATGTACCTAACCAATTAGAAATGGAATGAATCACAACTTTCTGTTGGGTACAAAATACTCTAATTACTATTTACATAAAAACATGTGCAGTTCTGTAAAGCTCTGGAAACAGCCTTTCAAAGAAGATGGGGAGAGGAGAATCAAGAAAGCTTAGTTATTTCAAAACTAAGCTTGATAGGTTCATGGAATGGAGTTTATGACAGGACAGGAATGATCCTGAAGACGGAAATTAAAGTTTTGTGGTGTAACGCTTCAAGTACTTGATCTGTGGTTGTCCCCAAGGGGAAGCTGCAAGTAGATGTTATTGCCATGTGTGGTTGCTTGCATGTGATAAGTTTTATGGTAGAGTCAAGTTCGTGAACATCATGACAGTACATGGCTGGATCTGGTGGCAGGTGCTTCAACCAAAAGAAATGGTCTTAAGGTGAGATGATGTTTCCTTGACAGAGAGAGGTTGCAGCTTCCTTGTGGTATTTGCCATAGGGATTGTAGACTTACCATAAAACAAGAACCTTAAAGCAAGCTAGATGTCTTTTCAAGGATGCACTTTAGTTTAGACTACAGGAAATATTATACAATGCGTGTCTAAGGCAGGTCAGGCTGGCCAGTTGTGACAACTCCGAGATCAAAGTTCCCTTGTCTGTTCACCCTACCCTCTTGAACTCTCAATATGCTTATGGTGCTTGTTCCACCACATATATTGGATTAATTATTTCCATGTTTCTGCTCATCACTTGTATGGGTCTGGAAAAAATTTCCCTCCAACCTTGACTACTATTTTTTAAGTTCTGCTCACTGTCTTCAGAGATTGGTCCCACCTAGAAATTGAAGACTGGATGAGGTATACTTGTGTTCCTAACGGTACTGAGAAACCTCACAGAGGCCTGGCTGCTGGGTCTTGCTCATATGCCCAAATTCAAACTAACCACTAGGTTTTAGATTACAATGGAATTTTCCCTGAGGTCAGATTGGCAGGGACCATTCAGGACAGGTTTTTTTGCCTTCCCCTGTAGGCATGTTTGTCTTCCATTTCACAGCATCATCTGGGTATATATTTTCTCTTAACAAATCCCCTGACCTTGCAAAAATGTAAGCCACTGGCAGTGCCCCTGAGCTCTCCTTGTTTATCTGTCTTCTTGTGGCGCACAGTACAAAAGACCAAAAGCCTTAAAAACTACAAAGCGTCTTAAGCTTTTTAGAGGGTGTGTAAAGCTATTTAATGAGTTGTGGTGCATGTGAGTATGTGTGGATACAGTGAACATAAAGGCTATTACATTGTTGCCTGCAATTGTTGGGGATCAGATTTGATGACACAGCTGGTCCCTTATTTCTACACACACATGCATGAGCATACATACAGAGAAATATTTATAATTACATAATCAAATATGCATACACATAAACATGCACATGTATGCAGAAATTATTAGACTGAATTATTTTTCAAACACTGTAGAATGTCTATTTGGGACATACCATTCTGTTGGGAAAACAGTTACATATTTTTTTTTTAACATGAGCAACAGTGACGATAAAAATAGTAATAATGGCTCCCTTGCAAATCTGTATTTAGTACGGAATTGATTTGTCATATGACTGGCATATCAATATGACCTTGAGTATTAAAACCATTAGGAAAAAAGTTATTGTATTAAAACTAAGCTTGGTTTTGAACATTAATGATTGGTCAATACCACTTTTTACTTGGAGATTTCTAAACATTTTAAATCCCCTGTTAACATTAAAAATGTGTTATTAGAATTTTCATGCAAACCTCTGAGAATAGGGGTGATAATGACTGATGTTGGTCAGCCCCCATAATACGACCTTAAAATGAGGCAAAAAAAAGAACAAAAAATTCCAGATAAGGAAAAGCATTCTTACCAGAATAATGAAGGTAACTGGCCCAATGAAACTCCAGATAAAACAGTTATCTATATGGAGCCAGCAACTGTGATGAAAAAAAAAAAGAGGGGTGAATGATTATATTAACTCTTTAGTTGTGCAAATGAAAATTGGAAAAAAACAATTAAACAATCCTTGAACAGGTCGTTCAAAATGAGTAATGAGGCCACCCTGAACAACAACATTCTCATCATGGGCATTTTCCCCCTAACCTAGGGCTGCTTTGCTGTGCACTGTTTAACAAAGCTGTTCACCATCTACTCAGTTTTTCTTTCTATATACCATATAGCATCAAGAATAACTAATGTGGTTACAAAGTACCTCTTTCTCTCTTCTAGGTTTAGTTAAAACTTTTGCTATAGCCTGATGAACCCTAACATCAATAAATGCTTTATTTTTCACAGGCTTTCTGTGTAATCTCCAAAATTTGCTTTAACTTTATATCATATGCAAAGTGCTTACCCCTGAGGAATGCAAGATAGAAAATGTTCAGATGTCATGTTTTGCTACAAAACAGTCTGATATAAATAAAATGCCCCAATTGGGAGTTGAATACTAGGAAAAACACATATGATATTAGACTGAATGATGCATAAACTTATCAGGGTTGACTTCACTTAGTGATTCGTTTTTCATATACCCCAACTCCCTGTTGAATCCCTTTTATTTGTCTTTCATCAGCAGCAAAATCCAGCAGCTTTCTTACCGTCAACAGTATCCTCCTATACTGTAACTAATTTCATCAAAGGACAAAGTAAACACTATTGGAAGGCAAATTCATGCCTCCAGCAATTCAAATCCTCAGAAACATTCTATGTCTACCTTCTGTCACATTCTATACATATCTGTATGTTTATAAATAAAAGGCATTGGCTAATTTTAATCCCACTTTACTCTCCTGATAAAATATTATCAAAGCAAAACATATGGGTTGGAATACTGTACTGTCATAATTCAGAATAAAAGTTCGCTAGAGGGCCAGCTGAACAAAGGGATCTAATGAAGCATTAGCTTAAAACTGGGTGGTTAAGCCGGTCAGATACTTTAAGTCAAGAAGAAATTTTGCTTAATATCCATTTGAGGCCAAAAAGTTATTTACTTTTTCAATTTGTTTCAGGTCAATCTTTTGTGTTAAAAGAAAGACCATAATTTAGAATTTGCCTCTCCAGAGTACAAATTCTCTGAACCTAGAGAATTACAAAAGACTTGATTGTAATTTGTGCACAGCATTGCCATTCTCTTACCAATAAAGCTTTTAGATGCTATTTTAGCCTGTCAGAGACCCTCTGACAGCTAACAGGCTTTAAAAAATTATTCACTTGAAAAACACTCAGGTCACTTGCAATTACTTACGCTTTCTCTGTTCCATAGCTCTTATAGTCAATAGCTGCTGAGACACCAACTACTGTGGCAGGAAAGAGGTAGCCAGCAACATAATAGTACTTCTTCCTAGAATATTCACTTTCAAATACTTCTACTAACATGAGATAGAGCTGTACTCCTTCTAGGCACATCCAGGCAAATGCTGCCAGGAAGAAAAAGTGTAAGAGGCCTGCAAATATCGGACATGCAATCTGCAAAGAAAGAGAAATATGAAAATGCAAAATACCAAATCCTCACTTTCTTACCTAATGTGATGCACTGCAAATTAAACAGCATACAAATGTATTCAGAAGGTAGGACACCAAAATACACTTCACCACATATCCCCTTCAGAAGTCCAGGCTAGTTTTCACTACTTGAAAACACGCCCCAGATATTCACAAATGTTAGTAAAGTATTATGTTGACAGGAGCTGAAGAAAGCATCCTCAATCACACTTTATTTGTTGATATGGGCAGGAAAACCTTATTAACATTCCTTAATGGTATGAAATATCCAGTGCAAAAAGCAAACCCTTAATTTTGAATCTCAGATGTTAACACTATACTGCAAGACTTATATTGTAGATGATTTAGAACATGAAGATAAAGAACAGTTGGTTCTAGATGTATTATTTATATCTGTTTAAAATTCGCAAGCACCAGTCAGAATTTTCTATCTGCTTTAATATCAAATATCACTGCCCCTACTATTTTAGGAAGTTCTGCTGTCATATCAGTAGCCAATTTGATTCACTCTTGTCTAGCTGAAAACTGGATGAATTTCCAAATTATTAAATTTCAAGCCATTCACTGAGCTCTGAGTGATGGGCTGAATTTCACAGAAGCTTCAAAAACTAGCATGCAACACACATACAGGTCTTCAGAGTAAAAAATTCAAGTGTTTCTGGTACATCGACATTTAATTTCAACACCGCTCTGAGCAGTTCCATTTAAATCAGCTACCTTTATTAACAACTCATGCTTCTTAATTGAACAAACACTACTTTAGTAAAGTGGGGAACAGAGGCCATAATGGTATTTCAGATGCATGTAAATATTTTTTGTGAGTATGTCTATCTTAATCTTTCCTAAAGCTTTTAACTCAGCCTTGCTGTGTCAGTTACATACAGTAAGTTGAAAGCTTGGCAGTGGTATCACGTTAAAATCACATCCATTTCAAATAGTCATTTCAGAGAACAAGATCAATATGCAGACAGAAGACTTACCTTGTATTCTGTCTTATCGATGCCTATTAGAAAAATAAACTCTGCAATGAATAGGTTGATGCAAAGGTTCTTGTGAATGGTATTACGGTCACTTTGTAGGCCACGGAAGAAACAGAATGTGAAGATGCAGATGGCCAGGCAGACAAGGGAGATGACAATTCCCACCCAGGTGATGACTGTGAGAAGTAACTCATGTACTCCATCTTTGTACTGGAAACAATCAAGAAGGAAGAAAATTAATACAGCCATTTATCAGGGCAAACAGAAGACTGTTTTCATAGGTAGCAGGTAGCAAATTGCTGCTTTATTTTACAAGTGACAGGGAAAAAATAGGTGCTAAGTAATTTATCAATCTTACGTCAGGCTTATCAGAAAAACAAGCTTAGGGCTGGAGTAAAGAAGGGTAGGTTTGAGTACACTGAGATGGATATTTGAGCTAGGTCAGATATTATTTTTACTTTCTCTACTATGCACTGAAAGGTTGAAGAACAGTCTATACAAAGGAGACATTGTATTTTGAATGGATTGCTGGGTATGTATGCAAACACAAAGGAGATTTTAAATTTATGATAGTCAATAAAAGACTTCCTCGGTCCTTTCCTGCAGACCTGCAATGGCATATGGGAAATACTTGGATGGAAGCTTAGGGGGATTACTGATAGGACAAATTAGTTAGAACAAGATTCAGAGATTTTCAACAGAAACTCAAATCTGTTCTGAGTTGCTTGGGGTCAATTCCAAAGTGCCTGCTCTGCCTAACTGCTTGTGTGCCCAGCAGGAGTGGGGAGTATTTTTCCAGCAGTAAACCAAGGCAGTCATATGGATAAACTAGCTCTTAGAGGCCTGATGGGTACTTTGGGTTTCAGGTGAGAGCCAAATTCTAGGCCCCAGGGAAGCACTAGGAACACAGTTAAGAGGCACTTTGTGCCTTGCCGCGGCCACAGAAGCTGGTAGTTGGGCCTGCAAACAAGTTGGTTGAATAGACTCCTCCACAATTACTATCCAGCTGTACCTGGGAACAGTCTCTAACAGTCTCAATTTTTTGAAGGAGTGAAAGTTGAGCTGAGGAAGCAAAAAGCCTACCCTTGTGTCGGGGAGTGACATCTCATCAGAAAATGCCAATAAAACAAGAGTTTATAAACTTTGGGTTAGATTCTGTTCTACCTAATAGGAATTTTAGTCATCAAAGGGTCATCCTGTCCCATTCTGCTCAAGTTATTGAAAAAATGTTAATGTGTCTACTTTGCAACACATTGCCATCTTGGCCTAAAGACTAGGTTACAAAAAGTAGAGAGCAGGAGGACTACTCACTGCTTTTTTTTTTTCTGGGCAGGGTTGAAAAGGATCACATATAGGTGCCTAAGTTTACTTTCATGTCTAAATAGGTAAAAGAGGATCTGGTCCTCCTCCTTTCTAGGCTAAGTACAGACAGTTAAAAAGCCCGAGACTAAATTGATTTAATCTTTGCGTGTTAGTTTAAACTACATAGATTGAACTGATAAGCAAGTGACCAAATATTCACTTTTGACTCCAGAAATGCAGCAATATGCCTGCAGTGGCCCAGGCCAGAAGCCAGGGGGCGTTAGAACATGCCTCTCTGTTCAGCTGGAAGAGACAGCTTAAGCCAAAACTAGCCCACCCACCCTGGGGGGAGTAATTTGGGAGGGAGGTGCAAAGCATCCTGGGATGCTGGGGGACTGTGAGTTAACTCGAATCTGATGGGGATCTGGGACAGAAGTTCAATAAACTGATTAACCTAAACCAGTTAAATCTGATACTACATTCATCCAGGTTTATCTTAAATCAGTTTCAGCCATTTTGAAAGTGGTTTATGTACACTGAACTTCTGTTGCATTACAGATTTGAACTGGTTTCTGATCACTTATACTGATGTATGTGTAATTTCAGCCCCTAGCTTTAATGTTTTGAGACTTCCCACTCCTTTTTTCTGATCAGTTCTAAGGAGAGGTAGAAAGATGATAAAAAAAGAAGGCTGCTTTTGGAAGCTTCTAACACTCTGTCATTGATATATCCAAAAGTTTACATTTTCCAAAAATTCAACAGTTACCTATTATCGACTAGAAACAGCATTACTTACAACAACTTCCCGATGAGCCATAAGGATTGCAAAGTTGGTTAGGTGGCTGCAAGCACATGTTGTATGAGTTTTATTTGTGTCAACCAGTTTGCAGCCCTGAGTGGACCAATATCCCATCATAGTCCTCTCCGAATAATTCCAGAAGGAGCAATTTGCATTGAAATAATTGTCAGGCTGAGAGATAAAAGGATAAAATTAGGATTCTACTCACTTTGATGGCAATAACAATTGTTTAATATGTGTAAACGGTAATTTAGATTAAATTTTGCATGTTTCGGACTATAAAGTTTTTCATCAGCAAAATTGTGGACAATGTTGTACACTGCAGTTATCTAGTTTAAAAGGGACTTTATAGTCCGAAACAGTCTAAAGTGTAGCCTCAATTACTGTATACCCAATTTGAAACCATTACAATTTCCATCTTGTGATTTTATGCACTGATGGTACACTGTAGCCACTTTTTTCCCCCTGCAAAATTAGAATTGTGAATTTATTCTAAAGGGGTTTCACCTGTAGTCAAGCATTGAAAAATATGATCACTTTTCTAGCCTCAATTTTGGTCTGGCCAAATTTAAATGTAACCATATTTGGGAAAGAGTGGTCTCCTCAAGGTCTAGCTAAAAGAAAAGCAGCAAAGGCAGACAAAAAACCCATCCAAATGTTTCTCCAGGCTAGTCCTGATGGTCTAAGAAACCAACTCTCTGCATAAAAACAGGGGGACCCAACTCAGTCAGCAGGTATTACATGAGGAAATAAACATATTGACTTAGCAAAAGACAAGGAAGATGGTCTGTAAACTTTAAGGCATGGCAGACCAGAGAAGCCACATTTTGTACTCTGCTGATTAAATCTATTTAAATAATTTGGAAAGGTTTTCAAAAGATGGTCCTGAATTAAAGTAAATACCCTCTGTGTCATTTAATTTTGCTACATTAAACAGGCAAGAGTCATAACAGTTGATATTTTCTATCCTGCTGCTAAGGTAAGAGTTAATTTTCACTTAGAAACAAATTAGAGTCATTTACATTTTCATGTTGATTACTGAATTAGCTTTCATTAAGAATACACTTAAGTTCTAATAATCACTGAACCAGGCTCATTTAATTTTATGTTCATAGACTTAAATAAACTTGTGTCTCTGACCTAGTCCAACATTTAAAATTCAAATGGAAAAAAGAACCTCCCCCGCACCCCGCCTTGCATTTTCTTCTCTCTTGCTGATTTTATGACCTTCCCATTAATTCATTAGCATAACTCACATCAATGTGTTCCAGGGTAAAATGCACAGGATGAGTCAGGTACACACGACTGGACTCTTTGTTGATGGAGGCTGCAATGACGTGTGAGTTCACTGCAATGGTGCTATTTCGACTGATAAAGTCACTGCCCAGCTTTATGGTAGCATTTTCAGTACTGAGGAACCGTCCCAAGCTTTTGTAAATGATGAAAACCAATTTTGCTAACCCTATTTAAAACAAAACCAAACAACCTACATTATCGTGTCATGGAATTGTAGCTGAAGAATACAATGCATGTTTCATATTCTGTCAAAATGAAAAATAAAGCATTAGGAAATAGAAAAGCATTTGCAGGATTTGGATTCCAGATGAAAATGCTTCATGCACACTGTGTAAAGAGCCACTGAACGGTTTTTTACTTTTGCTAAGGGATGGATTAATATGCTCTGAAATGAAAAGTTCAAGTTATTATAGCCTTAAACATGGTTTTACAGTTTAAAGGAGTCATACTGTTCACATTCCCAAGACTCACCGTTCCTGCTGTTCTGTTTTATAGTGCTTGAGGAGAGCTGGATTGAATTGCCTCCTTTACTGCCCTGAGGAAACTTCAAGTCCTGTACCTGGCCTTCTGTACTGAGCATGGCAACTTCCAGAACTAGTGAGAACAAGGGAGAGAGGAAGATAAAAATGTAGAAATTGTTTTTTGGTCAGATTGAAATGTATCAGTTGATAATTTTCTGAAATGTCCTTATTCAGCTGTCCTTGTTTGTCTCTACAAGACAGATGTGTGCTCACATGTTTCAACATTGTTTAAATGCTGGACAAAAATAAATGCCTTAAAAGTACTATAAAAGTTTAGATTGAATAAATGCATAATTTTTGGAACCTTGAGTGCCTCTACTGCATTGATCATTATTTTTCCCCACAATTTTTAACGTGGTTTTTGCAACATCAAGACTATCCAAAAATGAATATTTGGACAAATAAGTATTTCTGTATCAAGGGCCTCAAATATAGTTTTTCTGATTATATCTAAAGGATTACTGAATGACATTATGATGTTCTACTGGATGTACTTTAAAGTGAAGACTCAAATGCAGTTATTTAACTAAATTTAATATAGTGTGGCTCGTAAGTTTTACAAGATAACCAAGCAACACTGCAATCTCTTTGATCCATAAAATTACCCAGGCCATAACAACATACTTAGCAAATATCTTCATATTTGTATTAAACCTGGCATTTATCCCCAAGATACACATTTTATTTAATAATGATTTTAATTTATTTTCTACCATATTGTTAATAATGAACAAAAATGTTCACAATGGCAAACAAACAAAAGAAGTTAAAATCTGGCAGATGCTTTATTATAGAAACTATGTATTTGACTACTGAGACCAATAAACGTGAAATTCTAGCTCAGCCAAGTGAAGGAGAGTTTTAGGAACTTTCAGGAATGTTTTTAAACAAGCAAAAAAGATCAAAGAAATTAAAAGAATGGGAGTCTACCACAAGCCTTTCTTGAGATAAGACTTTAACTTCTTTTTCTGCAAGAGACTTAGTTTCAATCTGTGTTTGAAGGACTGGTCTGTTAGGTTCTGATTGACATCAATACTCTTGACATCCATAATATATTATTAATTATGATTTGAATGCAGCATCTCATAAGCACTGACACATACAGTCTTACTGAACTAAATGGAACTGTTCATATATGTCAGTGTTTGCAAAATGAAATGTGAATGAGATGAGATTCTCAATAAAGCCCAATCTATTTTATAGGAAGCTCTTCCCTTATGAATGAAATGCAGGCACATTTGGAGACTTGCACCTTTGCTGCTTTTGGAAGAAAAACTGAAAGTAAAACTACAAATAAAAAGGTGTTTAAGTAATAGATTTTAAAATTAACATCTTCATTAATGTTTAATTTTGGTGGAAAGTCTCCAAATTTTTTCCACAAGAAAATTTTACTAAAAAGGGGACAAAACTCCCCAAACATTTCCCAAAGGGCAATTAGTGTAATTTTTTGTTCATGACAGCCATACAAAAGTGATAGTTTTATGTCAGAAGAAAGACCCACCATATAAAATTTAATAATGTTTGGGCATCCATAATAGAAATTTGGATATGTGAAAATAGAAGTGAACAGTTTGCACTAATATTACATTGCATAATATAGGACCAGGACACTGTTTGAAAGAAGAAGATGGAAGTTTAAAGTATTACATATTTGTATATAAACAAAGCCAAAACTAATCTCAAGTCCTCCACTTCTTCCTTATCCGCCATACCAGCAAAATCCTGGTCCTGGAATATTATAGTAATGTCCTCATTCCCAAATCTGTCATTCCATCCTGAAGCCTTTGGGCCAATACTACTCAGATTTTTATGATTTCAAAAATATCTCACTGAGGCTTGACTTCTCAGGTGCACCCTCGGTGCAGAGACATATTAACTCTTCCGCATCGTAGTGGTCTCAGCCATAACAAGGATATACACCTGTGTTTGTACATCCTTCATACTGAATCCTTTCATTTCAGTGCCACTATTTAAATTCTAAATTATGCTCCAAGTCTCTTCAGCTATTTTGCAATCTCTGGAGCATAGCTATTCTGCATTATGGGGGATGTAGTTCACTGAGCACATTTTCACCTGAAGGCAGTTGTGTTTAATATAAACGTTTGGTCCATGTTCTAGGTGCCTAAAATATTTAACTAGCAGAACACATTGCAAAAAGTAATTTAAATTCATTAGGAGCAGATTATATATAATGGGAAAGCATTTCCACAGCTCTGCACCAAGCATTTCAGTTACTTCAGAAAATCCATACCCTGGCATTTAAGCACTCTTCATATCCATACGTTCTGCTAATGATTTTTCAATTGTAAATCAACTTTGCAACAAAAACTACTTTACTTTTTACACTGCATTAATTATGCTACAGAAGCAGCAGGGTTTTAAAACTAATTAAGAAAACATCACCACTTATAAGAATTTGCTTTTCAACATGGGAAGCTGTACCACCAGGTGCTGCCATAGCTTTCTAAGTGTATGTGACTATTTGGCTGAATTGTTGTTGTTTCAAGCTGTACAGTGCTTGAAACTGTACTTGAAGAAAAATTCACTTACCAATATTTTCTGTGGGCATTGAGACTCTAGTTGGGTCTACGAAATTGTCAGCCAAGACAAAAGCCCCTTCTTCTAGTGTATCAAGTAACATTGTTGCAGCGTGCGCTTGTTCCGAAGAATTCATATCTTTCCAGGATTCCAGAGCTTCAGGCCTGAGCAGGTTGTCCACTGTGTCAACAATTGCCTGCATTCATTAGAAAACTATCATTAGGCCTGACTGCCCTAGGCAGCTAGGGAAAATTTCCAACATTATCTGGTGACAATTGTAATACTTAACTGTCAAAATGATTTACTGTGATTTAATGGCACCGGAAAACTATTTTCAACAAGAAAATATTTCCAACTCTGTTGAATTAGCACTCATAGATTTGCACTAGCCACCAGCAGTGTGCTGTTTGTAACTAGCAAACATGCATATCTGGCTTGTCTCAAGTCAGATACAAAGACAGTATTATTAATGTGCTAAAAAATGTAAGAACCAATGCCATTGGTTTTGCCTGTGGCCTTAATTTCAAAGTTGATGTCAATATACATAATTCCCCTTTAAAACACACTAACGCCAAAACTGGCAAGTTTAGGCAATAATACTACTCTGGAAACATAACACGATGCATGCAGCTACAGTAATATGAGCTGCTGTCTAAGATAAACTGTCGTCTTTATTACAAGAGGCATGAAACGAAGATGCCTCAGTGGTTATAAATTAGCGTGCTTCACTGTCACTCCCCCTCCTGTTTCCGTACCTGTTCACA
>NW_017728993.1:32919259-32930452 GCF_001723915.1 Gavialis gangeticus | reverse complement strand
AATGCATGGCATATTCAATGCACAGCTACATTATGCATTAATGTAAGAGCTTGGCTTCAATTGATTAACTGATTACTGTGATTGATTGGTTTATTTTGTAAAGGGAATATAATGATGTCTCTGAATTCCTTTCCCCCTTTATTTACTAACTCCCATTCCTGCACAAGGGTCAGTTAACAAAGGAAATCAATAGAGCAAACAAGATGTCCACTGACTGTCCCTGTTATCACTGAAGGCAAAATAACAAAACTGAGCAAAGTTGCCACTTTAAAAATCTGCATTGTGACCGCTCTATCATCACATATTAGGGTTCATTAAGCTGCATATAAAATATCAGTAAATAAAGGGGGAAAGGAATTCAGAGACATCATTATATTCCCTTTACAAAATAAACCAATCAATCACAGTAATCAGTTAATCAATTGAAGCCAAGCTCTTACATTAATGCATAATGTAGCTGTGCATTGAATATGCCATGCATTGCTGAATCACTATGTTTACTTTGTCCCATTTACCTAGTCATAATGTGTCATTAAGCATATATATATATAAGTATATATATATATAATTTGTTTGATCAATTTAAAAGCACTGGGAATGGAAACATAACACATTATACAAACAAAAAAAGATGCTGGTTTGGAATACTACACTCTGTGCACATGAATGAATACGAAAAGTTGGTTGAGGCTATTGTCAAAGTAAGATTAATTAGCCTAATCCATCTTAATATCCTCTTTCTGTCTGCATTGTGAGCCATCACGACCTTCCTGGCAGGTGGAAGATACTTCGAAGTGGCATTAAAGCCTTTTTTTCTTCTCTAATGGGAGCCAGAATAGTCAAAATGCTCACACTGATACTGCTGCAGCCATTAACTAGAGTGGAACAGAAATTGGTCTGCAGAGGCCAGATTCATTAGTCACCAAGAAATACAGATTGGAGCCTCTAATCTGAGGTACAAATGAATCCTCTGTCACAAAGTGGGAACTTGCTTCATTTGCATAGTGTAAGTCAGCTTTTGATTTGTAATTTCAAGAGGTTTATTAGTCTTATCTGAACAGGGAAGCTCATTTGAGACCTACTGAAAATGACACTAGTCAGAAATTAAGGTCGTGCTACAGTTTCTTGTGCATCTATATACAGTGCTGATTATATGCATTCATTAACTTGAGGCATTCCTTATTTATTACAGTATAATCTAACTCTTTGTATTTCTCTAGTGGAATCACAATGATCATCCATGTAATAACATTTTGCGGCACTCATCTCTGCCAAAAAGAGGGAGGGGGGAAAAAGAAAACTACACCTGTCTCAGTGACATGAGTCTTGGACAACACACCAATTACAGTACTACAGTTCAAACATTAACTGTTATCTTAAAAGGTGACTTGCAAATAGAACTATGACATTTCAATCCACTCCAACAATATCTGCCATGCTCTCTATTAACCAGGCTAAAAGGAACTATTAGAAAATTATTATTTAACATATGACTCTCCCAACTCCCTTTTTCTTCTCAGATCTTGCAAAATCTTGCTGAGACCAGGTGGTTCCTATATTTTTGCACAAGAATGTACCGGAGTTGAGACTGGAATGTGAAACCATCTTGTATTCAGGGGCCACTGTTAGGTAAGTGTATTTTATTTTTATTATGTTGTGCGGTGTTTCAAAGTTGTATTATTCTTGTAAGCAAAAGCTAGGAAGATTAAAAAAGAAACTTTGAAAAACCGTGCAATATAATGTTTAAAAGCCACTTACATGATCTAGCTTGGGCCAATTTCTTCTGCTAACAGGATTGCTTGGTGGCACTGACATCATTGGCATGGGATTACAGACTGGGGACTGGACATTACACAAACTGACAAGTGAAGATCTAAAATAAATTAAAAATTAGGTAACAATGTGCTATATGCCTCCTTGTAGCATGGTTAATGGGACACTTGGCACATATTGCACTAGAAAAAATTTAGGAGCACTTGTATTTTATTTGCAGTTCATCCTGGCGTTGCCATATTTGGTCTTTGTAATGACTCTTAAATGAATCTTTGGAGAAAATAATGTCTTACTGACATTAAGAGTGAACCACAGAAAGAACAAAGCAGGCTGTATAATGTGATTTTTTTCATGCACATACATTATGGCTAAGCAGTCTTTGATACAAGAAACTACCAACATGATGCCTTTTCTGTTAGATTGCCGGATTTGTTTTTCCCCAGAGAGCAACACAAGGAAAGAGAAGGGTTATCTCCAATTCAGATAATGCCCAATGCTGTTCTTGTACTTTTGGACAAGTGGAAGAGAAAAAAAGTTGTAAACTTTGGTATTTGTTTATTCTGAGAGTTTTATACCTGTGCAAAGCCAACATTTGTACAGCTGATATGGGGCACAATACACATTTATCAAAGACTGAAATACATAGGATCATGCAGCAAGATGATAAAGCGTGGCAGGTTGCTGAAGCAGGGAGAAAGCAGGGTGACAGCACAGGAGAGATACCTTAAGGTAAGCCCTGCATGTCTTCTCTCGTTTTTGGAGCTTTTTAGTAAGAAAAAAGAAAATCAGAAGTTAGACACATTCTGGAAAGCTACAGAAATATCCAAAAATTAGGCTGGTGTGTCAAATCCTAAATTTGCATTATAAAGAATCTGGTTGTCTTGTCTAATGTTAGCCCAATGAATTTCCATGGGGCTCTGCAAAATTATGGAGCCCATGGCTTTCCAGCCATAACACAGACTAAACCTACATTTGCTGCACTAGTATAAGTTCTGTGCAATGCTTGAGGTGAGACTATGCCTCTGTGGCCGTATCTGCAGTTTCTGGAGTAGATTTGTTGAGCACCATTGCTAGGAGTTTTGAATTAAACTCATCTTTCCAAGGGCTAAAATGTCACAGCTACCAGGAATGGATGGTGTGAAAATGAGATAGTCCTTCCATAACAGACTGGGCAAAAAAGCATCCCTTAATCTGTACAGTAACGACTAACTCCATACAAATGGGAGGAAGAGGCAAGTCATGAAGCTTAGCATCCAGAAAAAACTAGAATAACCCTTTTCTTAATAATTCAAAAGCCAACAGCTATTTTTAATCTGATTTACTATTTGTTGATAGTAGTAACTTGATGGATGTGTAATATCCCCAATTATCATTAGTTACATGAACTGACATCTAAAATAAGATAATGAACTTTCTAATCCTGCAACATACTTTATGGCACCTTTGACCTTAGCATATGAACAGGGCTAAAATTGTTGCAGAACAAGCTTTTTAAATTCTTGTTACTCTTGAAAGAAAAGTACTGTCCCCTTTCATCCAAATTAGGAATATATTTTAATAAAGGGTACAAATATATTTTGCCTCAGTCAGCTGCTGAAGGTTGCATCCTGTCACCAAATTAATATAATTTACAGACTCTTGTGGATTTGTTTTTTCCCCTACACCCTTTATTTCTCATGCCGTCAGGAAATTTGAGCATTCCAGAAAAAAGTATAGATTTGGCAGCAATGTTTCTGAAAGGAAAAACATAACCCACAGGGGAAGTGTTATCCTAGCTACGGGAGGGGTGTTAAAGTGGGTACCTTGTTATAACTCCGTCCAGCAGAGTCCTTTTCACTAGGCCTCAGTTCTTGCAGTTGAGCATCAAGAATATCCACCAACTGTTCCATCAGTCTCACTGATGAACTTACATCGCCAGCAAAGACTGGTCCTTTGGTGTGTTTAGCCAGCTCATTGGCAAGACTAGCAGCATTTTCTCCACTTCTGATCTGAAATGACAATTTATATTATCTCAGCAGGATCCCTTGTTCTGCTTGCGGCTCCTAATTCCAATTCCCTGCATACCTTTGTTGTGGTGAAATAACCATTTGCACATACATTGAAATCTGCAACTAATTGAGACCAATAACTTTCTCTTTATCTCAGAAGATTAAAGGTTCTTAGATCCATGACACACAAAAGCAGTTCTTAACAGCCATCAAAAGCAGAAATCAGATTGGTAATTTTGGGCCAGATCTTCCATTTCATCTTCACTTTTATTTTACTGCTATTATCAGACACTAAGAAATCTATTTGCTCATACCAGCGCTTGAGGCATTTGAAAGTCAAGTAGCTTGGTATTGACAGTGAATTATTTAGTTTTCCCATAAACTCAGTAACGCTCATTAGGGAGGGAAACACAAAAAAGAGGAACTGTGCTCTAATCATATTCTGCTATTAATGCACTTTTGTAGAAATCTAGTTTATTGTATCATAATTTTCTGCAAGCTAAACATCTGCTTGCCTATTGCATATTTTGGTGTGCAGTTCATAATATTTGATTTATTAAGAGAATGTACATTTTGTCTTTTGAACATCAAAAAAGCTATCTTGAATTAAATAGCAATGAAATTAAGTAAGCCTGGACTCATTAAAAGAGCTTAATTTATAAAACAGTTTACCAAGGAACACATGTGAATCTAACTTTTAGTAAATGCTTTACAGACAAAGCATGCATAATTCTTCCAGCTCTTAAAACGAACAAAGAGTAATAAAGATGGTTTCAACATACAAAGCTGAATTATTTATGTTCCGAGTTAAAACCCTTAATCACCAGTGTATATCATATTAAAAGGTTCCAACCAACCTTCTGAGCCAGCTGATTTACCCAGTGTGAGGTACAGTTGCTAAGATCAGGGCCCTTAGGGTTCCATGTTCCAGTGGAAACCATGCAGAGATACGAGGCAGTTCCTACAACAGATGTAGAAAACAACAGGGAAATTGAAACCATTTTTCTGAATGCATTCAGAAAAACAGCTATGATGCATCCCTGCTCCATGCTAAATTTTGAACAACGTAAGTGGAAGCCGTTGACAATAATTGACAATGGAAGAAAAATAATGTAGATTACAAACGGCGACAGAAAGTCAGTGCAAGTTATCAGACTTTTACAGCAAATAAACAAAAAAAGCCCTTGGTTTTTACCTGGAAGTTATCCAGGGAAGAACTCATAATGAGAAAGGCAGCTGTAAGCCTGTTTCACTACAGTCCTAAAGCAAAGACCTAAAATACGACCTGGATTCTCAAAAAGTGTACGCAAGGTAATTCTGTGCCTAAACTCAAATACTTTTTACAGATTAAAACCTGAACCTCAAGGCACAAAATTTTTCAAGTAACAAAAATCACAAAATAGCTTGCGATTAAAAATTATTCTCCAAAAAAGAGCTGCATGTTGCTTGTGAAGCATTTATTTGAATCAAGATATGTTTTTAGGGCAATACCTCGAGTTCCTTTGGGACAAGGGCGTTCAACCATCATTCCTCTTTGGGTCTGAGGCCAGCTAATCCCCCGGGCCTCAGCAGGCTCACAGAATCTCTCTGGCAAAGGGAAAAAACTTGTCACAGGAGGAATTTTGGTTGTGGAAACTGCTGGTGGTGGCTTGGGTCCTCTGCTTCCTTCCTTTGTTCCCCCAGATAAAGTTGTACTTGTGGGACCTTTCTGTGAAGTGGTGCTTGTGGTTGATACAGTACTTTTGTACAACTCTGCTGAAGAAGTTATTGTCACTGCTGTGGTAGGCACTGTAGATTGAAAATGAGAGTAATAATAAAGTTCTTAAAAATTATGGAAGAAACTGTAGGAAAAGTTATTTATGCAATTTTACGTAATACTCTTGTGTCTCCATTTCTTTATCTCAGTATAAATCTTCCCTCATCCTCAAAGTCATTGTCTATCTCAAACTAATATGTTGGTTTCAGCACATTCTCATTACAACTATCTATACAATACAAATTCATAGTTACATTTCAAAAAGCCAAGAGGCACCAGTGGTGAATTATCAGTACTTGAAAATATGCATGAAACAACTAACCAAATTCTGATAATCTCAGAGAAAGAACGGCATGATAGGATAATTTAAATTGGCATGATGTAAACAACAAAGCATTGTGGAATGTAAATAACTAGGCCATTAAAACAACAACAAACTTCAAGTCACCCACTATACACCTTGCAGGAAAATAATTACTGTAACATCTTCCCACCCAGCAGTCATTCTTGCTTGAAAGATTTCTAGCATGCCTGATTAGATCCAAACAGAAGAAAAGCCTAGCATACATGTGTTGTTTTAGTGCTCAAACATCTTAGGCTCCATTTTTTTTTTTGATAAAGCAGGTAAGAAGAAACAACTAATTCAAGCCAGTGGCAAGTATATAACTTAATTTTCTATGTCAATACAACAGCGGTTAAGGCCAAATAATTTCTGATTCAGAAGCACAGCTGTTCATTCTACTGACCTATATAGAAAATATATTCATGGAAATAATGAATGTAACCAATATAAAATAAATAGAAATGCTTTGGTGTCTATTCTATTCCATCTTTAGACACCATTTGAGCAACAGTGTAGCCATACAGGCAGCTGAAAGGTCATCATTTAGTATACCTACATGTCCACGGGTGTGAGTGGAACTGAACAGAAAAAGCACAGACAGTTCCCTGCCCTGGGAAACTACAAACTCAAGGCAAATAGTTACCTCATCTTCTAACAGACAAAGTAGAAACAAATGGATCTGACATGTTTCTGTTTTAAAGCTGTTCTTGGTTATGTCCCAGAGACTTACTCGTAGGCTACCAAGAGGATTTTTGTCTCTGACATCCATGGGCTATGCCGACTTCTCAAAAACATATTTTTTTGAAAAAAAATTAATTAAACCACAAACACAAACAAGAAAAGAAGTATCAGGCTCTCTCAAGAGTCTTTTAAAAAGTTTATTTTTTAAAAAATATTTTGGATAAGAGCTTTAAATGTTTTTCAACCATTTAGAGAATATTTTGCACTACTTATTCCCTTTACACGTTGTTCAATTAAATCTTTAAGGATAAACATTACAGACAGTAAAAATGCATTGACTGAAGTATTATTGCCCTGATTCAGGATTTATTTTCAGTTTTAAGTTCTTAAAAGAGCAAACTAATTCACTTCTTAACAATATATGCAAATGTGATCTTTCTGTCTTTATTCTTCATCTTAAATCAGAAACTTTTTCAGGTCATGTCTTATTTTCAGTCTAATTTATTGAATGTTTGAGTACTGTCTGCATAATCCTGTTGAACTTCTTGTCTAGCCAGCTGCTGCTGCAAAAAAACCTATTCAAACTTGTCTATCTTTTCTGTAAGCACTTGCCTGACATCTTGTGAAACCTCTGTAATTTTCTTTTGATTACAGTGCAGCCAGGCTTTCAGTGCTTTCTCAATTAACATTTGTCAAAAGCATCACAGTCACTTGCAGAAGTGTCAAGTAACTGATGCTGAATCAGGTCCTGGGGATTGAGCACAGGAGAATGAAGCAGGGGAGAACCACTTATTACTATAATCCTATACATCCCATGACACATTTTGCTAATTAGTACATATTTAATCACTGAAATCTGTATTAACAATATTGCAATTAGCATTCTCTTCCTATAACATTTAGGCTGTCCTTATTTCAAGAGCCAAACATCAGTAGAAGAGCTCATAACAGCTGTCTGAAGTTGAGCAGTGAGGTGACAATTTTAAGAACAGATAATTTCATATTGTGTTTTGAGTGCAGCTAAACTGCTGCTATTGTGCCACCTTAGCTAAGGATGGCTTTCAATGCTACCTATTAAAATGGCTTCTGAAGCACACCTACTTCCGTTTTAAAGATGATCTGTAAATGTTAGTACAGTAACAAGAAATGCAAACAAAAAGCATTTATGATTTAAAATTAAAAACAAAATAAAATGTTAAAAAGAAATTTCTATTTGTATGATATTTGGTCTTGATCTAAATGCAAGACATGAATGGGGAATTCCACATCTGAAAGTATCTGTCACAAGAATCTAAATTTGGAAGTGGAGGAAACTACTTTCCAAAAGACTGAAAGAATAGCATAGCCAAAGAAAGTCCTTTTCAAATATATCTAACATTTAGGAAGCAGACTATTTTAATGAATTAGGAAGGATTTCACTGACCAGGTCATTCTCCTGAGATGCAAACAGTTATTTGATAATCACTATCGCTCCAATTTTTCATATTGTGAAAGTTTTGGGTGATGGCATATGCTGGCTTGCTTTCATGGTGCTGTAAAAAATACTAGATAATGGGAATGGGAATGATTATTATTAGCCTCTCATTCTCATTGACAGAAATGGGGCCCAGAGGCTCAAACAGTATGTAATTTGCCTCATGCAGTAAAACAAAAGCAGTAACAAAATTAGATTTTGTTTGGACTGAATTTTTGACTGGGCTACAATGCAAAGGCATTAAGACTAGGCACAGACATTCAAAAAGCCTGAGGTGGAATCAATCTAAGTTACACAGTTTTTGGTAAGCAGTGTAGTTTAGATAGGTAGCCACATATTTGCCCTGGAGGGAGGAGGGGGGCAAATCTTAGATTGAGTTCTGCCATTTTTAAACCATGAGTATAGACTGGTTTCTGTTCACTTATACCAGTAAAAGGGTAATGTCTGTACCTGGCCTAAGAAAAGAAAAACTTCTTCCACTATTTTTTAGTACACATGTGCATATGTTCAGCTTAAAAGCAATGCACAAACAAGTAAAGAAGTGAATAAAAAAGGAAGTAATGTATAGATGGTAAATTGGCTTAATTGAAATGGTTATGCAAACAGATCATTTCTTCCACCACTGATGGTGAAAGACTGCATTTGTCTAATAGTCTGATCTATATAAAAAAAAACTTAGAACAGGAAGTAAATAATTATTTTTTTTCCAGATGAAACTGCAGGGAAGTATTTAGCTAGTAAGGACCAGATTTTCAATGATATCAGTGTGGGTAGACACTGATAAATACATACCTTTAAAATTTAATCTGGCCCTACACACCTAATTGCACTGAGATGCCTATGTAATGCAAGAAAGAGGAGACTAATTTTGAAGACTTTGCTAAGTTCCTATCTAAATCGGTAGGTGTAAAAAACCTTTAAAAATCTGATCCTTGGCCCCATGTTCCTTTCTTGTGTCCATGTGACACAATATTCGGTAGAGTTCACAGAGGCACTGGAATCTGACATGGCTGCATAGTGAGTACTTCTGCCATGGCCTTGAACTCTTGGCCTCTGGACTTCCAGACATTTGCCCCAGTGTCCACACCACCAGTGCTAACCCCAACTTACTTTTGCTGAGACTTGGGTTCTTAAGTGTCAGTTTTTTTAATGTAATTATTAAGGTAACTAAAGATACACAAACCTAGTTAAATTTTCAGAACCTGCCACATGCCTAACTCCCATTGAAACCAGTTAAGTACATAGCCACTTTCGAAAATTCCACTAAGCCTATCTGAATCTTTGGGAATCAGGATATTAAAAATAAATAAATCTTTGAAAATGGGCCTTAGGCTGGCTACTAAGTCAGACCATTTTGAATTTTTTAGAGAAACAGGCAGCAGGCTGCAATACTGAGTTAATACTTCCTTTTCCCAGAAAAGGGCCTTTGAACTCAAAATAACCACAGACAGTAAATAAGGAACTTGGGTTTTACATCTCTTCTCAGAGATTGCCATCACTTTGATATAAAGAGAGAAATCACCAGTTCTTCCTGCTATAGCTATGTCCTCTTTAGAGACCTTCCAGCCAAGTATTAACCCTAGACTGGTCCTGCTTAGCTAGAAACCTGGAGTTAGCAAAACTGTATTCTAAATTTATATCTGAGCATGAAAACAAAGGTTTTAATAAACTGCAAAATTACAATTCGGAAATTTGCTTATTTGCTTTCATTATTTTACCTTTTTCTTCACCACCACTCTTAACATCAGTCTACAGCATGAGAAGATTTAAGGGCATTTATACATATACCTTTTCATCCCACAACATGCCAGAGATCCAGCAGGTTGGAGCAGACTTGATTGAGTCTGCTCCCCATGCGAGCTGACACACCCTGCAGTGCTTCGCATGCAGTTGTATAAGAGGTGAAATGTACATCAGCACACAGAAAACGGCAACGATGCACTTCTGAACTAAAACACCTTTGACGTGATTTAGTTCAAAAGCACACCACTGCCATCTTCTCAGCACTCATGCGCAGTTCACCGCTTATACAACTGCATGCACTACAGCACCAGGCACTTGTAAAAGCGCCCGGTGATGTGGCGCAAGCATGTGTACAAATCCCTTAAGATCCTGGTAGAAAGCTAATCTTTAACAGCTTTTTCATAGCACCATGGAAGTTTCATGAAGTTACAAAAATGTACTTTTGTCAAATTCCAACTCTCTGAAGCCATGAGTGATGGTACTACCAGGGTTTGCCTTCGGTCCACATTCATGGCACTGCTGCACCCTGCAGTGTTCCAATAAAATATAACACCAGTTAACATGCAGCAAATAAGGAGGATGACCTTCCAGTCAAATGATTTTGTACAGATATGGCAAACTGTAATGCACAAAGATTGTCTTCCCCTAAATCTTTAAGGAAAACAAAGGGAAGGATAGGTTTTTGCTTTGTTAAAAGACCTCTGCTCCAAAAAACAAAACCCCCTAAAAACAAATTTAAAAAAATCATGTAATAACAAATCAGTTTCAAGATATATTCCACCCTTCCCAAAAAAGAGAAAAAAAATGTTCTTGAAATTTCTTTTGCCATCTTGCATTCTTTGGATATTTGTGATGTTATCTGTTCTGGAAGAAAGCCAATATTCATAACCACTGGGCTTTTCAGGCTTCTAAAGAATAAACTTTGGCTTGAAAGTGTTTGGGGTGGGGAGTTTAAGTCAACATATATAATTTATGCATAATTTAGGGGGTCTGTTTTTTATAGCATGTTTTCACTCAGTCCTAAAACGCTTTCTATTTACGTAATTGTCCATCTCATAATGTTTCAAGATATAATGCCAACAATTTTGCAGACATGTATAGTAATCCTCAAATGGGACACAAAGGATGAAATCAAGGGAGAGATCTGTGAAAGAAAGGAAAAGATAACGTAAAATGAACCCATTTCTTAGTGTAGAAGACAAGGTTCTTTGGATGAATCTGATATCTTTTATTAGACCAACTTTTTTTTAGTGAAGAAGAATAATTTAGTCACAGCATTATGAATTTCCAAAAGCTTAAGGAAACGGGGACTGAAGAAAAGGGCAAAATAGGTAACTGCAATAGCTTAAAGCAATTAATACATGGACAAAGGGTTCAGCTGAAAGTAGAGTAAATTTTGCTAATATTCTAAAGATTGCAGTAGGCAGTATGAAGG
>NW_017728993.1:32881140-32914259 GCF_001723915.1 Gavialis gangeticus | reverse complement strand
TAGGCTCAGGGGCAACTTGGTGGCAGCCTATAAGTATGAAGGTAAGGGAACTGCTTGAAGGGGAAAAAAACAAATTCAAGGTCAAGAAAGAGCCCAAGATTGCTCCTAAGGTAAACAATCTGAATATCTGGGTTCAGAAGTCTGAGTCAGATGTGACAAAGATTCCCCAAGAAAGACTTCAGCCTTTAACACATTCAGGAGGCAGAAGTTATGATATACCCAAAAGCTGATACAGTCAAGATGGGCTGATAGATGGAAGATATGAAGAGACTCCCTACTGCCTCCATTACAAGAAGTGACACAGGCCATGGACATATGTTCATTGCTAGAGGTACAAATATAGACTGCTACAGGGGTGAACACAGTCACACAGACCCCTGACTGGAGCACTGCAAAGCTGCTACAAATATATGCACTCCAGGTAGGGGCTGATAAAGGGCTGCTCTTTTGCTGCCTCTGGCACCAGGGGACCTTCTCAATACAATCACTGACCAACAACCCTTTCCTCCGCTAACAGTGTAGCAGAGGTTATTAGCTGCTTGCCATGGGGTGGCAGCAGCAAGGTCCCCCAGAAAAGCTGGTATCTCCTGGGGGAAAGAGTAGTTCTGTAATAGCTGTTGTAGGGAATAGACCTGCAGCTTTGTTTCCCTGGCAGCTGGCAGAGAGCCAGTCACTGTTCCTTCCTCCCCCGAAAGGGGAGGGTAAGCAAAGCACTATGGGATTCTGGGGGACTGTAGCAGCATGGGCCCTGGGGCAAATGTGATGCTGCTTAGGGCCCACCCTAATCCTGCCTGCACTCCCAGTTCTGTGTTAACCTCCCTTATTTTGCCTCCCATGTCTTGATGTCCCTTTGTTATTCAATGGGAAGCTAACTCTGAGTCCTGGAGAGCTCTCAGTGTCCTTTACCAACCTAATGGACCTCTCAGGTCTCTGCGTCCATGGATCATTAACTTTGCACTACTCTATTCTCCACAAGTGTCTCTCTTCACCCCACTGGACTTAGGCTCACAATGCCTAGCTGGCACTGAGCCAGTGGTCAGCACCTATGACCCTAATGGCCCTTATTTATGCCTCAGGTTTTTTAATCATGGCCTTCTGCCCCTACAGCCAGGTCCATGCTTTGCAAATGTCACTCAGTTGCCAGTTACTTCCTTGTATATTCTTTGGCCTTCTTAGCCAGATTTATATCCCCTGGGCCTCTTCCAGTCAGGTGTTCTTTTGACTAACTGCATGTGTGTCCCTTCACTTTAATGGGCAGTTTACTACACCTTCCCTCCTGCAGCTACCTCCTGTTCAACTACCTGGGACACTTTCTGCTGCAATCTTTCCCTTAAAGTAACAGGAGTCCCAGGCTCCTTTTTTAGACCAAAAGATCCCCTATAGTGCTAGATGTAACTGTCTACACATTACATGTGGCACTAGACAACACAGCACTAAAAAGAAGTTCCTGCTTGAAACAGGAACTTTTGTTGTGGTGAATCCACCATCTTTGTAGCTCTACTAATACACGGAACATATGTATGCTCACTTTCTGTAAGGGCATACATAGCACTACAAAGGCAACAGTCACATATAGATGTTCCATTTGTAGTGGGAGAAAAAGGAGAGAGTATAGACATTTAAAGGATTTCTTGTGGAAGAAAATGGCTTTTCTGCAAGAGTGATAGTAGTTACCAAGAAAGAACATGTCCCTGATCTAACTTGAATGTCTGTATGCTGCTTCTCTCAGATAGAAAGACACACCAAGTATCCTCAGTCTTCTGCTCTCCGGGGTTGGTGAAGTTACCTCTGGCCTCATCTCCCTATGCCTCTGGCTTCATATCTCCCTGTGTGCAGCCCATCTGGGGGGTGATTTAAACAGTGGTTCTCAACCTTTTTGGTACCAGGACCCACTTGTAAACATTGATGGCCCATCCTGACCCACAGCCTGGCCCTGTTGATGCCCCTCACTCAGGACCCATAGCCCTCTGCCCCTGTCAGTACCCCTCACTCCCAACCCACAGTCCTCTGCCCCCTGGGCTCTGCTAGTGCCTCTCACTCCTCACCCACAACCCCCTGGTCTTGAAGGTGCCCCTCACTCCCAAGCCACAGTCCCCTGCCCCCCGCAAGCCTTGCCAGTGTCCCTCACTCAGGATCTACAGTCCCCTGGCTCTGCTGGTGCCCCTCACTCCCAAAGCCACAGTCCCCTGCCCCCCCACCCCCGGCCCTGCCACTACCTCTCACTCAATCCCAAATTACAGGCAATCCCAAAATGCCCCCAATCCCAAAATACAGCTCCCCCCCAGCCCTGCTGGTGCCCCACTCCTGTCCCCCAAACTAATGATGGTGCCCCTCACTCCTGACCCAGAGCCCCCCTGGCCCTGCCAGTACCCCTCACTCCCAACACACAGTCCATCCATCTGTCTCCCGCCCAGGTCATGCTAGTGCCCCTCACTCCAACCCCCCCGCCCTGCCTGAGGGGGCCCCAGTTGCCCCATCTCACTCAAGCCAAAGCACAGAGGCTGCAGCGACTCCAGCTCATGCAGGTGGCAGCAGAGTGGGTGGGGTCCTGGCACGGACTAGAGGGAGGAGGAGAGGCTTATGGCACTCCCCTTCCCCCTGGGCTAGGGCTCCCATGCCGCACCATGCAGCCTGGTTATGGCCCCTTCTTCTCTCACAAGCAGCATCTCCCAGCCGCTACACCTTTGCGAGTACAGGCACCAGCCCTGGCACCACTGGCCCAGCCATACAGCTCTCCCCCTGCCCCTTCCCCCGCTGGAGGGGCAGGTGCCTGCCCCTCCACCTTGCCTCACATACCCATCCCCTTCACACCCACCCACATGCACATGCCCGGACAGTCCCCAAGCCTTAGACGTCCAACCCCTACTCCCCATACACATACCTGCATCCAGCTGCTGGGCTGCTCTCATAACCCTGCCTGACTGCATGCCAGCCACGTATGTATGCATGCACACAGGCACACGTACCCATTGCCTCCAAATCACTCTAAGCAGTTCCTTGCAGGTTGGCAGCCTTCCAGCTTACAAGGGTAAATGCATGCTTTCCTATGGTTTTCTGGGACCTGCTCACAACCCTTTCAAATATTCTTGCAACCCACTTTTGGGTCATGATCCATGGGTTAAGAAGTACCAATTTAAAACATGGGGACTGCCTATGGACAGCCTGCCCATTTCTCTGGTACACGAGAGTACAGGCTTCCCCAGAGGTGCAGGGTAGGGTGGGCAGGAAGCAGTCTTCTGGTGCTCCCTGCCTGGAGAGCTCATCTGTGTAGCCATTTAGCCAGGAAGCTGGACCATACATTCACTCTAGCTCCCAGGATACTTTTATATAAGAATTTTGGAGAAATTCTCATCAGTAAAAACAAACATCTGTGCATAGTCAGTGTTTGTCACAGCCACAAAATCCTGAGGTTTCCATATGGGCCCTAGATTAAGCACCTCAGCAGAAGGGGGCATGATTTATTTCTGGGCCCCTGGCAGATAATAAATGTATTGCATGGTTAACAGTAAGTTACAACATGTCATATGCTCAGAAAATTTACTGTGCAAGAAAATGGCAAACCAGACACAAAGATGTTCTAGTTAATTGCCACAACAATGTTCACATTTAACTGGAACATCTTTGTGGCTTGTTTGTATAGTACTTTAATTTGAATCTGTGGCATGTTAAGTCTTGCCTGGCAGCCCTGCATGCAGATTACATGACAAGGCTTTTAAAGGTGCCATGTGGGGAGTTAATGGGCTCTCCCTTTCCTGGAGCATTTCAAGCCTTGCCTGGCAGCTGCTTATTTAAAGGTGCTGAGGTACAGGATATAAATTCATCTAACGAAATAAAATTCCTCAGACCCTAATGTGTGCACTGGTTCCTTTAAATATGTAGCACTAGCAAGTGTAAAGCTGTTGGCACCCCAGCATCTTTAAAGCCCTGCTGTCTTTAAATTTGTTAGCCGAGTTGTTTTAAGGGTTCCAGGACAAGCAATGGGATCTGAGGAATTTTATCCTTGATCCCTAAAATCATGCATTCTGCCATGCACATCTGGCACTCACCCTATGACATCATTAACTGTCTGATATTAGGATATCTTGGCACAAGGCAGCAAAAATAACGTGCTTGGAAACATTATCCTAATGCCCACCTTTATGAATAGATCAGGTTTTTAACCTTTTTTCATTGGCAGACCCCTAACATTTTTCAAATGGAGGTGCAGACCCCTTTAAATTGTAAGTATGGACATTCATATACTTTTGATTGATCATAATCATTTTTTGCAGATCCCTTAAACAGTCTGTGGACTCCCAGGGGCCTGTGGCCCACAGGTTGAAATCCACTGGAATAAGTAGTTAATAAACAATCTTCTGTAATAAAAAAACCCAAAAAACAGAGCAACACAAGCAAACAAAAACTATCAATTAAACAATGATCTAAACCAATTATTAAAGCAATGGTCCACTGATCGAATTCTCCAGCATACAGATAAATACAAAAGATGTTTTATAGGTGCAGACACCAAGATCACACTCCAAAAAAACCCAAAAAAACCGCATGGTCATATTATACTGATTAAATTAATATTTTATGCTGACGCTATAGTGACCTGAGCATTTTATGTAAATAAAATGTGAGTTTTAATGGTTTCCTCCTAAGCTCTTTAAGATTTCATATTAGGGACTTACTCATATTGTGATATTGTAGAAATTAAAAAAAATAATAATAATAAAAAAAAAAAAAATCGAGTGATATCTGTGAAATCCACGGGGGGCGTGGGGGTGGCTTACTAAAAATAAAATGCTGGCTCCCTGCAGTCCTCATGGCCATGGTGAGAGCCAGCAGTCCTCATGGCTGCTACACCTATTGACTGAGAGGGTTACCTGTCATGCGGTCCCACCCCCCTCCAATCAGCAGTGAGGGGAGTGGCCAAATGACGGATAGACCTCTCAACCAATCAACAGGCAGGAGTGGGACCACTGTGGCCCCCCAGCCAATCAGAGGCATGAGGGTGACCTGTCATGATAAACCTACAAGAATGGCGGCCGGACCCACGATCTGCCCACACAATCTGCTGCCTGCCTCCTCGATTTAGGTAGAACCCTATTCACAGTACTGTATCTCAAGGACAGCCCTATTAAGCGGATTCTCTCCTTCAGTTTACTCTTTCTTTTAATTACCAGCAGTTGGCTTAGACTGCAAGGGCATTACATTTCAATCTGATTCTGAGTTCTGATGTACTATATAACATAAGCAGGCTTAAAACTGGAAAATACTTGTGTCTACGTACCTATTACAAACACACTCAGAACTAGGTCTTTAAGCAGTATCTGTAGTAATAACATCAACATCAAAACACAATCATGGGTTCTCCAATAAGCTGTGTACTATGATGGTGTAGTTACAAAGAAACACTGAAACCAATCTAAAAAAAAACTTCTCTAGATATCTTCATAATGACTTGATCTTCCATCTGAGGAAGAAAGGAGTTAGCAAAGGAATCCAAACAAGACTTCCATATTTGTTCCATTTCTTTTTTGCTTTACTCACTTTTTCAACAAGTTAAAGTTTAACCTCTGCCTCCCTCAACTTACAAACAAGGGCTCCAACCCTGACATTCTAAGGCAATTCTCTCAACACCAAAAGCTTCTTAGAACTAGTGCCTCTGTTTTCTAGGTGCTTCACCCATTTTTTAAACATCCTGCAACATCCAGGTGTAATCATTGCCATGAACCCTGAAGTGTTTGTGGCATGTCATGAATGTTTTCTTGTATTCTGCTGTAATGATATGGATGTGTGGTCACATTGGAAACCCAATGTTATCCTGTATCTATTTATGTTCCTGTTATCACTGTATAGATTATGTTGAACTATCTGTAAATATCTTTATAGTTTTGGATACAGTTTATCCAAGGGAAGGGAGTGTGTGGAATGACTAAATATCTCTTGTTATTGCGACTCTAGGGCAAGGTCTGTAGAGCAGGGGTGCTCAAACCCCAGCCCAGGAGCCAGATCTGGCCCATGGCACCATGTCAATTGGTCCACAGGGCTCCTCATGAGCCTGTGAGGAATCTTGCAGGCTGTGGCCCTGCAGGCTAGATCAGGTGCACAGGATGGCACAGGGCTGGAACAAGATCCAGGAGCCTGATCCTGGCTCACAGGGCAACGTGGAGGTGGCAGGGGGCCCAATCCAGTCCATGGACTGGCCTTGAACTATTCATTTGGCCTGCAGGGCTAAAACTTTGAGCTTCAGTGCTAGCAAAGGCATCTGAAAGGAATGGCCCACCTAGACAAAGGGGTGCCAGGTACCTCAGGCAGGCCAGAACTTTCGAGAACGGTTTTGGGGGTGGGGGATGCTGTATGGAAAGAGTTAAGCGGTTAGCTGTGGGCTGGCAGTTGTCAGGCCCAGCAGAAATCCACAGAAAGGCTAATTTCCAGTGTTGCTCTCAAGACTCTCTCAAAGGCCAAGAAGTAGCTAGATGAACGGGCAAGGAATTTTTTTTTGCTTTGCCTTTCTGTCTCCAGATCTATTGTCAGTTTTGCATTTGCAATCTTTTTATCCTATGAAATACATCTTTTAGTTTGGCTCCTACATATTGCCTGTGGAAAGAGTATTTTCTAGGTAAGTAATATTTCAGGTAGACCTCTCCACAGAGAGGAGGACCTAAAAAAAAAAAATCTATGAAAACCCCACGGGGTCATCATCTGGGGCTGGAAGAGATTCCTTCACTGCATCTGCAGGCTCTGGTATAAAGGCAATGGAGTTGAGGGTTGCCGGGGTGAGGAGCTATCCCAGGGCAACCTCAGTTTGTTTGTTGGTAGTATCACACAGGGGAAAAACACTCAGGGCTCTACCCTCTTCCCCTGCCCACAGTTAGGTTTGCAACAATCATCCTTATTTTAAAAGCAATGAAAGTTTCATTAAAAATATTTTTAAATATCTCATGGATCTAGTCTACACAGTTTTTGTACAGGTATAACTATAAATTTTGGTACAGGTATAACTATATTAAGTAAGGGTCTTATGTCCTATGACAATAGTTATACTGGTCCGACCCCTGGTGTGTTATGCAGTTATACCAGTAGAAAGGTATCTTATGTCAGTTTAGCTTACTACCTTTCTTGGCCAGAAATCTCTATACCACAATAAAACAGCTTTATACTGCTACAGATGTATCCCCACTAGGGAATATGTGCCACTGATTTTATCAATATAACTTCTGAAGAGAGAATGACATAGAAAAATCCTTTACAATGTGAAAAAATGTGTTACTAAATGTAGGCACCAATGACATGAGAAAAATATAGTACTCACTTTTGGTGATAAAGCAGCTTGTCAATATTCTTCCTTTTTCCTTTTGCCAAAATGTTCCACACAGAGATTTTCTTAATTTACTCTCCCTATAGGTGTTAACATGTGGTTTGTGCCTGTTGGATCTTTCTTAGAAGATCTAAGTCCCCAAAGGCAGCTAATGCACAGTGTTGTGGGTAGTTATGTTCAGTTCAAATAAACCGAATGGCAATTGTTTCAGACTTACCCATGGAAACTAATATGTACTTCAACAATGTCATAATCTTCTAGAAAGAAGTTGGATAATCTTGTCTAAGCAAGTACTGGAGATAGGGAAAGCAGGATTGCAAAACCTTCAGAATATTTATGCCTGGCATTGCACATTAACCCCATTCAGCCCTCTGGGACTTCCTAGCACACATCTCTCTCAACTGCTGGCGCCAAGAAGTTAAAAGGTCTGCATGTATATTGTAATCAGTTCTAAAGTCAGGTAAAAGACCACAAATGCTAACTGGCTTTGCCTCAAAATGAATGAACGATGCCTTATTTTAGCTGTGGAAATCTAAACTGACCAGTAGTAACGAAACTCCTGGAGGACAGATGATACCAATACAAGCATTTAAACCAAACAAAATAATTCTCTCGCAACTTGAAGGCACTTCAAATTTGTGTCACAACGACATGTGGCAGTATTGCTAGGAGTACTGATTAGCAAAGAAATCCTTCTTTCTGTCAAAGTCTGTTCTAAAAAACATTTTCCTATAGGTCTATTAAGGAAAATATAAACAGCTTGCAGAAATGAAAGCTGATTCTTACCTTGAGCAGGATCAGGTGGGCCAAACTCTAGAGAATATCGTAGAATGAAGTTGTTGTTCCACACATAAAGTTGGTTATCTCTTGGATTGTAATCCACTGCAGCAACATACTGGTACTGGTTGGGGAAAGAAACATCTACATATTCTCCTCTGCTTAACCTGGTGTTGTAAATGTAATCAATTGTGTTCTTGCCTGTTTCACTTTCGTTGTCTTGATATACTGATCGAACTACATAGAGGACTCCACAGATCATAAAGGCATTGGATGCAGCCCTTTTGTCATATGTGGTTTCCCATGTTGCTTCAAAACGAAGTGTATATGGATTCAGTTGGCTAATGACTATCATTCCATTGTTCTGTTCCGTAGCATAAATTACCCATAAACCATTTTCGTCAACTGCCAAGTCAATATCAGTTTTTCCTCCCCATCTGTATGGAGAAGTGTCATGGTAGTTAGCATAATTGATAATGGCCTCTCCACTCTTGATTCTAGTCCTCAAGTCAAACTTTACTATGTTCCTGGTTCTTTCTTTGTTAAAAAAGACAGCACCATCATATACCACAAATCCAGTACCATCCACTCGATTTGGAAGTTTATATGTTGTCTGTTGGCGTCCATTTTGGAAGTCCTCTAAAGAAGCATATTCTATCAAAGTATCAGTGCGATATGGAGTCCATGGCATGAAGTATATTTTATCTGCAGCCTGGAGAGGATCTTTGCACCAAGCACCTGCCTTTTGTTCAGCTTCATATAAATACGGTGAATCCACAATTGCTTTCAACGTCCCCGGGCAAACAAAAACTAACAGTCACAGAGAGAAGCAAGACAAGAATTATGTCAAATTAAAACATTCATGCAATCAAAAAATGCTTGGTAAATCATAATGGTTGTGTCAGGAAGAAAACATCAACTTAACTGGCACTGGATTATACCTTATTTTATAATTAGTACAATTATTACCTTTATCATCCACTTTTCTTAAAGTTACCATGTTCTTGCTGTACCAATATAAAAAGTGGATGGAAACTGCTTTCACTAGTACAGACCAAGGCTCAATGGCATACACGTACAACTGAAAATGTAGAGCTAGTCTTCCATTTTCATCTTAGACTTTTAGTGAATACAGGATTTACGCTCCAGAGCTTTTAACTGGTGTGCAGCAGTGTGTTAGGTCATTTCAGTCCAAAAAAAAAAAAAAATCACATCAACTTGTTTAGAACTTTAAGAAGTGGCGAGGCTGAAAAAGGAGGTGCCTCAATTAAAAAGTAAAGAAACAAAACAAATCATCAGGTATATAGAGAAAGCAATTAGGAGCAGAGAAAACAAAACACAACCAAAGCAATGAATGGAACAGACCAGGAAACCCTGTAACCATGGCATGCTATGGAGAGGGTTCTGGAAGCCAGGCAAAATGACACTTTATTAACAAGAGAGTACCCAAGGGTGAGAAAAAGAGAGGGAAAAAGAGACAGAGAGAGGGAGAAAGAGAAAGCAAGGGAGTCTCCCGTCCAACCCAAGTATTTCAGACACTATACCCCACCACCTATTTTAAGCAGCCAAGTCACTTTATTGCAAACAGTCGACTTCTTTATGAGGTGTACTTATGAGATCCTGCTGATTATCATAATATCAGAGTGTTGTGGGGAGGGGAAGGGAAGAGGTTAACATCCATAAGGCACATAACAAGGAGCTGGGGTTTGGACTGTATACGTTATTTACCTTTTTGCTCCACTTCTATTTTAAGCATTGGACGAAAAATAAAAAAGTGCAAGGAAAAAAGAAAGAAGATTAACATAAATTGACTATTAATCTAGGATTAAATTAGCAACAGACGCTAAATATAGGGAGAATAAGAACTGCACTATATTGGATAAAGAGAAACAGACAACAGGAAAACCTAGCAGGAGAAAGATTCTAAGGTTACATAAGTGAACATGGATCAATCATTTTAGTAGATTAAGGAGGCAATACAGATATGTTGGCATGTAGTTTCACTTAGTGAGCCTGAATAAATAATGAATGACTTTACTAATGCATGATATACATATTCTTCTCCTTCCCAAATTCACAGCATAAATCCTATCAAGTTGTTTTTTTAATGCTGTATTAATATATATGTGTGTATGCGTGTGTGTTTGTAAACATACACATATTAATTAAATAAAATATATAAATAAATGTGTGTGCTTATAAACCCCTCCCCTCAATTAATCCTTTGGGCTTTTAGTTGTTTTTTTTCTTGTAAGGGAAGTTGCTCATTTTCTTTAGCTTCCTTAGGTTGTCTCCCCATTCTCCCCTCCCCTCCCCTCCCCTCCCCTCCCCTCGGCGTGTTAATCTTGAAAAATACTGTAACTTCTCAGTCTAGAACTGCAAGATCAGACTAGGAGGAACAAGCGCAAACATCTAGAAGAAAGAAGCAAAAGCACAGTAAGGAAGAAGAAAAGAGAAGAAAAAGTTAACATCAGATATTCTTCAGCATCATCGATTAAGCCCGAAACAGCAAGCTAGTATGCAAAGACAGTCAGACCAAGCATTTAAAATAAGTACCCATCCCCACCAGACACACACCAAAAAAGGAAAATGCCTTCCTAAAACAAACCTGATTAGCAGAATTAAATTACTAAAACAATTATTTTCCAAAGATGCTCCAAGAAATAGATTACAGTTACATGAAGGGTGTTATACAACCAAAGTCCAGCTAGTAAATAGCTTCTCAATAATTACTACTCATATAAAGTAGTTCACATTGTCAGTGGGCTTTGAAGTATGTCTGTCAGTTTCATAAAATGATCTGGATAATGCCAGTTGCACTATTCTTTGTAACAGCATCTGTTGATACAAAGGACATGTATTCAAAACTATTTGTACAGCTATTACAACTTTGGCATTATGGTATTATCCATGAAAGGTATTTGTTGTTCCAAAAAATATTCTGGGTTTTCAGTTTCATTTAACAAAATTACATACGATTATTTTCTTAGAATGGCACTGGATGATCCACCTAATGTTTCTTTAAGGGATAATTCAAGAACTTTTTTTGACTAATGTTCTCAAAATGGATGGTAGTTTTGCTAAACATTGCTCATTTATACATTTTCAGATAACATACTTCTTTTCCTGCAATTTGCAATTCTGGAGTTATCTGAGTAAAAAAACAGAATTCTTATGTTTCCACAACTCAGTGTTAATGACTTTCAGATGATTCTGTCTGTGAACTATTATGCATGAGCTTATTCCTCAGCAATGAGAAATATTGTACCTGCTTAGAATTAGTAATAGTAGGACAGGGGCAAAAAGACAGGGATAACAAAAATCATTAGTGGCATGTCTACTCTGAGTACATTTGTGTACAGCTGTACATTTTTCAGGGACAGATGGGCTAATTGAAATAAACAAATGCTTCAAAGTCCAATCAATAGAGAGAGAGAGAGAGAGAGAGAGACAGAGAGAGAGACACACTTTTAAAATGGATTCCATTGAATTCCTGAGTCCAAATAAGGCTTAAAATAAAATTTTATGTACAGATTTAGAAAGCGGTTCTTCTGATGTGCTTATTAATCCTAAAAGGGCTGACTTCTGTTATTCAAAGTATCAACATGCATTGTGCAGCATAATTGAGAGAAATGTCAAGTAGGGCATTTCAATTTCTTTGAAATTTAAGCAATAGATCTGAATTTTGAGATGCAAACAAAAGAAGCTTCTCACTGAGGATTTCTTTATGAGGGCCATGAATATAGAACCCAGGAAGCCCAATCAATATGTATGATCTGAAAGGCAGCTATGTATTTATGGAGGCCAGATAGACATAGAAAAGCTAATATACTACACGCTGTACAAGGGTGACACGTTAAATCTGATGTTTGAGAGCTCATACCTTTTCCCATGAAATCCATACTACTAGCACTATTTTTTACTGCCTCATGGGCAAAAAGCAGTCACTATGATTTGAAGCACGTTTTGCAAAATTGTGATAATTAAAGAGGGAGGGACCAATTCAGAAAAGTGAGAACTGGAATCTGAACTGTTTGGTTTGAAAATGTTTGAATCAGTCAACATCTCCCCTTTAGCCCAACTTTCTGAAATCCTTTAATGACGTTCTTACGTTGGGCTAACTGCTATTTGCAAATCTTGTGATTTTAGGCATTTCAGCTGGCCAGACAGAGAATGAACAGAGTCTCCCAAAGCTCATTGCTCTCCAAGCTGAAATGTATAACAGAGAACATTGAAGTTGGAAGAACATAAGGTTACATTTTGTGGGGTAGGGGGAAATGGAATACTAAGATAAGGTGAGGTTTGGATAAATGGTAATATTTGTCAAACTGGTGTCCCATAGGTTTTGAGAATTGTCAGTAACTGGAGATAATTCCTATGACAACTCTGTAATAACTCTTGGTGTCACCTCTGTACATCCTGCAGTTACAATTTTCTAAACTTTACTTGAAAGTACAAAAGATGTCGAGAGACTTGAATTATATTAGCACAGGATAATTCGAGGGGTATGTCAATGGAATTATCACTAAAAAACAAAACAATAGCAATCATTTTCAAGTAGAATACTACATGTTACAGGTCAGGCCGCGCTGTGGCTCTATACTTCTGATAACTGAAAAAGAAAAAGTTCCTGTAGATAGGAATACCCAATGAGTAGAATATATCCATATTTGTCTTCCTAAAACAGCACAGAAAATTATTTTAATGTTTGAAAATAATATTTGCATAATATTTTCTCTATGGACTAGCCTACCGGAACTGGCTCCAAGGACAAGTAACCTCTTGGCATTTGTCTGATCTCATGCTTTGGAATAAGATGCATTGCCCTTTTTCTGGGATTTTTGGGAACAGAAATAATGCTAAAGTAAAAGTGCCGTTTATGAAACAAAATAATTTAGGTTAGATCTGGATATCACTCCTCAAAAGTGGCACAAGAAAAATGGTTATAACAAGCCACCACTACTACACACGAGGGAGAGTACTAAGGATCAGTGTATGCAGTAGGCTTCCAATCCTACAAATGGCATAGGAAAAAAAAAATCTCCAAAGCACCCAGTTCACAATGACACAGGAATACAGAGCAGAGATGAAAAGAAAAGATGATCTGTGTTTGGCCTTTAACTGATGCTCAATACAGCTAAAATGGTGAAGCACTATGAAGAAGCATTTTGATTTAAGTTTACATTATAAAAGTGTGCGCAATAACCAGTAAGGACAGTTTTGTACTGACTTTGCTTATGCCAGAACTCATACAATTACTATTTTGAAGTGTACTTTCTGCTACTTGAGCATTTTTACATCTCAGATTTGGCTGTCTCCTATGTGAAAAGGAAGTGTGATTTTGGTTTTAGGGTTACACAACAATAACTGTATTGCCAAATTTCCCATTGCAAGCATAGTCATTTTTGTGCTGAATCACAGGATGGAGAAGCCACTGCGAAGAATGACCTAAAACAGTTTTAAAAAGCTGAATAAGCACAATTTAAAAAAACAACAGTTACATTTCAATTAAAAAAGAATATATTCATTACTGCACTAAAATAATTATGATACAATTGTAAAAAGTAGTGAATTCTGGCATTAGAAAGATATTATGCAAAACTGCTGAAGTAGCCATAAGCTACTGATTACTCAATCACAGTTAATTTTAAAAATGTTTTAAAAGTTCATTTCAAGTCACGAAACAAATTTTCTGTTTATAATAAATGTTATGTCTATTTCTTATTCTCTCCCCTATACATCTGTTTTATGTTTTTAGTTTATCGATAAATTATTAATTTTGAACCCACATCTACTTGTGCCCTCAAGCATGACAGCACAACAGTTTCTTACAAAATCTAATAATTCAGGCATTCACCTCTGATATCTCAGTGGTGGGTTCTGCCATGCACCAAAAGTAACCACAACAGCAGGTAGCCTTTCAAGTAGCTCATGATTAAAACTGAAGTCAAATCCTCTTTAGAAAACTGTAAGCCAAACCAATTTGTCAGCAACTGGTATTGGGCAAAAGTACAAATTTCTATCTGGCCTACTGAATAGCTAATTCAAGTTTGTTTTCTGGAAAAACAGTAGCCTTAAAAGCCAAACACTTAAGAACACAGACAGACACTTGGCCAGCATCACACTATGGCTTCCTTCCACACTTTGTGAAGCTAATTGGAGGCCCTAGTCTGTAAGTGCTCTGCATGCATAATGGTTCTGTAGGCCATAAACATATGCTTCTTTAGCATGTAATACCACTCCAGCACTAACTATGAAGGCTAGGGGAAGTGAACAAGATCAAAAATTGTATACTTACTGTAAGGAACACATTCATATTGGACTTCAAGATATTTGTATGTTCCAGGACAGGGATCAGGAAAGACATCTGACCCAGTAACTACTATACACTGTGTTCGGTTGTTGCACCTGTAGAGGGGAAAAGAAGGCTAATTTAAAGGAAATTTTAAGCTGCAAGTTTATGCTAACATAGTGCAATATGGTGCTGATTTTCTTCATATGTTGGTCAATCCAATCAATAAAGCACTAGAGTTAATTAGTATGAAGCTACTTTATATAGTTTAAAGGCAATACCTCATTTACCTGGAATGCAATGTGCCCTGAAATAAAATAATTCTGCTTGTCAAAAACAAGGTGTGTAAGAAAAAAATTCTCTTTCCTTGACTAAGTAACTGAGTAGCAGCAACAAAGAAGATAAGCCTGCTCACTGTTCTACTCCTTATGGAACATGTGCACACTTCACCAAGGTTTTGCTTGTAAGTGGCACATTCCAGTTACCAGCAAAATTTTGTTAGCAAAGAGGTACATGTTGCGCACAAGGAAATATGGTGTTTTAACGTAAATTTTGCTTATTTCTAAAGTTAACTCACCTTTTTTTGATTGAGGAAACTGCCCCAAATAAATATTGGGTTCATATGACTCTCTATGGCACCGTGTTTTGGTATAAGTTTACATTTCAAAATAATGTGTAATAACAAATATGAATGGCTTTGACAAGGCTTTGCTCATACCATAACTCACTGTCTTGCTTTTTAAAGATGTATGTACTGCTTAATGTGTGCATATCTGTCTCAGAAAAGCTTTACTTCCTCTGCCAAAAGGAAGATGATTTTGGTTTGAAGGTTACTGCAGACAAAGAACATTAAACTTCACACTTAAATTACTGTATTGTTAAACATCCCAGGGCAAGTATGGCCATGCCTCTGTTGGATTACAGGAAGAGGTAAAGAATGACCTTTTGAAGAAATAAGAAAAGCAGTTAAAATGATGAATCAGCTGAAAGATATTCAAACTAAAATACTGTGCAAGAAAATCTCTTTATTTCATTAAGAAATCTTTTGAAAACCACTGAATTGTGATATGAGAACAAATTTTGTGCAAATACCTGCAATAGCCAGAAACCAATGAGTTTACAATACCTTGTACACAAAATAGCAAACGTTAGAATTGGCATCAATTTCAGATTACTCAGGTATATGAAGTACAAAAATAATATTAAATTTAAATTAACCTCACACAGTTGCAACAAAGCGCATGAAACTTAATAAACTCTGTAAGTCTCCTACACAGAGGCAAAAAGAAACACAGAAGTGAAAATAAATCGTTAGAAAAGCATTGGCAACTAAAAGGAAGAGAGTTTGGCTGATTTCATTGGTGAGTTCTGTTTGTCAGCAAACTGAATAAAAGAAGCCCAAAGTTAAATAATAGTCTAGCCTTTGACTCCAGTCATATATTAAGTTTCCTCTTACCACCACTTCCCACACTCCTGAATACTGGATCTCAAGTTAAGGTAATACATCTTGCTACCAATGGATTTTTACAGCTGCCCATTGCCAAGAGATGCAAGATCACTCTGTTCTTCAATTCATGCTACCTCATAAAAGGTCAGCTATAACTATAACTGATAACTCTCCCCATTTCTTCTGTAGCAGTGGTTCTTAATCTTTTTAAACTCAAGGAACCCCTCCAAAAATACTCAGAATTTAGCAGCACACCATTAAAATTTTAATTTAAATAGATTATGCATATTATCATCTACACATTACAAACCTATTATTAATTCATCTGTTGTAGTATGAATTTTTGCATATTAGTTATGTTTAAATGATAATAGTATTAAATTGATCAACCTCTATGATTGTATGAAGAACTAAAACTCCATTTTGTGCTTGTTCCCTGCTTGACATGAGTAGCTGAACTTTGTATGCCCTGTATACATGAGTGTCTGTGTGAATAGTGAAAGAATGGTAACTATTTGCATGAAAACAGAAGAAAATGTAATTGATTGTGTAAGCAACAAGGCACCAATGTATGTTACCAGACAGTAACCTAATTAAGCTAATTAATGGATGGCTGAAGAACTCATCTGTAATCAGGTGCAAAGAAGATAGTAAGAAAGAATTTTGCATATCCTTCCATTTGAACTACACAATGACTGAAATACCAACTCGGAGATGCAGACAATGCTTCAAGGCAAAGATACCAATGAAGATACCAACTTTACTGGAATGACCTCAGTGGAGATGCACTGGAATGACCTCAAGTTGATATCTCAGAAGAAACAACCCCTAATTAAAGACTGAGCATGAAAAATCCCAATGCTGAACAAAGTCTTGAAATCCCTATAAAAGTGAGATGCAGACAAGCCAAGAGGCAGAATCCATTCTTTGCAACATCATGGAGCACAGGCATGCATGCCGGTATACCCCCGCTCCTATCACCCTCAATAAGCCTGGACCCAGCCACCCAGTGCTAATATTGAGTAACATCTGCTGGTAACTATAACATCTTACTGGAGCAGTTTTGTCTGTATGTATGCTTGTTTATGTCTGTTTGTATGACTGGTGTGTCGAAGCTTATGTATCTGCTTCATGGCACCAATAAACATGGCATTTTGCCTTATCCCCCTTTATCAGGTCTCACTCTTAATTAGAGCTATTGGCAATTTTAAGTAACAATGTTAGCAGTAGAATAGGTCATTATAATTCTACCATATTCACCCCACTACCATAGACACCAGCCAGGTGGAACTGTGTCACACTCCTGCAAGACCAGATTGAGAAGCAGCTGTGGCAGGAGTATGTGCTCTTGCTGTAGTTAGCCCTGGTCTGACCTTGCATGGTGTCTCCTAGAAACAGAGGCACATGGGCAGGTAGAACTGTCCCACATGCCTTAGTTTTAAGGAGGCAAGTGGGAACAGAACTGATTAGCAGCTGCAGCAGCAGCACTTCATTATGCAGGCAGGCACACAATTTCTGCTGCATTCTTCTTGGTTCAGCTCTAACGTGCATCCTAAAAAATGGAGCAGTATGACATAGCTCTACCTAATAGTAATGGCATTTATTTCCAGACTGCCACTGCCACAGGGTGAAACTGTCCTGTGTGCCTTTGTTTTCAGGAGGCACACTGGAACCAAAGCAGGAAAAGCTACAGAAGAAACAGTGCAGCTGCCTAAATGATGTAATGCATACAAGTGTGCCTTTCTGCAGCAGCTGCTTGTCAGCTTCCTATGGCAATATCTCCTGAAAATAGAGGTGCATGGGACAATTTCACCCCATGGCAGCAGTTATGGCAGGTTCTTGTTGCAGTTAAGAACCACTGTTTTACAGTAATGAAATAGTAGAGTAGATCTGTCAGGACTGAATGAACAATATATATACTCCTTGCCATATAAATTCTTAAACAACAACCTTACACACTTTACTAATTCGGTTTCCATAGAGCCACTAAACATTTGCTGTTAAGACTGTCAAGAGAAGTAGGGGATGTCCAGGTTTTTTTGCATGCTGAACCATAGGAACAACTTAAGGATCGATAAGTAGGGTCTAGCTTTGATCTCCATCTCAATGCTCCCCTTCACTAGGGATAGAAGTTACACAATAAGTGATCAGAAAACTAGTTTAAACCTGTAACAGAACATAAGTTTCGTACACATAAACCAGTTTCAGAATGGCCAAAACTGGTTTAAAGTTACAACTGGTTGAATGTTGCATCAAACTTAATGATTTGGGTCAAACTGGTTTACGGAACTTCTGTCCCAGACCCCTTCCTGGTTTAAGTTAAACCAGAGCCCCCCAGCATCCCAGCATGCTTCTAAGTCCTGGGCTGTGCTGTGCTGTCTGTTCCGGACAGCAGGGCTGGCCCTGGCCCTCTGTTGTCTGAGCACGGGAGCGGGCATCGCCAGACGCTGGCACAGCATGGCCCCCTAAGGCTAAGTTGGCAGGGAGGGGGGTTATTCCCCACTTCCGTTCCCTCCCTCCCCTCTTCCCCCAGAGACCGCAAGGGTCTGCCTGGCCCCTGTTAGGGTCACTCCCCCCTCTCAGCTACAGTGGCAGGGTAGGGGTGTGGCCAGAGCTGGCTGGCCAGCATGGCCCCACCATCTGCCTGCCTCACCTGCAGCAGAGGTGAGGTTGGGGGGCTGAGGCTGGGGGGCTAAGCGGGGCTGGCCTGCTGGCGCTGCTAAGGATAGGCACAGAGGGGTTGGCCCAGGCTGGGCAACAGGGGCAGGGCCCTTCCCAGTCAGCCGCAGCTCAAGCTGGGATCACAGGAGCTGTGCAGCTGGACCGCTTCCAGCTCCTCACACCCTGGCCAAGCCAGACTGTCATGGAGTTGCAGGTGGCTGGGAAGGGCCCTGCCCCCGTGGCCCAGCCCAGCCCCTACATGCCAACCCTGCTCAGCCCTGGCTGAGGCAGGCTGATAATGGGGACAGCCCAGGGGTGGGATCCTTCCCAGCCAGCTGCAGCTCCATAACAGCCCAACCCAGAGCACAAAGGTGGTGGTTTGGCCAGGCAGCAGCTACAAGCAGGTGCCCTGGCAGCCAGACTGGTCATGTGGGATGTGCCTGTGGCTTCCCAAGCCACCTTGGAAGCACTGGCAGTCCCAGAGCTCAACAGCTGCCTGTGGGGCTCATGTGCCCACAGTTGCCACCATGCTCACTGTCCATCACTGTATGCTGGCCAGGGCTAGGGGGCTATTCTACTTCCATCTCCAGATGCTGATGCTGCCTCTGCTACAGTGCATTAAGTGGGTGGGCAGGAAGCTTCAGCCTGGAAGCTTCTGCCCAGGGCATGGAGCTCTAGTTCTCACTCCTGGCTGGATGGATGGTGGGGCTGGCCCAGGCTGGGCCACAGGGGAGGGCCCTTTCCAGCTGGCTGCAGCTTGGGCTGAGGCCGTGAGAGCTGTGCAACTGGATTATTCCCAGCTCCCCATGCCCAGGCTGGGCAGGGCTTTCACAGAGCTGCAACTGGCTGGGAAGGACCTTGCCCCCCACAGCCCAGGCCAGCCCCTCCCTTCAGAGCACCTGCAGCTGGCCCCGCTCAGCCCTGGCTGAGGCATGCCCTTCCCAGCTGGAGCTGAGGCTTGAGCTGGGGCCACAGGAGTTGTGCACCTGGACTGCTCTCAGCTCCCTGCACCCAGGCCAGGCTGAGCTGTCAAGGAGCCGCTGCACTGGGCAGGGCTCTCCCCTTCCTCCCCTGCCATGTGGATCTGGCCATGCCCCTGCTCTTGCTGCCTGGTGCCAGCCAGGGGCTGGGGGCTGGCCATGTTTCCTCTCCCCTCCCTCCCCCTGTCTGAACAGCCTAGCAGACCTGCTCAGGGTGGGGGTTTAAAATCCTCCTCAATCACACTCAGGCCTGCCCGCACAGCCCCCCCACCCAAGCCAAAAGGAAGGGAGGGCTCGCTCTAGCACCCCCCAGCTTCTACCATAAGTTACTGCATAAACTTCATAAAAATACAGGCATGTGCCTGTATTTCCTGAATCAACAGTGAATGTCTGTTCACTCTACAAATTGGTTCAATCTATGCAGGCTAGACTAACCTGCAAAGATTGAATCGATTCAGGCTTGGGCTTTTTGAATATCTGTCCCTAGCCCTTATCACTACCCCCTTCACCAAAATGTAAGGTCAGGTAACTCATACAGCAGCTATGCTATTGACGCGGTGTGGTATAGTATGTGATAAGAACAGGAAACTAATAACAGCTGCTCAGAATAACAGTACTTCCCAAAGAAGTATCATTCACAAACTTCAACAAACATTCTGGAGAAAATAAACTGGAATAAGTAGCTCATCCAAAGTCATTTTTAATCTTCCCTGGCCCCTGACTCATACTGATGTGAGATTCTGCATAGAAGACTGTGAAGGGAGAAAACATTTTTTATGGCTCTGAAAACATAGAATGCCTTTTTCCCTCCATGCACCTCCTGCAGCTTAAGGTTGTCTTATTCTGTAATAAGATATGCAATGGGTGGTAGGGGCAGAATAAGGGAATGCGGCAGAAAATCTAGCTCGCTCCTACTCAGATTACAGTACACCACACAAAATCATTCCTAAACGAACCAATGAGAACACCTCTGAGATAAAATTATAGTTATTTATGTATTTACTTTTACTATTCTTTGTAGGAATTGGCATGCTTGATTAAATGAATTAAAATCTTGCTTTGGTAAAAATATCACTTTTAAAATCAGACTTCAGATAATGGATAAGTTCGTACCAAGGTTTCCATCACTATGAGCCTGTATTAAAATTTAATTTTACACTTGACTGATCAGCATTGTGGACAATTAGAAGATAGATATATTTATTGGTCACAATAAAACCCATATACAAATTGAGTGGAAAAGCCCAAGGCTGACTGAAAGTGATTGCTTAGCTGGGAAAAAGAAGATCTTACAAAAGCAATATGAAGGGAATGAGTAGATATATTCAAATCCATTGGAAGCTGTAGAATTTTGTTTTTATTTGGAATAATACTATTTATCTCCCCTTTATTTTCTCTCCTGATCTGAGTCTTATCAGTTATCACAGTAACAAAACCTTTAAAATGTGGAAAACTTATCTGGCCAGCTATTTAAGGAAAAAGAAAAGATATTAGTTCAGATAAAATGGACATGTATTAGTGATGCTTAAAAACAAGGCAGGGTTGAAGTGATGTTGCTGCAAGGATGGTTCAGGAAATATGCAAGAGGCACTGCTCAGAGAGATTTTAGACAAGCTTTTGGGGACAAGGTATCCTTCATCAGGTCTGAAGAACCTCTTAAGAACCTGGAATTTATAGGGACCTACCAATATCAAGGAGGTAGGCATACAATTTGTGACTTTCAATGGAAAGGCCCACAACTATATTGCTGATTGACAGAGAGAGGTGCCCTTCAGGTGGCCCGACCCCTTGCTGATGATTGGCCAAGAGAGCTGTCATTCATGCAGTTCTGCCCCTCACCACTGATTAACAGTGGGGGGGAGGGCAGGGGAGGCACGGCCACACGACAGGCAGCCTGTCCTGGGCAGGGAGGGGAGACGCTGGTTAGCAGGGCAGCACAAAGGGCAGCAGTAGCCTCAGCGAGAGCTGCTCCACCTGGCTCCAGCTATACACAAGATGGCAGCCACCCCCTCATCCCTCCCCACCCCTCTCTGCCAGGGCACAGGTGCCAACCTTAATGGATTGTTTTTATTAAGATAAGCCTACACTAGTATTGTCTAAAATTTCTAAAAACAAAAGCAGTGTCCACAAAATGGACTCTTAAGAGTCTGATCCTAGAAAGTACAAGTCACCTGCAATTTCCACTGATGTCACCTCTCAGACTCAGGTCTTAGTTTATTAATTTGCATGTATGAAAAAATAGAATGCTTTATCAATAATTCAGGATGAGTTCTTAAATAATCACTTATTTTGCTGAGATATGAATTTAGAAGAAAAACCATTTAGAAAACCCCAAATCCCCATTCCTTCCCATATATATATATATACACATACCCCCCCCCCCCGAAAACATATATATAATCATATATACACACACACACATATAAAGGGAATTAATTTTAACCTACAGAGATTATATTTACAAAGACTTATGATACAATGAATTTGTCACTTAAAAGGAAATAAACCTGATTTGTAAAACAGTCTATATAAATGCAGTAATAGCTGATTTATAAAAACTAGTATATGCATTAAATTAGAAAGCCTAGTTAGGAAGAGAGTAATTGCAGCACTGAAGCAATGACAAACTAGTTGCTTATATTAACAAAGTTTTGCAAAACAAAATATAAATGCAATTAGCCTGCTAAATTGTAAAAGTAATAACTTACTGTGCCCTCTAACACCATCTTTCTCCATCATTTTAGTATGAATAAAGATTCAGAATGCAGTGATGTCACCCCCAGTAATGTGAAACTGAACACAGATTTAAATGATCCACTTCAGTACAATATTTGAACTTCTTTCACCTCAGGATGATGACGGTGCAAATGTAAGAATGACCCCTTTGCATACAAGATGAACGAACCAAGAGAAAATTGAAGATAAAGTAAGTGGCTTCACAACTGTAGCAAGTATCTTGTACCCATTACACTGTCATACCTGTACTGCATATATAGTTTCATGCATTTGGCTTTAAGGACAAATGCATTTCCCATACTAATTTGTCTGTATTCCAGCTCTAATCTTGACTTGTACAATTCCCAACAAATTGCTATTGCTCTTCTTTTGATTATCTTATGCTCATTATTACACTTTACCAAGTCCAAAGTATGGAGATGAGATTCCATGTGTAATCTATTGTGTAAGGTGTTTTAATCAATAGTGTTGTTCTGCTGATTAAGCAGGGGCTTCTGTTTTGGAAGATAACATTAGTTTCTCCTGTCATGCTCCGAAAGCCATTGGGAATCTTCAGCAGATCATTAGATATGCTACAATAAAGCTTTGGTACATTCTCTTTTCTTCCTTAAATTACTTCTTCACTGTCCTATCATTCCCCGTCACCGCTGGCACTGCATTATTATTACAGCTCCCCTGAAACTTGCACTAGAGCTATGTCTCCAGGCCATAGGATGCCATTTTCAATTGAGGCTTCTGCTTGAAAATATAAATTAAGAAAATTTCATTATCTCCTGCCAGGGGCCATTATTCACCACTGTTCTAAGGAAGATTAAAAATGCAAAATCTACAGACTTGAACAAATACTCCAGCATTAAAATGAAAAGCTCAGTATATCATGACAGGACCAGGAAGCTGAAGTAGTACTAAAATTCAGAGAGCTAGATACCGGAACTACTTTAACATTAGATGGCACAAACAGACTGAATGAGGAATGAGGTTATATTTAAAGTTCCCCTTAGATGTTTCTTAGCTTTGTTGCTGTTTTACACAGTTGAAACATACACTAAATAATACCATTTAGCAATTTAGCCTTCTAAAACCTTTTGTTATGAGCATAAATCATCTTCCAAGTATAATACACTATAAAAGCCAAAGTCATGTCAAAGAAGATAAAGGTTCATGTCCAGCTACAGAGGTTCTCTATATATTTTTGTTTGTATATTTCTAATCCTGTAGATTTTTCTGAACATAACTCTTCGTGGATAAACATGTAAACAATATCATAGAAGTAGTAGGGTCAGAAGGGACCTTGTAGATCTTCAAATCCAACCCCCTGCCTGGGCGGGAGAAAAGGTTGGACCCAAATGAGTCCAGCCAGGTAGTCATCAAATAGACATTAGTAAACAGAGTAAACTAAACAGTAAACAAAGAACAGTACTGTATAGGCAGTACAGATTGCTTACAAATAGCGAAAGAATAAACTGATTTGTAAAGTGTTTTGGAATTCTGATTACTCCATGTATCCAACTAATGGTGAACAGATAAAATATTTTAAACAGTTCCATCTTGCATGGTGACTTGCTCAATAGGTTTCAACAGATGAGGTAGTAGAGGAAACGGATAAACTAAATAACAGGAAATCACCAGGACCTGGTGGTATTCACCCTAGGGTCCTGAAAGAACTCAGATTGGAAATTGCCAAATTCTTAACTGTAGTATGCAACCTAGCAATGGGCATGTCTACACTATGTCATGGTAGCGTCTTGTATCAGTGGGCACAAACCATGACACTGATGCTACTGTGCAGTCGCTCATTGCTAATGCGCAGTAGGGTCTGAAATGATCCATATGCCACTAAGAATGTGCAGTAATGGTAGTTACTGTGCACTAGGGCTGTGCAAAGCTTTGGTAGCCGATTCAATTTGGAGGAGATACAGCCCAATTTGGTGACTGAATCTCCGAATACAAATTGAATTGGGAGACAAAGTAAAAGCTCTAAATCAATTCGAAGCATCTGAATTGATTCAGAAAAGCTTCGGCTGATTTAGAGATTCAGCCATAGACTAAACAGGCAGCTGACAGAGCTACCTCCAGCTCATAAGTCTGTTGGGGTTGCGGGAGGGAAGGGGTGTAGGGAGGGGGAAGGAGTGGGGCTAGGACAACCTACCCAGCCGGGGCAGTGGCGTGCATCACTTAGGGAGGGGGTAGGGGGCACAGGATGCGGGCACAGTAGGACTGGGAGTGGGTGCTTAGCCCTGCTTCTTCTTGCCCAGCCAGGACAGGACAGGGGGACAGAGGCATGGCTCACTCCAGGAGGAAGGGGCAAGCAGCAGAGCCCCCACTCCTAGTGCTGATGCAGGCACGACAGCGCTGCAAGAGGAGGCTATGCCCTGCTGCCGCCCACAGCGAGCCATTTCTGCATCGTGCCCCCTTGCACTGACTGGGCAAGCAGGACAACCAGAGGTAGGGACAGCCAGAGGAGCAGCAGAAGCCCCCATGGCTGCCCTGTCCAGCCCCAGCCTCCAGAACTTAAAAAAGAAGCCCTGCGCTCACCAGCTCTAGCAGCAGCAACTGGGAGCTCATGACAGAGCCCCCCCTGCTTTGCCATGAATCCTCAGAGGCTTCAATTGCTGCTGCCAGAGCCGGTGAGCATGGGACTTTTTTTTTTTCTTTTCAGTTGCCAGGATGCTGGGGACGGGCAGGGCATCCATCAGTGGCAGGGAAATTGGGGACTGGGAGCTGTGAGGGAGGTGGTTCTGCCATATGGCCCCAGAGCCTCCACAGCCCCTGCTTCAGCAGGTGACTACAGGGAGTTAATTTTGGAGTTAATTTTTTTAAGTGCTGGAAGGCTGGGCTGGGCAAGGGATGGGGCCAGGCAGGGCAGCCATGGGGGCTTCTCCTGCAGCTCCCCCCGCCCAGGGTGGTAGGCACAGCTGGAGAAGCCACGGGAAAACCTGCAGCCGCCTGGCTGTGCTTGCCTTTCCCTGCCTGATCTGAATCACCAAATCAGTGCCCAGTCTTCCAAAGCTGTTTTGGCCAAATCGATTCAGGTGATCTGAATCTCCAAATCAAATCACTGTCCCCTGCATGTGCCAAATTTGAATCTGAATTGAATACTTCCCTATTTGCACAGGCCTCCTGTTCAGGCATTTAGTACTTGCAATTACTAAAAACTAAAGGTTTTTACAGAGAGGTGGTAAAAACCTCCAAAGTTGGAGATTCTAAGACACAACTGGAAAAAGTCTTGGTTAGGATGGTCCTGATCTGAGCAGGGAGTTGGACTAGATGACCTTCTGAGGTCTCTTCCAGCTCTAATTTTCTATGATTCTATTACTGTATTGTAAACACCAAGGCATGACTGAGCAAATGGGCAACTAAATAGCAGATGGAATTCAATGTAGATAATTGAAGCATGATGCACCTGGGCAAAAACAACCCAAATTATACCAACACTATGATGGGCTCTACATTAGCTGTTACCACACAGGAAAGATCTGGGAGTCATTGTGGACAGTTTGCTAAAAACATCAGCTCAGTGCTCAACAGCCATCAAAAAGGCAAACAGAATGTGAGGGATAATTACAAAGAGTGGCTTGATTCAGTAAATGGCATTTCTTATGTTCTTATGCCTGCAGCAGCCCATCTAAGCATGACTTGTGGTAAATAAGAAGGTGCAGAGGTGCAGCACTGGTGCTCCTGCTTATCCCCTCCCTCAACTGCCTGAGGTGATGGACGTGGGGGAGGCAGATGGAATACGTCATGGCTGAAGCAAACACACTGCACTGCAAATGAAAAAAGAATATATATTGAATTCTCTGATCAGGAATGCCATAATACTGCCAAAACGGGGTGCTGCAATTGAGGGATTGGATGTAGTCACATTTCCCATGCATATTTGCTCTGCTAATTCTCTCAATGTATCTACAGATATTATATAATGGGGAGCCAACATCTGTTAAAAGTGTTTTCAGTACTAGGTTTAAATTTAATCTTGGGAAGTTACAGATAACACCCATGTAAAGTAAGAAGAACCCAGAGATTAGAGCTTTTTAAAAACATGTATTAATACAACTGGATGATGGAAAAACAGATGTTTTATGAATCGGTGTAAGAGATTCATATACCATCACTTGAGAAAAACATTACAGATGCCAGAAATGAAACCTACTCAGTGATCCGAGCCTGACAAAAACATCCAGGAGGGAAAAAAGTTATGAAAATCAGCGTTAAGAACAAAAATTATTTAGCCTTCAGTCTGGGGAGGCTTGGTGCTCTCATTGTTGCAACATTCATGTTGCAAAAGAGAAAGTCATACTGTAACAGTTACCACAAGCAGGGAGAGTGAACATTTCCCCCTGTCTGCAATACTAAGTCCACTCTCAGACAGATACGCAACTTTATAAAACAGCCTTTTAACACTACGGAATCCCACATTAGGAATTTGCCTATTGCTGCCTATAGGATTCTTTCCTTTGCAAGCCAGATATTACATGGGGAGCACTTTAAAGGAAAACTGTCCCCATTTTACTAGCTCAAAGGGAAACCAGATTTAGTTCTGCTTTGATGTCAGTTTTAATAATCGAAAGAAAAATGGGGAGATGCATGAACATATGAGAACAGAATTTGGCCATAAGCATTTTGTTTAAATATTAGAGATCTTTCTATGACTGTCAAACAATTATGGCAGGCTAGAAATTGGTTTGTGGACCACATTGCTGGTCTCACAATTTACAATACACTTTGTCAAGATGACCAGCCTGCAGCACCAGCCTCAGAAGTACCATTCAGAGTGAAAAAAATACTTCTCTTTATGGTAGGAAAGGGGTTTTTTTTTAATGGGAAGAAAGTGTTTTGTGATGAGTGATGACTCCTCCCAACTCTGACACAACTGGGTTGAGAAAAATGAGTGTAATTTTCTTTAAAAATTTAATATTGATGATTTGTTGAGTCTTACTAATTACTAAGTAAACATTGCATTAGGAAGCTAAATGTTGTGTAATTAATACGGCAAAAGAAGGTGTTCCGTAGTAATGCTCCCATTCGTCAAATATATATATGCAGTAATAAGTCATTCCTGTTGCCTACTGCATTGTGGTCACGGGGGATTCTCAAGATTATAACCATTAAGAGTTAATAGCGGGTCTACTTCTAAACATTCAAATACAACAAGAAAAAGCACAATATCCTTCATAGGATTATCCCATCTGATTCAGTATCAATGGAAGTATATTAGATTTGTATACTGAAGTAATTAAACAGCTTGATTTTTCTTGCTTTCAACTTTACCCTTATTACAATTTTTAATGTATTCAGCTATGACCCAGCTGCTTTTCAGTATTCATGTTCTTAAAGTTCAAAGCAGTCAATTGTTAGAAAGAGAGAACTTTAAACTATTCTTAATTACTCACAGCTAAGCTCTCAGACGTACTTTTTTTGTAACCATTCATTCCTATTTAGTATTTTGTTTATTGGTTGGTTTTAATACCCTTATTTACAGAGAAATAATCAACTTTAAACTGAGTCAGAAAAAAAAGTTAAAAGTAGGTCGGGTGCTATGTGTGACCATAATTTCACTGAGTTTTGTGGCTTTACAGTTAGATTTTTTTCAAGAAAAAAAGATTTTCTATAATTACTGCTGTGTGAAAGATCAACTGAACCAACAGGAGATACTGATGAACTGACTATGCAATGGATATAAAGAAACTATAACTAACAGAATCAGATATACAATTAAAACAAAAGAAGCATTCTTTTTCTCTTTAATCTCTCCTATTAATAGTAATTTTTGGTGCTATTTGTAAGAAACTTTTTATTCTTTAAAGATCCTCACATAAAAAGTACAGAAAGTAAGACAAACGCTAAAGTAACACTGTGCTTCTTTAAATGTCTTTTATTTTAATTAGATAATTTCTTAAAAGAAACTGTTCTTTCTTAAAAAAGAAAAGTAATATGACAATGCGAAACAGAAGGAACCTTCTACGTACTGGATAACACTGCTGCAGCAGCTCCAGTTGGGGAAACTAAACTGAAAACACATTTACAGGGGTTTTATATTTTTTGCCAGCAAGAACAAAACATGGGAATAATGGTGCTGTGTGTTTGGTTAGCGTACTAAGTGGTATTAGCTAAGCTTGGTTAACACATTTTGTGGTGTTCACTATGCAAAACGCCCAAGTAGGCCATTTTACCACTGAGATAGAACTAAACACACAGGTACATATGAAAGCTTTTATAACTCACCATCATGGCATCTGAGTAATTTACACACATTATTTTCATTTATCATAAGCTATAGGCACTGAATATGTTTTTCCTCTAGTTTTGTTTTAAAAGAAAACTTTCATTTAGTTATTAGGATAAATAAGCAGATTCTTGGAGCATAACATCTAATTAGGTGTGAACATACAGATATTCCAACTAATGATTACTGGATCTTCCTAAAAAGAAGCACCATTTTTGGGTGCTATGCAGGTTTTGGGTGAGAAAATTAACCTTTGGTATTAATTTAACCAGTTTAGTCTAGTCTTTCCAAAGCACAGCACTAGACTATAATATATAGCAAACATAAGGAAAAATCCCAACCACAGTATTTCATAGTTAGACACAGAGCTGCAATTAACACACAAAGGTAAAGAGCAAAAGATGATAAAAAGTCTTTTAAGATCATTTTTGCAATACTGTAATTCTTATTTTATCCATGGCTTGGCATTTAGCATTTTCATAATGTAGTTAAAAGTTTTATAACTTAAGACTGCTACCTAGATGCTTTAATGTGATATTCTGAGTTCTATATTGTGTCATAAATTACTGAAAGTATGCAGTCTTATCCTTCATGTTAATTTGCATAGTTCTTAAACATAGTTAACATGGCCTGAAAAGCCACTTTAATTAGTAAAATAAGCAGTTTTAAAATGACAGTGGTGATTTGTTAATACAAATTCTGATATTGTGGAAACCTTGATAATTCTTTCCATTTTTACTGGACCTTTGGGTCAGTTTAATGCAAATTAGGCTGGAATCACTCTGAGTCTTATTAATTCAGCACAACTCTTTTGTTTGCAGAAATGCACATTCAACATAAATGTAGCTTAGCTTTAATAGGAAAGTAAGACTTATTTACAGAGCAAGCCACTGAGACCAGGTTGAAAGTAAAAGGTCATCAGGTCTCACTACGCTGTGCAGTGAAAAACATCATTCCAAACAGAAAGAAAAAAATCTAGCTGTTCTTTACACATGTATATTTCTCCAATTTCAAGACTGCTTTTTGAATAATTAACAAAATATATATTATGACCTGTATCAATTAGGAGCAATTATTTATAAAAATGTTCACCTACTGCAGTTTGCACATAGAGAAACAATCACAATTTTAACAAGGGAAATGGGAAATCGCTATGGGATGCCCTACTTAGATTAAATTAGCAAGAAACTTGTTACCAGACCATATAAAAGATACAGCATAATAAGACATGACCTTGCAGAACCTTGAAGCCAATCTGTGATTTTTCCCCCCTAACCCTCGCTAATTATCTGCAAAGTTACAGACCCTTTTGTGGCAGGTTATTTTTCTTTGAATAGTGAGGGGTTTTTGGCTTTTAAATATTTAATTAGTCTTATGATATGAGAATTGTTGCACATGCCAAGTGCTTCGATTTTCAGACTGTGTTCCTCCTAATTATGTTCAGATTTAGATTGGTCATCCCAAACCTCTCGCTCTTGTAATTATTTACTCCTTAAAGATCATTCAGCGGAGAAATATTTTTCACCCTTATGGCTCTTCCTTTCCACAAATGGCTTTTCTGGTCCGTTAATTACCCACTCAGAGGATTAGAGTTTGTAATAATGCAAAAGAACCTGCATGCAAGATGAGTTTTACAGGGTGAAAAAGAATAAATTGTTTTTTATAAACTTGCCCTTGGGAATATCCCTTTTTGGTTATGATTTTCATCAACACAGAACATGCACCAGTGCTAGGTATCTATCGATTCCACAGGGTTATGGCAAGTAACTCAATTGTGAAGCTCAACAGAACTCCAGAGGCAAAATACAGAGCAAAAGTTGAATTTTTAGGCCTCCCAAGAACTAATATTTTCTCTTCCCTTAACTTTTTATTGCAAGTATTAGGTTTTAATTTCATATCTTTAAAAGGCATATATGTTGAACTGATGACTAATAACAAAATTACAGCCTTTTGATTTCATCTTCTAATTTTTTTCCAGTGTGCTTTAAAGCTTGAGACAGAAGTGCTGTCCCTTGGTAGGGTCTGTAATCAACTCAGTAACAGTGGTATCATTTTCTATTAAAATGTATTTCAGAGTCCCTACTACAAGAACTTTCTTTTATTCAAGGAGGAAAGCCTGTCACAAAAGCACTGTTATTCATTAACCATAGTGATGTCTGGATCTAATTATCATCTAGAAAGTTCACAAGGCTTCCAGGTATAGCACTTCCTCTGCAAAGCAATCTTTATACTCTTCTAACTCAAGAAATAGAGTGGTGCTTTTTTTTTCTTTTGGATTTGCAGTTTATGGAGTAAATTACTTATTTGAATTGTGTTTTTCTGAAGCCTGGTGTGCCCTGTCTTAACCTAATAAAGAAGGGTGGATTTCTTTTGTTTGTTTGCTTGTTTTGCATTTGCAGATATGAGTGCTGTGGCTTTTACATAAAAGTCAAGTGGGCTCACCTGCATAAGAAATGTATGAGAAAATTCACTGAATCACCTGTCAACTCAGAACTAATCTTAAATCATGTCAAAATATGCATAATCTAATCCTTTTTATCAAACTGCCTACCACTGTAGGAGTCTCATGTGTTGGCACAATTAAGAACCCCATGTTAGCTATACATAATGCTGCATTACATTTGATGCAAATCCTTTTCTATTGAAATAAGCACTGGGTTGACAGCAGGAAGAGGCTGATAAGAAAGCAACAAGGCATTGCTGATGGCATTCGTGATAACTGAACACTAACTCATATGTATTCCATCTACAGCATATTACCCAAAGTGCTCTTTGTTAAATGCGACTCCAGGAGGTGTCCTTTTGCTGTATCTCAGTCACAAAGGCAGCAAAATTATCTAAGAAAGCTAAATATACAAAGTAAATGATGGTTTTTCATACCCATCTGTGATGCTGGCACAAGAATAATACTCTGAAGGCAGTATCTGTGCTGATACATTCTAGATGAGAAAACACCTACAGCTTTGGAAGCATAACAGTACAGTTGAGTGCACTGCATATAAGAAATGAAGTTAACATTGGAAGGCTGATGGGTATGAACCATTTATTGTTACTCTTAAATAAAAAATAACTGAGCTTAACTTGGTTATTGTTAAATAGAAACAGGTCTCATACAAGCCCTAGGGTTGGGGAGCACAGTTTGATTTATGCTGAAATGATAGTTCCCTAGTGCTTAGATTAAATAGATTTTCAAAACCACTTGCCTTTCACTGAGAAATCACAGGGAAGAAGTTATAATGGAAGCAAAGATCAGCAAAGTTAAAGATCAGTCACATAGATTGTCACTAAGAATGTAATATGGAAGTTTTTGTACCTGTAAGAACAATAGTACCTATGCAAACCATATGTACCTATGTTTTTAATTAACTGTTACTGCAAGGTATTACGGCTAAATGAGCTTGGGCAGGGATACACGGTTTGTGTTGCATATAGCAGAAGTCAGAGATACAGTTTCCCCTATAGTTTGCTTGAGGAAATGCTTTTGATATCCTGGCTTCTCTTTGAAGGTTTCTAGAGTTTATTTTATATGTGTATTGCAAACTGAAAATTCAAGGGCTCCTGTAAATGCCCTATTTTAGTGACAGCCTGAAAAAAAAATGACTGAAGATAGTAAATTTCAAGTGTAGGATTCTGTACCTTAATTGTATTATAAAACAGATTTGACACTGAAAATTTATATAAGAATTTTCTCCCAATTGCTGTTTCCATTGCAAGCTAAAAATATTATACTGAGTACTCGGTAAAGTATTCAGTCTATCTTACACTCTAAGACTGTATTAACTTCATAGCAGTAACTTGTTTTATAGGCTCAGTTCATCATGACCTATAAAATGTTAGGCTGAAGTGCTTTAAATATCTGCTAACACCATGTGCAAGCCAGGGAATACAAGGCAGTGTGCTGTGAAGCAGCAAAGACAGTACTCTTCTGAGAAACGAGCATGCACTCTTATGTCACTGATATAAACAGGGTAAGCATATTAAATAATGTATGACACAGACAGCCAATCTTTATACAAAAGTGAAATCCTAGCCGAGTTTTTCAGCTTTGTTTTAATATTAACGATTTAAAAATTGCCAAGTGTATGCATCAGTCTAAAAAAATAAATAAATCAGATTTTAATGTTTTAACTTTAAAAATGCACCGCCATATATATTTCATTTAGTATGCTTATGGCAATTAGATTACATAAAGGATCTCTTTAATTGGTAGTTACATTTATTGCTAATTATTGTTCTATATTATGTCAAAAATAAAGTATGAAGAAGGGAATTATCTATGTCTTTCAGTAATCATGGTCTATTTATTAAGCAATTAGTTGCAACTTCATTATTAGAGAGAAAAGAAGTGCTGCAACATTGTGCTAGTTGTATCTTTGACCCTTAAACCTTTCCATTTCAGCAACCTCATTAATGTCAAAATGCCATTAGAATGTCTACCCACTTTAAGATTGTATAGAGCTTGGGCAAATGCAAAATCTATGGATTTCAATAAAAAGTGTTTTCTTGTTGCATTCAACTAAACAGCTTAATTGAGCCAAAAGGTCAAAGGGTTCTTTTTATGATAACTAGGAGATTATTCTGTGGCAGAAGTAAACTTTCAGAATGTTAAATGTGTACATTTCTGCATCCCACTGTAGCCACTTTTTAACTTCTGAATTCTTGGTGGGTGTGTGTGTGGGGGGGGGGGGGAGGGGGGG
>NW_017728993.1:32880599-32880958 GCF_001723915.1 Gavialis gangeticus | reverse complement strand
GGGGGGGGGGGGAAGGGAGGTCTTTTCTTTTTTCCCCATAGCTAAACAGACTCAATGTCATAATCTTTCTACACTTTATTTCCTTTGCTTTATTACTATTTAAAACTTTGTTGCTGATGCCATTGCTACCCGATTTCATGCAACTGAAAAATTCTCATAATCTACTAAAGTACACTTAATTCATACTAATCTCTCCTAATTTAAGATCTACAACCTTCCCACCACTACCCATCTTAACATACCTTTTACATGTCAGTCCTGTTTACTAAGTGATATTCAACAAATCTCCTATAGAGCAATGAACCTTAACGGTCAGCTTTTAATTGCCTCACACAGGAAACTACATTACTATTAATTCC
>NW_017728993.1:32869224-32875599 GCF_001723915.1 Gavialis gangeticus | reverse complement strand
ATTTCCTGGCTTCGACTTACCTTTGGCATCGGCTATCAACAAATCTCCTATAGAGCAATGAACCTTAACGGTCAGCTTTTAATTGCCTCACACAGGAAACTACATTACTATTAATTCCACAGTAACAGTATAAAATAAAACTATTGCTTCTCAAACTCTAGAGCAATTAGACCTCTCGGCTATTTGGCTAACTCTGTTTCATGATACCCAGTGCAGTTAATTATATTTTTTGATGTTAATAGTATCTGTCAGTTTCAAGCATAACTCGTCTTTGATGAATATTTAAATTATATTTGAATAAAAAAAAAATCTTGGTTACATTTCATATTCAGCCGTCATCACAGCTTAATAAAGGTCTTCTCAGCAAAGGTTGAGATAAATGGTTATGTGAAGGGATGTATAAAAGTCCTAAATCAACTTATCTGGTAATTTGGTTGTTTTGACTAGTATTGTTAGTGAATATAACAAAGTGTTCATGCAGATAAAATGAACAGTCTCAAACTCCTGAAGTGATGGTTTATGTCTACAAAATTGTCTTAGCTATTTATAAACATATTCTATTTTTATATTAAATATACCAGAATATAAATTAACTATCTTAGGGCTAGATCAGAAAGTGACAAAGTGAATAAAAGGTATAGAAATTATCTAAGATAATGGGAAATTCCAAATTGAGTGTATTAAGGATATAGCGAACGTTTCAGCCAAGCTCTTACTTATATTATTGAAAAATCAAATAAAGTCACTGAATAAACTGTGTCAATCTATATGGTAAGGAATATGATATATAGGACAGATGATACAGGTTTTGTAAAACTTGCATCTGGAATACAAGCTGGGTTGCTAAGGTCTCAAAATTCAGACTAAACTGTCAGTCTACAGGCAGTTTAATACCATAATAATGTCTCTTGGATTTTTAAGTCAAATTAATTCCTGATTCCAAATAGGTGGCAGTTTATATTAAGAAATTTTGTTGTTACAATACATCCATTACTTAAAACAGTTATAGGAACATTGATTAATCTAAAAATCTGGTTCTGCAGAAAGCCACTAGAAATACCACTGATGGCTGGTTCGCCTCAAATATCTGTTCAGAACTTCACAAACTAAAGCTTTAGTATTCAGACTACTCACGTTATGTCAGAGCACTCTGACTCATTATGCCAATAAAAATATTTCTTTGACACACAAACCTGTTTTGTATTAGGAATGAAAGAGTGAAAATTAGCACTATCAAGTCAGGTTTTTACCATCTCCTGAGGGTGACAACTTTTTCCTTTAATAAAAAAATAGATTCAGTAGACTATTGTGGTTTTGGTCTGCTTAATCAAAGGTACAGAATATTTATGAAAGGGAAGCCTTATCAAAAAATGGATTATGTATTGAGAATACAGCCTGCATTTTTTCCTACATTTCAGTCATGATTCAGTCTTTTGCCTAGTATATAGGGAGAAAAAAAGCAAAATACAAAGAGCCAGGCAGAATGAGCTACAGCCAGAAATTCAGTTTAAACTGGAGGCCCCTTTAAATAATACCATATAAAGGTACTCATGTAGTTGACTTTGTGGGGTCGAGGCCTATTACTGCATGTCTGCTTAAGAGCAGAAGTCATCCATATTTTAAACAATGTCTAAAATGCTGACGATATCTGGCTCTGATGATCATGTACAATATGGGTTTGTCAAGGGCATATCAGAAGTCCCAATTAAAACCAATGACATATCAAAATAAAACAAGACCTCCTATTAAATGCAAGTCATTTAATATGGAAGCTACCATATACATCAATTCAGGAACTGTAGTTAACCAACTACCACCACTACTCTGTTACGTTTGATCATGAAAAGGACAGCAAATAACCAAGTTATCCAGTGAACATAAATAGAAAAAAGCAGGTTGCAAGTCCTACCATGAGACACCCTTCACTACAAAATACCTTTACGAAAGGCTCTTTAAGACTTCATCTACACAAAATACTCACTGTAGCCATGTAAAAAAAAAAAAAAGGCAAAAAAAGCATGAACAGTATGAACAGCAGCAAAGGTCAGCAGAGCCCTTGTCTAAACTCAAGAGACCCACAGCTGTAAGGCTCATCATTCTTAAAAATACAGTACCTATGTGAGAACAGTAGGTAGAAGATAAAGCTTTGCCCATAATAATAGTTTTAACCACATTAACAAATACAATTTTGAAGCACAGTAAGGCTCAGAATCAGGTTTGAGCCCTGTCAAATGTAGTTATGTTGAGATGTTCTGAAATGGTTCTTAGCAGGTAGTGTGCAATGTGCTCACTTCTATAACTGTTTTCTAAACCAGTTTTTGCTTTCCACTAATGCAAACAGGGCTTAAGACGCTAGAGCGTTTCACTCTGATGAGATTAATCAGCAGGGATGGGCTATTTACACTCCATCCCAGTCTGGTGAAAGGTTTACTTTATTCATTTTCATTACAAAGAACCAGTCATATTTTCACTTCTAAAGGAAGATAATATGACATGCCAATGTTTCTTTTGTAGGCTTGACAAGCAAAGAGCACATGTAACACTTGTAGGGTGTGTCTTTTGAGTAGAAGGGTAACTTATTTTGCTTTCTTTCAAGAAGTGAAATTTAATTTTTTTTTATTGGCTTCATTGTTAAAGAATGAACATCTTCATTCTTTCTTTTGTTTTCTCACTCCATCTTCTACACCTGAAAAATAATGGACACTTCCCACCATATTTGTAGAGATTAAGAAAAAAGAAAGAAGGACACTTCACAAAAAATCACTATGGAAGCCACTTGATAGGTAAGTAACCATACATCCTGGTTTGCATGGGACTGTCCTGGGTTTTGGAGGCTGGTTCCCGTGGGACAGTGAAAATTAAAATAAACATCCTTGGTGTGGGGGTTAAGTCCCACAGGGAGTTGGTGTGCCATGAGCTATTAAATAGGAAGCCCTAGCGGAAAGAAAAATATCCCTAAAATAGGTTAGCTTGATTAGTGGAACAGCAGTTGAAAAGGTGAGATGATTGTTAACACCTGTAAAGTAAAGAACAATGGGTTATTAACTTGCCACTGACTCCCTTAGCTGTCTGACTAGATACCACAGCTGCACCACATCACCCCAGCCCTGCCTCTTCCTGCAGCAGCACCACTGGCTTGGGAGAAGTGTGTGTGGAGGGACAGGGGTGGCAGCAAATGCAGTGTCCTGGACTTAAACATTTTCCCATATGGCCACCTTATTGATAGGCTCTCGGACCTTTGTTTGTGGAACAGGACACGGGTCTTTTAAACTTCACAGGCTCTCAACTTATGTGCCTGCTGAAGATGAGTTATGGGCACAAGAGTTTGAAGTATTACACTGTAAGAGCAGTGCCTAGTACCAAGGATTTTAAGCAGGGACCCCTCTGTTATCATACTGGACATAAGCTTAATTTATGTCCCCATTCTCCAGAGATGGGTTGAGATGCTTGAAGGTAGGCAAGACAATAACAATATTAAAGGATTTCTACCTTTAGCTCTTTTTTGTGCCCCCATCCTCCTCTTTGAAGAACATTTTCAGAGGGTGTTTTTGTAAGTGAAAGGCCCCCAATTTGATTTACTAGATCTTCTGAACTCGTCTTAGATCTTAGAATCACAGGAAAGTAAGGATGGAAGGGACCTCATGAGGTCATCTAATACAGCGTCATCTCGCACACTTTCTAAAATAAACAGACAAACAAACCTATGAGGCTCTGTTCATGTCTTTATAGATATATTTTAGTACTGTTAAACAAGCCCAATATACTTGCAGCAATCTTACGCTGCCAGTAAAGAGTACATATCATGGAAGAGAAAACAATTACTTGAAATACAAGCTCTCTGGGCAGGGACAGTTTAAGTTCTGTTTCTACAATGCACTGCTGTTCCACGATTCGACTCCTAAATTTTACAGTAATATTGATAATAAAAATGATAAACAACAGATGCCAGATTGAGTGTTACATAAATTTAAGCAAGGCAGGGCAACCAAACAAAAGTGTTTCAATATAAACTTTCTTATAATTCATATTCATTTGGAGATTTCCACACAAATATGAGAAAATACATTGAGGACCCAGCTTCAGTGGCAGCACACCTTCCATATGGTTTGCTCCACTATTGCCTAGCCCCTCATCTTTACAGCCATATGGGAATTCTACAGATGTGCAGGGAGCCTGCTCTGACACACTGGAAACCCGATGCATCAGAGGAGCCTCAAGTAATCAAGTCTGCTGGAGCACAGAAATTGACACGCTCCACCGCGTCATGTGCATCAGTGCCCACATGCATCCTCGTACTGAAAAAATGGCGATAGGGTGCTTTGAAATAAAACATATTCAATAAGCTTTAGTTCAAAGCGCCATTTTTTCAGCACGGGGAAACTGATACACGTGACACACAGGTGTTTTAATTAGCATGGCTTGCTAATTAAAGCACCTAGTGTCATGAACCAGAGCACATGTAAAAATGCCCAAGGCTACTAACCCGCAGTCAAAGTTTTTGAAGACTAGGTAATAGGGTAAGTCTTGGTTTCACTCACTGACTCAAAAAGCAGACTTTAAGTGGTATTTATATAATTTTCCAGGTTCCGCTGTATTTGATTGCACGATCAAGATTTTGTCAATGAAATCCGAAAACATTTTGAAAGAATAATTTTTCAGAATAAGCAAATGAATTCAAACATGGAACAATTTTTAGTTAGTGTTTATCATCTTTTGTTATCTTTACCCTTAATTTTTTTGGTTTTAGGTCCTATTACATATTTAAAAGGCAGTGACAAATTTACTTGAGTAAGCTTATTAGTAGATGTAAACCGTAAAACATTTTAAGAAGAATAATTAAATATCTGTACCCCTTCCTAAGGTGCACTGGGTTTGTGCATGTGTATTTTTAAAAGATAGAAACAATAAGCATAGAGAATATTTAGCTATGGATCATGAAAATCACCCTAACTGAATCCTTTTTTCTTTCTGTTCATATAAAGACAAGTCCAATTATATAAAAGAGGCCACAAAGTAAGTATGAATAGGATCTACATAAAGACTACTTTTCATTGCTACAGTAGGGCAAAGGGTATTTCTTAAATCCAAATAGTTAACTTCATGCTAACAGTTCAACCAATGTGCAAAATAATTTAATGATACAGACGAAGTCAGCTGTAAAGACTTGAACACAGAACTCCTGAGCTTTGTTTTTGTTTTTTTTATATCCATATATATATATATAAAAAATCACTAGAGCATACAAAATTTCTATCTGCAAAATATCTAAGCTTTTAAAGAAAGCCATAAGGTCCTGGAGATGCGCATGCACACAAACAGAACAAGTGATCCATTTGCATTATACTAAAATTACACAGAGACTTCTGCTGTTGTTATAAGTATTTATTGGCTGGTACTCTTATTTACCATTATCCAAAAGTTGTTCTAAATATAAAAGGAAAAGCTGACATATACCCTTTCATATTATCAGAAACAACTAGTAAACCAAAGAAGCTGGCTTTTTTTAATCCTATCCATACTCTGAAGTGAAGTGCCCCAGCATGTAGAAAACTATAGTTGTTAACTGCCACGCCCACTTAAATGTTGTTGTCATTTGATGTCTAATTTCTAAAATGTATGATTCCAAATATTTTAAAATATGTTTCATTACCTGAAAATTATTAAAACTTAAAATAAAGGAAGCAGTAGGAGTCATATTGCTTTCAGTGCCTGTCTTGACAGAAACTTGTAGGGATGATATGCAGTTTCTCAGTATGTCTGCAAAGTTTGTCTTTGAAGTTGAAAGTACAAGCAGAAAATCTTAAAACTAATAGGCAGTCTGAAAGTAACTCAAGCAAAGTATCTTTATTCTACTTAAAACTGAATTAGAACAAAAACCGTCTTCCAAGTGTAACTTTTAAAAAAAGTATTTTTCAAGTGTACTAATATGTCTACAGAATACAACAGCAGTCAGTCATATTAACTTCAAAGTCTTGTGATGGTTTCTGGCTTCAGCTCATTTCACAAGCAAGAAACTGGAGCTTTTGTTTTCAGACATTTTGTACGTCTGGTGTTTCCCTTTGTCAGATTATTTCTTAAAGTGTAAGGAAAAAACAACTGTATAAATAGTAAATTTGTCCCTGGGGGGGCAGAGTTAATATGTATCAAAGTGTTCAGATGTTTTTACACACAAAAAACACCATATGGCTTGGACCCTACTGGTGGTCAAATATATTGTTCCTCTTCTATCAAGTATTCTAACAGTATTATTGCCCTACACCTGCCAGTTAACACATAACTAAATAAATTCCAGGGTTTGGGGAAATACAATTTCATCCATGTTTCCATCTCATACCAGAAATTATGGAAGCTTGTGGGTTTGAGGACAAAGAGTTT
>NW_017728993.1:32859766-32864224 GCF_001723915.1 Gavialis gangeticus | reverse complement strand
TAACAGTATTATTGCCCTACACCTGCCAGTTAACACATAACTAAATAAATTCCAGGGTTTGGGGAAATACAATTTCATCCATGTTTCCATCTCATACCAGAAATTATGGAAGCTTGTGGGTTTGAGGACAAAGGGTTATATAACTGCCTTTTTAAACTAAATTTTAACTCCTATGTCATGAAGCTTTACATGAATGTAACAAAGATGTGAACGCTTTTATCTTAGAATCTTTAGGTTAAAATTATCAACAGGTAAAATTTTTATGGCTATTTAAAAATGTTAAAATTGAAGTAATGACTACATCAGTGCTCTAGACCTAGGCATATTAAAGAAAAAAATAACAACTATTAAAGAAGCCTTGAAGAGAAAGAAAATAGTAAAAGATGGTTGTTGGTATGATTATCTAGTAGTATCAACTGTGACCAGTTGCTGTAGGAGAGGAGAAGCAGTTAGTCTGCTAAACCCTAGAATCGTCTATAACCTAATCAGGGCTTCTGATAACATGTTTCTGCATTAAAATTGGATATGTCATCTTTTTTTCAATTTCAGGTCTTCATAGTATTGATTTCACTAAATTATTATTCGTATTGAAATGATAATAAATGCAAAAGCTGCTGAGCAATACAGCAAATGCATGATTAATGTTTGCTAATTACTAAACCTTGGTCTACAAATTAATGTGACTTTGCACACCTGAAGCTGAAGACATTGGCAAGAAATATATGGCTGATTAACCTCAAGCACTGTTAAACAGATAATTCTCCTGACAGGAATTGTTAAGTCATGATACAGAAAAAATAGTGTTCTTCTCAAAAACTGATAAAAATGGTTTCCTTCATACATAAATATACCAACAAACTAAGAATCTTCTCTCTCAGGTATCAGAAGTGAATGCTGATAGGGCTCATAGCATTGCATTTGAGACACTCCTGGTGCCATTATGGTCCTGTCATAGAATACATAATCATTCTCTAAAATACATTTCACTGAGAACCACCAACAGTGTGTTTTCAAGATCCAAATAAATAAGCAAACAAATTATTATGATATTATTAATAAGGAAAACAAGAACAGCAAATAATTAACAGAACGTTGCAACTTTCTTTTACACTCACAGTAGAGTGTGAATTGAGCAATTTTAAAGGAAATAATGAAAGATGCAGGGAAAATGCTTCCCTATTTAAAATAATTAATTCTGCATCTGAAAAAGAAAACTACAATAAACCATTTCCCAAATACTGGAAATGCCAGACAAAGGGACAAAAAATTTAGTGTTTGCTGTTTCCTTGGATAACAAAAATAGAAGTAAAAAGACTAAGAGAGACAAGCACGGCTCAAATTTCCTAAACCTCTGACACATGGTTGTTCAAAACCATTTTTGAATCTCACTGCAAAAAGAAAAACATCTAAGCGTTCTGCAGATCACGGAAATTCAAAAATACTTCTGCAACCACCGAAGTCATAAAATGTGCTGACTGAAAAAGGAGGATCTCAGCTTCAGGTGCATGGCACTTTCAGGAAGCTTGTGTCTTTATATTTACATCCAACTATGATAAGCCTGATATTCGCACTGAGGATGAGGAGAACTTTGATCAAAACACAACATGCATTTTACACAACAAGGAAGTCTACAGAGAGGTACTACATTTACAAAAGCAATTGAAGGTGGTTTCAAAGGGACTTGACAGATTAGAGGCTGATGACACTGCTGCTGTCTCAGTCTCAGTGGAACTCTGTATTGATCTAATTAACAACAATGAACAAGAATCACAAAAAGACAATTCAAACCTAATTCAGAGCAGTTATGGAACCTTTCCATTACATAGATGTGATTAGCTATGGAGTCTTTCCATTACTAATCACAAATACAACTGGCATATGATGAGCACTAAACAAAAAGAAAGGCTGAAATATAATGGAACATAGTACTAAATTCCTTGATTTTCCTGTATCATTTAAAATTGAAGAACCAGATTTCTACCCCAACTTCCTCTCTCAGACAGATGCGGTGTCCAAGTTAGTTGCATCCAAGTAGTGGAAAGTAATTGAAATAAAATTGCAGAAAAAGAAACAAAAACTCTTAAGCTAACTGCTGAAAAGTGGCATGTGCTGGTAAACTTGAATTGCTACTGAAAGGAACATTTTTTTAACAAATTCAAGGTATATGCTAAATTAAATGCTAAACTGGAAAATGTGTTCTTAGGTTTTATTTTCTGTTATTACAAAAAGCAGCTTTTTATGTTCCAGAAAAATATACTTAAAATGCAATAAAAATAAAATCATAAAATTACTGTACATATTACACATCTTTGGGAGGGTGACATATTTTGTAGTAATTTTTTCAGCTCCTTCCCTCTAAAAGCCGAGATGCATGTGCGTGTGTTTTAATTAGGGCCCCCTCCAATGCAGACAAAGGACATTTTGCAGACAGTCTCTATTTATCATCTTAGCAGGCTTATATGTGTGTGGAAAACATACCTGTGACTGATCTATATTACCTTTGCCAAAGATGCTAGCACGGGCTGACCTTTACTAGTGCTTGGCCTATGATGGAGAATTTCTACAAATCCTAAATGGAGACACAGCCTCTGTGATTGTTTTGTACAATTCTTTTACTGGTTTGATATAGAACTAATTAAACCTTGGAGTAAAGAGAATAACTCCTAAGTAAGACCATCTGAAAGCAGTTTTATCCTCTAAGAAGATACTATCCATATCCCAACATAAGAACTTACTTGACTGTACAATCTTTTAAAAAAAATTGTACCAAGTGTTTTTTGTAGATGAAGAGGAACTCAAGTTATTGATTATATTAACAGAACTTAGAACAGACATTTAAAAACTGTTTAAAGATGTAGAATTCATTTGAATGTTTTTGAGTTCAGTCTGACATCTTAAACACAAGGATATAGTGAAACTTCAAATAAGTGAATTGTTTCATTCTCCTTGCAATCACCTTCTGCTTTCTTACTTCTGTCAGAGACCAAGAAAAAGTTTAAACATTTTTTCTGGCAGCTAGGTTCTGTTTTTTTCCAGTATTACTATATGAAAATAATAAAGATACTTGCATTTTATTTCCATGAGACAAAATGCAAATTAGCAAGTACATTATATCATTTCTAAAATGTATATGCTCACTAATTATGTACCAAATTAAGCCTTTTATCTGCAGTTCACTTGCTTTGGTCTTGGAAATACCATATATTTACCTTTGTGTCATAATTTTGTAGGCATCTGGAAGGAAGCATTCTGTGTTCTCCATCTGGAAAGGGTCAGCATCGCAAATCTTGTCATCTGTCCTTCCATAATTAGCACTTTCTATCATAATGACATCACTTCCTGGACACCGAAGGTCTATGGAGTAGCCTTCACAGGACAGTTCCCTCCTGACTAAACCAAATGGCAAAGCTGCTCGGCTGAAACCTTAAAAAACAAACAAACAAAAAAAACCCCAATGAGAACAAGCTTGACAAAAGGGAGAACTTTCAGACATATGAACTGATATTATACTTCCTATCTTGCAGTGAAGGAGAGAGGAATAACACAAGAATGCTACAGATATTCAAGCATATACAAAAAATGTTTGAAATTCTAAATAATATGAACTGCAAAATCTCCTTAAAAGGGCAGAACATTTTCCAAAGAACTAAACATATACTGAACTGGTTTATAAGGGGTAGATCCTGAACAACGCACAAGATAGGTAATAACAAGCATCAAAGAAAATAATGGATAGAAGAAGCATGAGGCACCCACAATGGCAGGATCTTTTCCTGGTTTCTGCCATTTTCCATTAATTAGATATTCCATTTGAAAACATTATGAAAGAAAAATGTCCAGACTCTTCCGCTGAAGAGGGGGAGTTTCCTCAGTGTCGATCAACATGGTACTGCTCTGATATAGGAGTCTTGCAGAAAACTCCAAATAAATGATTGCAGAAGCAAAGTGATGGAGCCAAAAATTCCTCTCACAATCCTTTCATATAGCTGCCAGGTTTTGTGAGCAGGCAGGCAAGGTATTTGTGGTGAGAAAGATGACACTGTGATGGTCCAGGTGAAAGGGTATCAGGAGCTGTCCAAATACAGCAGGGGCATCAAAGATACAGCCAGGTCCAACCCAGGGAATCCTTCCACCCAGCCCCTAGCCCCTGGATTGGAGTCTACCAGGCTCTGGGACTGTGCTATATGCAGTGCTCCCCCTCCGCCCCCCCCCCCAAAAGAATCAAATCTCAAGGTTGCTCTCAACCAGCCCAAGCCCGTGAGCTGCCCCTCCACATCTCCATCATACCTACTAGCTCACAACAGAACTGTGCATATTGCATTGCCTACGTGCAAAGCAGAGCCTTTCTAAGAATCAGCCTGCAGATTATTGCTTTCTGCTTCCAGGATTGTTCCTACTTACAGAGAGTTAAGAGAAGGTGCAGAAGGGATGCAGAAAGGCAGGCAGCTAGCAATGGGG
>NW_017728993.1:32851793-32854766 GCF_001723915.1 Gavialis gangeticus | reverse complement strand
CCACCTACCCCCCTCCAGAAGTCCAGGCGACCACACAGCACATGGTGCCCATTCCAGCTGGTCTGGAACTTGGTACAGGCACCATGTGTGGTGCAGCTATAGTGGGTACTGTTGGAGTGGATCCCAGGTTGAGGGGGGAAGGGCACACACTGTGCTGGGCCAGGACCATGTGCAGCATGGATCCCAGATCAGGGTCTCCATATACTGAATCAAGTATGGAATAGGAGGGGGAAGGGGGGAAAATCTGTGGACCTAACCTGACCCACAGAACAGTCCCATGCCACTTATCCAGCCTGCAGGACCAAATGAGTTTCACACCCCTGAAATAGAGGGTAGAGTTCAACCTCAAGATCACATTATTTTGCCTAAAATTCATTTTAAAAATACCTAAACTCAAATGGAATGGCAGTTTCTTAGATCACTATGCTAAAAATACTCAAATTTATATTGCTAGAAATAAAACTGATGTTGCATATTAAGGAAAATATAGCTCTGCCAAGTGTCATGCATCTTATATGATGCCAGGGTCTTCCTGCCATCATACTGAGATGTCTTACATTCAGAAAGGGGAAGGGTATCCTTCAGTACTTATTTCCTCAGCCAAATTAGGTAAGTCTCACTACCTAGCTCACTGCTCCTACCCCTACCCCCACCCCTAGACTCAAAATCAGATAAAGCATCCTCTTTACTTCTATCACTTTTTGATTAGTAGCATTTTCTTTATCACGGGTGTTAGACATCCCCAAAGTGGCCTCTATAACAGAGTTTGCTTCCACATACAACATATATAATGGCACTTAACAGGTGATCTATTCATCTCCCTTTTATTGTGCCTACCTGAGCACATAGACCACTAACAAACATGAAAAAAACAAAACAAAACAGTGCTTTACCAGGAGAGGAAGTATGTTATTTGGGCCCGACATCCTAGCATCTGTATTGAATCAGCTATTAGATAAAAGCACCAAAAAGCCCCGCTGCAGGACAGGATCTATGCAGCCGTTGAGCGTGCAGGGTCAAACTAAGATGATGCCTCTTCTGGGTATACTGAGCTGAAAGTAAAGCACTGTTTCCCCCCTCCCCCCCATGTTGTAAGCAGCCATAAACTAAAAACACAGACTAAAACAAAAGGATTATAATCAAGTGAGAGTGTGCTGAGAATAGACTGCAAGTCTGCATCACAAAGGCTCCTGTACAAACTCAGGATAAATCCTATGTAACCCTACAAACCACAATGGAGACAGGAAAATCCTTACTTTTTTTTCCCAATTTTCTTCTGTCTGAAAATTTCTAAAAAGTAAATGCTCCTATAAGAATTTAGAAGCACTGTACAATAGTTTTGGTGCAAAACAGGGCTGGCTAATTCAATAAGAATGCCTTGGTCCTTTATCAATTCTGTATGTAACTAATATATTGCACTAGGTTGTTGTTACTGTATGCTGTAGTTTGCTATCCACAACTTAATAGTTTTTAGACCAGGTATTTTGTCTCCCTGACAAAACATTTGTACCTACAATCATTTCAAACTGTGGAGAATAGTTAGATACTGTAATAACGTTAAGTAACAACTTCTTGAAAACAGCAGATATGTTTATATTTACAGTAGTACCGCAGCTATACAACACAGATGCTTTTGGAAAAAAATGTAGTACTAATAACAACTCACTCAAACTATTACAGCTACATGCTATTAAGGTTTCTTGTGTAGACTGAAGGTTTAGAGAACTCAAGATGTATTCATCTTTGTACTCCAAATTCATTTTAAAACCAAAACACGTTCCTTCCCCATCCATTAGTAAAATATGCGAAATAACATACAACTGTTACGCAAGTAGTGACTATGGGTGTGTGAAATGGGTCGTATTCAATTCGGATTTGGCCCAAATGGGGGACAGTGATTCAATTCGGATCACTGTCCCGATTCAATACAGCAGAATCAGCAATTTGGGCATAGACACAGCTGTACATTTTTTTTGCATTACAACCCCCCCACACACACTCCTATGGGACACTCCATCCGCCCCAACACCTCAGCATTCATGAGCCACCTGGTACCTTGAGGTATGTAGAAAAAACATTTAAAGCTGTGTCTATGTCCGAATCATTGAATCTTTCCAAACTGATTTGGAGGGTTCCAATTTGACTTGGAGAGATTAAGGGGTCTCCTGATTCAATTCGGGCATTTGGCCACCAAATCTCTGCCGAATCAAATCAGCGAGTGAAACTTTGCACAGCCCTAGTAATGACTCTACAGGTTCATAAAGATTTAGATACAAGCATTTATTATGCTTATGCAGCATAGCAAATAAACTTTTGAGTATGCTACATTTTAAATATGATATGCTTTATTAACTGGATTGATGTTATTATTATTTGTTTACTGCAACTACCTTTATGCTACAGACTTCCTAACCAGGTACAAGAAATGCACAGTTCCTGCATCAAAGAGGTTGTGTTCATAAACGCATTATAATAATAACAAGCTAATGATTAAACAAAGACAGACAAAGGGGAAGTAGGGGAAAATAGCATATTCAATATGCCAGACCATTGTTTTGGGCTCTTCGTGGGGGCGAGGGGAAGGAAGGGGAATCTATATAGAAGGGTCACAAGTTCCCAAGCCCAGTTTCTTATTAGCAGAAATAAGTCTTCTGAAGGAATGTGAAAGAGAAGACAGTGCCTTCCAGACCAGTACCTGAAGAATGTTCTGCACATAATGACAGAAGGAAAGAAAGCACAAAAAATGACTGTGGAGACTTTTGCTGGGCTGGAGTACTGTAATTGAAGCAGCAACTGAAGACAAAAGATGACAGAGAAGACACAAGGCCAAGTCAATAGAAAAGACAAGTGGGAACAGAGTTGCTGTGTTCTGGAGGTGAGGAAAATAAGCTTCACTTTAATGTGGTAGAAGAGGAGACCATGAAAGAGACCAAGATTCATAGATTCATAGATTCACAGATTAAGGGTCGGAAG
>NW_017728993.1:32846700-32851782 GCF_001723915.1 Gavialis gangeticus | reverse complement strand
ATTGCAGGGAATGAGAAAACTTGCAAAATGGCTGGTGAGGAAGTAATCCTGACTACAGTGATTTATGTGCTCTGGACCAAGGACTTCTTGTTGTGCAGGGGTGGGAAAAATATAGCTTGTGGGCTGTATCCAGCCCATCAATTGAGTGGATACGGGCCACAGGGGGCGCCCACCAATTGAGCAGATCCAGGCCATGGGTGTCCCACAGCACTTCACATGGGGCCGAGTCCTGCCTGGATCAGCCTTTGTGGCACTCCAGCCTGCACCTGCATGCCCAACCTCAGTCAGTGTGCGCAACTTACCAAAAGGGCTGCTCCTGGTGTGGCTGCAGCAGTGGCTCCCCCTGCTGCACTGCTCCAGGTTGAAAGAAAGTTTCAGCCACACAGCGCCTGCTCCAGCATGCAGGGCTCCAGCTCCTAGCAGCCTCCCAGCTGTCCTGGGGTGGGCAGACAGAGTGAATGGAAGGCAGATGGCGCAGGAGCTGCCCGCTGCCCCCCGGGGGTACAACAGGAGGAGGAGGAGCTGCCGCTAGAGGCAAAGAAGCAGCACTGGGGCAGCTGCAGCCACACTGGGAGAAGCCCAGCTGGTAAACTGTGTGCACTTGCTGGAGCTGAGAATGGGCTGGCAAGCACATGGGCAGGGGCAGCCACGGGCCACACTGCCTGGGCAAGCTCTGCACGCACCCCCTGCCTTCTCCTACCTCTCCTCACCGCCAGCCGGCTCCTGGGACCTAACACCCAGACAGTCCCCCCCCAACACGCATCCCTCACAGGGCAGGGGCCAACCTGTGATCCTGGCTGCACCTGCCCATCTCACTCCTGAACACTGCTCCCTGCCTGCCCACGGCCCCATCCCACACAGGGAGTTTTGGTAGGCTGTTACAGTAGAGGTTGGGGGGGATTGGAAGGGGACAGACCCAGACTGCAACAACTCATTAAATCACCCTTTGTGGCCCCCAGGCCCAATTAATGGCCCCACTCCTGTTGTAGTGCATCAGCAATCTCTGGATTAACACTTCTGCTTTACTGTACTGAGATAATAATCGGAAAGGACTCAAAAAAGAACAGTTTAAGATTGTTAGTCTAGGAGTGAAGTCACTTTCCACATAAACAGCACAGTTTAATATTTGCTAAACATAAGAAACCCTCGAAAGTGAAGCAATTCCATATTACAGCTCTAAACATTCTGGAAATCAATGCATGTGCCTCTGCTTGGCAGAACATATGGTGCATGACAGCATGAATATTAGATCTTTGCAACATCTTGGCACAATAGGCCAAAGTAAAAGATAGACTCTATTTTGTGCTGGTGACATTAAAGGTAATACATTTTCATTCAAAGCAATTGTTATTATAGCTTCACATACTGTCCTTTCCTGCAACAAATTAGCAGTGACAGCACTAAAACTGGCCATTTCCTATGGGTCCCATGAGGGGGTGAATAAGCAGGGAGTAGAGCCTAAGCAAAACAATACACACGCCTAGGAAAAAAGTATACAGCACTTCTTCCCAATGATGATTACTGCCAAGACAGTGACCAACAATAATGTTACTTAAGGCTGTCATTCCTGAATCTATAACTCTGATGTCATAGGGTGTGGACAGACTTAACATATGAACTGTTCCAAGAACGTCGCCAACTGGGAACCAGCTCCCAGTTCAGAGGCGTCTGCATGAACAAAGCCAAGGGTCCTAAGACAAATGGTCACCATTTCAGTGCTCCCAAACTTCCACCAGGGGTGGAAGTGAATACCCAACTCAGCCATGCTTTCCAGTGGCAAGTGCCCCAGTTTTCATAGTATTCCCCTAGCAAGGGAGGAAGGCTCTCAACAGCTGAATGCACAAGAGGAAGAAGAAAAAGACATTAATTACTCACAATTGCTCTTTTCTGATTCCCCTTTCTTAGTAACACTGAATTCAATAAAGAGCAACTGAATTCAAGAGAAACCATTCATGCACTTTACAGTACTGAAATCTGTGTGGTAGTATCCTGACTGCAGCTGCCCAAGTGTATGTGTGCATGTCAGAAAGCTGCCTTCTTCGTGGTTCCCAGAAGCTGGGTATTCCACAGGCTGCTCAAGGTCCCCATCACTTTTAAACAGAACTTTCTCCCAAAAGCCTTGACATTTTCATTCCATTTGTGGCAACTGCCCAGGGTTTTTACCCATTAGAACACGTGCCCCCCCCCCGCCCAAATCAGCCTGGAATTGCATGGACTGGGTCATGGGCTAGCAATATAGGTTGGGGCACTAGAGTTCTGGCTCTATACCAGAGTTGCTGTATGGTAGTTGGGGCTGAGGGGATGGTGGCTGAGTTGCGGTGCAGTGTGGGAAGCCTGGAGGATCAGCCAGACATTAGTCACAGAAAGCTCATTGTCTACACAACACTAGTTCAAGGAGAACTATTCAAAATAAAACCCGATTATCCAGGTATAGTTTTGAAATGGTCCAGGAGGTTTAAAACATTAAGTGGCATGTGCATCTGAAAGCTTGTGGTTTAAACTGCACTTAAACTGAACTAAGTATTATGTTTGTGTGCACCCTTGGAGTGCAAAAGGAGTTTAGTTAATGCTGATTCTGTTTTGTACAGAAATGTACCTGTGGCCTCAAGGCAGCTTGTGGAAAGGCAATGGATGTGTTCTTCCTGGAGAGGTTAAAGTAGGTTGAAGTGGCTAAGAGTGCAGCAAGCCTCGCTGTATTTGCAGCAGGAGGTCAGAAGACACTTTCTATCATTGTAAAGATAGTACTGAAAATATGCCCATGTCTCTAATAAAAATTGAATGGTTATCTTAGAATCTGAATGACTACCCTGTATTTCCATGTGCTTGAAAGAAGAAAAGCTCTGAATACTTTAAGTACTCAGGTTAGATCCCCGAAATGCTTATTTAGGTATCTAAGGCAACTGACAACTGTTTTAAGCATCATCACTGGATTGTGACCTGCATTTCTTTTCTTCACACATCTGTGCAGAACTCTATATTTAGACTGACATCTCAAAATATTAGACTAAGGTTAGGTCACCCCATAAGCAACAGAGTATAGTGCCTCAGGTTGTGCCGTAGGATGCTATTTTGCAATGACAGAAAACAGCTGAGCTAAACAATGCTGCATGTGTCAGATGGGATGGTCCCTTTGTGGGTTTTTATAGCACAATCACCATAAAGAATATTAAACAAATTCAATAAATTAGCAGTCCTTCAGCCAGGCTGCTATGATCTTTATTCCAAGCTTTATTTATAATATTTTTCTATCAACAAAATAAAAAAAAATTTCAACACCCAAAGTGTAATTCAATCCATCTTGCAACCCTGACAATCGAAGAAAGAACTAGTGGGAGGCCCTGTGAGCGAGAAATCAATATTGCAGCTTTGTGCCGTGCAAATGTGAATACTGCCAAATAGCAGTGCTTAGGGTAAAATGAACTGTTTTGCTCCATTTTCTTCTCTCTGAACAAATGATTTTGAAAAGACAGCTTTTTTGGAGCTATAAAATGTCAAGCAATAACTCTCCATGCTTTAGGCTAGTGATTGGAATAAATACCTCTCGGCAACAGGTGCAGTGACTTAGGACTGAAATGCATTCACATTCAGGAGATAATTCCTGATAAGCAGATGCACTGCTACAGGATGAAAATCTGAAAGACCAACATCTGAATTCTACTGCTGGTTTTGCATCATTTCAAAGCTTTTTAGAAGTATGCTACTCTGTCAATAACTACTGTTGTCACTAGCAACTTTATATCTCCGATACGGTTCCAGCCATTAATGTTTTGAAGATTAAGCTTTACTAATGAATCTCTGTTCATTTTGCTGCTTAGGAAGAAACAGCCTTACAGTACTATGCACAAACCTATTCTGTGAGACTTCATTTTTAAAGGAAAAATCAACTTTCCTTGTGTTTTTGCTAATTGCTTCAAAGCTAACCCTGTCATGGATGACACTGCTCATGCTGTCTAAGTTCCAAGAAATCACAGAGCTTGCTGATTGTCAAGGACCTTTACCGTACTGGGGCTGTGACTTCAAGCACAATTTAAACATTAACTCAAGCAAGAGCCTATTACCAACTGCAGCATATGCTCTCTCCAATTCATTTATGTTTATATATGTTAATCAGCTTTCTTTCCTTAAATGGAAAGGAGAAAAATACTTAATGAGGAAAAGAACATGGTTTCTGTCACGCTGAACACTCAATTTATAAACAACTGCATGGTAAACATATGTCTATACCATGTTTTATTTGTTCAAAGTTCAGTTCAGTGCACTCATTGTATGTGAAACAATAAACAAAACTGCCGTGGTAAGATGAACATTAGCATTTCAACTAAGGCTAAAAATCATCCATGAAAGAAGCTAATGGGGATTTTTAATGGTAGTATGCACTTCCTATGCTTTACCAGTCCTCCAATGTTAACTATAAAGCTGCAAAAAGATACCTTCTTCCACATGGCAGAAATCTAGTTAGTTTTCTACCAACTTTCAATAAATAGGTGTGGGGGAATGTTTCTTTTTGCAACTTTATATTTAACATTATATTGAATACCCCCCAACTGCACCTATTTACTGAAAAACTGAACAGCATATGGCAGAAACCTAATTCAAATACTCTGCTTTTCTAAAGTACATTCAGAATAATCAACACTATGTTAAAAACTATTTTATAGTAGTCTGCAGTGGTCACATTCTGCCTCATTTCCCATCCTATTGTATTTGTTGCTTCTTTAGTTCCATTTAAGAAATAGCTAACTTAGTCAAAGTACAAAAATAAACTCATAATATTCAGCTATAGGACCACTACCAGATAGTGCTTACCACAGGGGTGGGCAATTATTTCAGCGGGAAGGCCACTTAATGAGTTTTGGGTAGCTGTTGAGGGCTGCAAGGGTAGCCATGCACCTTGACAGATGCCCCACACCCAGGTTGCCATCTTGGGACCTGAAATCCCACCTCCTAACCCCTGACCTTTGCACTGGAAGTCCCTCCCCCTACCCCAGAAGTACTCCTTTTGGGAGAGAGGCTTAGCACTTGAAATGGGGGAAAAAAAACAAAAAACAAATCATATACTTAAAAAAAAAAAAAAAAAAAAAA
>NW_017728993.1:32841465-32846564 GCF_001723915.1 Gavialis gangeticus | reverse complement strand
AAAAAAAAAAAAAAAAAAAAAAATCAATCTACTATAACTTATTTTAATTTTATTTAAAAATATGTTTTTGTCCTGATTTATGTGTATTTGCATAGATTATCTAGAGGCAATTGCATAATAGCTCATAATACAGTCTTACTCTTGCATATTATGTGGGGGAGATAAGGGGTATGTGGGGGCATTAGGGAGTGGGTGTCAGGGTGTGGGGGGTGTGGAGCATAGGCTGTATGGTTGGGGTGGGGATGTAGGGGAATTGGGTATGTGGATGTGGGTATAGTGGGAGTGTGTCGGGCTGTGGAAGGGTGTAGATGTGTTTGGGGTTATGGTGTCGGGGTAGGAGCGTGAGTTTGTGTGAAATTATGGTAGGGGGTAGGAGTGTGTATGGGGGCTGTAGGTGTGTGTTGGGGGTTTGATGGAAGGTGGGGAGCCAGCCCCACCTGTCCCATCCTGGCTGCAGTATGTAGTTCCCAGCTGCAAAGCCAGGACCCATCTGGCATGGCATGGGGCCATCCCAGCACAATATGGTTCTGGCTGCAAGGCCAAGACTGCACAGCGTGGCCTGCCCTGACTGTGGCATGCAGTTCCTGGCTTAAAGGGCGGGGCCCACACAGAGTGACACAGGGCCATCCTGGCCCAAAAGAACGAGGTTCCCCTGTGGTGCATATATCCTGGCTGAAAGGCCCGAACCCATGGGGTGGAGCATAGGACCAGCCTGGCCCATCCTGTCCAAACAGAAAGCAGTTCCAGCTGCATGGCCAGAACCCAAACAGCACGGCATGGAGCCAGCCCAGCCCGGCAGCACACTAGAGTCCCAGGAGCTGTTGGAAGTCCTACGCCATCAGGCTGGGATGGCTGTGCCTTCATGTGGTGCTCCTTGCAATCTAGCAAGGAGTGGCACATGCTAGAGTCCCATGAGCTGCACAGAGTAGGGCCATCGCTGGTGGTCCTCCCTCCTCCCCCTTCTCCCCCGCCAGCCCGCTCTCACCTGCATTTCCACTATCGGATGGAGGGAGGGCTAGGGAACAGCCACAGGGTCATCAGGGCAGAATCTTCTGCTAGGCAAGAGCTTCTGGGAGGTAGAGGCATGATGGGACAGAAAGGGATGGAGTAGGTCAGGTTGGCATTGGGGTTGGTCACATAGCAACCAGAGCCCGAGCTGTTTGATACTGCAGCCAGTGGCTCCTACCCCTGGTGCTTCATCAGGTAATAACTGTCTAAATTTTAGAGGGTCCCACAGACTGGATAGAATAGCCTGGCGGGCTGGATCCAGCCTGCACGCTATTTTTTGCCTGCCCATCCTACTGGGTTAAAACAAGCATTTGTGGTACTTCGCTCAGGTTTAGGTAGCTTAGTTTGAATTGCCTAAAACTAAAACCAGGAAAGGTGCATACACGCATTTGCTGCTTGCTGAGAAAAAAGCATAAACAGTCTGAAGTAAGTAACTTGAAATGGGTGGGGGGCCGTGGAAACTATTTGGCTGGTGAGATCAGGGATGACTGGCAGGTCTGGAGGTTGGCAGGTTCAGGGTGGGGTTACTGCCTGGGAGGGAGGAAATATCTTGGTCAGTTTTGGGGAGGTACGAGTCTAAGCCAGGCTGTGGTGAGTAGCTGGGCTTTCCCAGCCCCAGGGCTGTGCTGTCAACACATGCAGGCATTCAGCTAGGTTGGGTTAATCTTTGATGAAGAGTTTAGCAGACCTAGCAATCTAAAGTTAAGTTTACCTCAAAGGTGAACTACTGTTAGATTGCAAATGCCATGTTTAGGGTGCCTTGAGCCCTGGGAATGCTTGTATCCCAGGGGATTTACATGAACTTAACTTTGGTTAGCTCAATCTAAACATAATGCTTGTACGTATCCACTGTGAGCAGCATAGATCTTGGGGTAAAACTTAAAGCACCAAGTCAGTCATCCTGGAAATGTTACATTATTTCAAGCAAAAGAATATTCTAAAGGAAGTACAAACACAAAATAAATCAAACCAAGCATAAATGTAGAACTCTGTCAGTGATGAAATGGTACTTATTTTAGTTCTTATGGAAAGCTCTTTTGCAAAGAACACATCTTTTCAAGCAGAATGTTTACAGTTGTCTCTTTCACTTTCTCTGTTATTTTACCAAATCATGAAGCATGATTCTAGTTCTCCAGAAGATGCAGTGATACATGTTAGGCAAAATTTCAACAGTAATTTCTTAAAGAAATGAAACTTTATTCTATTATCCAATCAAAACAGGACAGAATGTACAGGAATAATTCCTAATTCTGCATTCCTTAAAAAATAGCTGTATGAGCCAGCCTGTGTGTGTTTTGAACCCCTGATCCAATTTGTAAATGAATTTGAGGTGGGGGGTGCAAACAGTTGAACATACTATTGTTGCTTGAAAAATTTGGAAATTCATAGTGCAGACTCAAAAAAACATTTGAAAAGTTTTACATAAAACCCTCAAAAACTTGCAGCTCCTCAGTAAATGCCATGGACACCATTAAGGAGCATCCCCTTTTCTGCCCTCATAGTGCTGCCTATATTTTATACAGACAAGCATGTTATTTTGTTAAGCAGCTTCTAAATTATCCAATATTGGCCAACAGTTCATGCTTCTGCAGTACCAAATACAACAAAGATACAGGCAATTTAAATGACAAGTGTGCTATCTAATTCTAGCTTCCAAGGAAAAAATCATTCTGGCAAGCATGTCTATTAAAAGATTGCATTGGCACAGTAAGAGCTGCTGGTACTGCTCAGAGGTCTGGAGTTCACAGTGCTCAGTTCTCATTTCACTGAAAACCACTAGATAAAGTATAAATCAGTGGCACTGTAGACTACTGACTGTTCCAATCTGGATAAAAAATGAGAAAAGACCCCTTTTTAAAATCTATTGTTCTACTATCATATGTACCATCGCAGTTTGAGTACATATTTGTGAAGAACGACATTAGAAGAAAAAGTAACTATGGAGAACAGATTAATTTCTGAAAATTTATTTTTAACTAATATAACTAAATAGTAACTGTAATTCTTAATATTTTCCCTTTACTATTAAAAATTATCTAACATTTCATTTTCAAAAAATTATTTGGCTACAACGGCATATTCATTATTTGAACTTTAACAAAGTAGTCAAAAATCTTCAGCTGGGGATCGATACTTCAAACTCATATTCACTGTCATTTAAGCAGTATTACCACTTCAGTGAATTACTCAAATAAGGAAAGACTGCTGCTGTGAGTTCAGGTTTGCAGCTCTACTCAAGTGGTTACGATGGATTGGGTCATCCGACTCCTTACCTCATATTATCTCCAGTCTGGACTAATTTGGGAAGCCTTGTCTCTTTGAAAGTAATACTATGAATTACTAGGGGTTTTTTTGTTGTTTTTTTGTTGTTTTTTTTAATATTCAAAATATTTCCACAAGGACAGATCTTCTCCAACTAATTCTAAAATCTTTATGAAATTTTGATCTATTTCAAGTTTTGCTGTGTACAACATAACTAGACCAGTTGGCACTTTTATATAATTATATATTTATGCAGTGGCTAGACAAATATGCAACACAATACATTCTAATTTATAAACACCAGAAGTCTCTTTGAATCATACCCTTCGACATGAATACTCAAGTCTGATTTCCAATCTCACTGAAGCCTTTCTTGCACAACTTCATTGTCACTGCAGTTCCCAAAAACAACCCCAGGAGGGTACATTAAGCAAAACAAGACTGGACGCCTACCTGGTTTGTGCACCTGGTTGAGTGATTTAGCAAAACCTGAACTGAACATTTCTTTACCACAACTGTGCCGGTCCCTCCAGTATATAGTTAACTGGAGTGGTGACCTCATTAAAATTCTCAAAGTCTGGACCCAGATTCAGACGGACCAAAATCTAGTTCCCCAGGGCAGCAGATTTAACTTTTCTTCTTCAAAACAGCAAGGGATAAAAGAGAAACACACTTACAGAATTGTAAACTGAAAGTTTAATCATCTAGAACAAGTACAGTACAAAAAGTGGCTGTGCAAGTTTCCCTACATTACCCCAACGTACCTCAACTCCATTCTGGAAGAATCACCATTAGGAGAAAGACAGTTTTGGTCTTCATGCCCATTTAATCCTTTACTTCCCTGCTGAGACTGCCACAACAGTGCTAATTAACACTAATCTGTAATGGTGGTTTCTTTACTCAGAATGTCACCATGTTACAACCTCTAATTCATTTAATAAGTCACCAAACAAGCAATTGAACACTGACAACTTCTGAGCAATGCCAAAGTGGGGCAGATGGAAACCACATGAATGGAAAATGAAAGGCTTGGTATCACTGCACAAATAGGAACATGGTATAAGGTCCTCACTTAACACTAAATTTCACTTTCAGATGCATGGACCTCTCCCATTCCTTTCTATGGGAGTTGTGTGCGTCTGAGAGCTTCTAGAACTCTGCAATCCAGATTTAAAATCATCCCTGGGATGAAGCTACATTCATTTATTAATGATATGCCCTTTCTGTTTGCTAGATTGATATCTGTTCTAAGGTGACAGGACTCCTCTCTCTTTTTCTTTACATCTATACACTTTATTCTCAGCCTGCTGAAGGAGAATGCCTAAGCCTTTCCACTTTTTTACTGTAACTCACTGTATCTTTAAAGCTTCTCAGACCAAATAAGTCTTTGTCAGTCGTCTTCCTGGAGTTTATCCCAGAGAATGCCACCCATCAGGAAGTAGAAACTTCCGAATTAGGAACCTCTGAAGGAAGCCATACAAAGAGTTTATGTCTCATAAATTCTGTGCTGACAGGATTTCCTGCTGAATTACTTCCCTCCACACAGGATGCTGGTAGTAGAATAAAAATATATGGTAATTTTTGTATTTGCTTTAAAAATTGCTTGTTAAACACACATATTTTAAGTTCTCCCACCCAGTCCTTGTTTGGCAGAGATCTGCTAACCAGGAATTGATAAAGAGGAAAAGAAAAATATTCCATAAGCAGTATTTAAAATCCATTACTAAGTTAATTGTCTGTTAAAAACAATGTCAATTAAGAAAAGGAAGTTCTCTTTAGATAATAGAAGAAATAATCTATTAAAGATAATCCTAGGCTTAGTTACAGGG
>NW_017728993.1:32820975-32836465 GCF_001723915.1 Gavialis gangeticus | reverse complement strand
AAAAAAATCATTAAGAAAATGAATGTATACAAAAAATAAAACTAATAACCTCAAGTTGAAAAAACACACACAGTGCTGCACTGAGTCCTTAGAAATATGGACATGAGCATAATAAACCCACCATACCAAAAAATCAAAATATTGCTTGGGAGGATGGTGGCCAGTAGCACCTCATTCCTACTATGTACACTGGCCTTGGACAAAGGGTCATAACCTGCTTTATTAAGATTGACAATTTTTTAATTTCCATAAACTTTAAGGACTGTATCCTGATCCTCATGTTCTATTTAAGTAGAGCCTTACTCTACAAGAACCTTTGACAAGTAATCCATTACCCAGCATGGATAAAAGCAGGTAATATCAAGCCATTGTTTGCATTTACCTTGTCACTGAGTTCATTTCTTATTCAGAATTTATATTTTAATTCATGGCAAATATTTTCTATATTGATTTTATTATAAACAAGGAAGTTCAGCATAAGCATCTATTTCTAAATTGCAGCATGTTATCTGTAAAAAGGGGAGAAAGGAGGACCCCGGCAATCATAGGCCAGTCAGTCTTACCTCAGTCCTTGGGAAGACCTTTGAGAAAATTATCAAGGAGCACCTCTGCAAGGGCCCAGCAGGGGAGGTAATGCTCAGGGGCAACCAACATGTGTTCATTGAAGGAAGATCCTGCCTGACTAACCTGGTTTCCTTTTATGATCAGGTCACAAAGTCCCTGGACGAGGGTGTTGGGGTAGATGTCGTCTTCCTGGATTTTAAGAAGGTCTTTGACATGGTTTCCAACCACATTCTCTTAAAAAAAAAACTAAGTGACTGCAGCATTGACGCCTACGCAGTCAGAAGGATGGCAAATTGGCTAGACAGTCCCACCCAGAGAGTGGTGGTGGGCAAGTCATTTTCGACCTGGAAGCATGTGGGCAGTGGAATCCCCCAGGGCTTGGTCCTGGGGCCTGTACTGTTCAACATCTTCATCAGCAATCTGGATGTGAGTGTGTAATGTACACTGTCCACATTCACTGATGACACAAAGTTGTGGAGCAAGGTGGGCATGCTGGAGGGGAGGGACAGAATCCAGCTAGATCTAAACAGGTTACAGAGGTGGGCGGATAAGAATAGGATAGAATTCAATGCAAAGAAGTGCTGCATCTAGGGAGAAGGAACTAACAACACACCTATAGGCTGCGGAACTCCCTTCTTGTCAACACAGTGGCAGAAAGGGATCATTGTTGACTCCAGAATGAACATGAGCTGCCAATGCATGGAAGCAGTCAGTAAGGCTAACCACACCTTGTTGTGCATTTACAGATGCTTCACAAGCAGGTCCAGGGAGGTGATAATTCCCCTCTCTGTGGCACTGGTCATGCCGCGGTTGGAGCATTACTCCAGTTCTGGACACCGCACTTCAAGAGGGATGTGGCTAGCATTGAGAGGGTCCAGAGGAGGACCACTTGCATGGTCAAGGGGCAGCGGGGCAGGCCCTACGAAGACAGACCAAAGGGCCTGAACCTATTCAGCCTCCACAAGAGAAGGCTGAGAGGGGATCTGGTGGCCATTTACAAATTCACCAGGGGGGCCAGCAGGAATTGGGGGAGGCTCTGTTCCCCTAGGCACCATGCAGAGTTACTAGGAATAATGGCCACAAATTGTTAGAGAGAAGGTTCAGGCTGGACATCAGGAGACATTACTTTACAGCTAGGGGTACCAGACTCTGGAATGGGCTCCCAAGTGAGGTGGTACTCTCTCCTACCTTGGGGGTCTTCAAGAAGAGGCTGGACAGATATTTGGCTGAGGTGATATGACCGGCGTAGGGCGTCAGACCTGACGATCTGTTTAGGTCCCTTCCAACCCTGAGCACTACGATACTATGCGTGCACAAAAAATTAACTGAAAACCAGAGTTCATCCATAGGTTCATACATGAGCTCATCCCTAAAAATGTATTACCTTAGGGAACAAGAATAGTGCAATGTAAGGTTTGAGATCATTAATATAAAATTACATAGGGACATTTGATTCTTTTTTTAATTCTAGACATGTAAAACCGTTTTCAGGCTGAGTCAAGTATCAATGTGCATTTGTGTGTGTTATCTGTTCTTTTTATGCCATACAGAGAAAAGGTGGAACAGACTGTCACACATGTAATTTATAAGGAAAAATGTGGGGTTGGCTTTTATAAAAGCAGGACACAAGATTTAAGGAGCTCATGCAAGTGCTTAAATAGCATACCAATACCTCTATTTACTTAATCCAGTCTCTAAAATGTTTCTAGCGGACTTGGTCAAGGGGAGGAACAGGACAAAAAACCTTTGTAAATATCAAGAGGCAAGATCCCACTAAGCAAACTGTTATGAAGGAATATAGCAGTCGTGCCTTTTTAGAACAAGAAGAACAATTTGATAAATGTACTTCATGGCAAACGCACTGTCACTTCAGATATTCCCAAGAACAGGTATGAGACAAGAGGAGTGAATAATCTTGGGAAATGCTTATTGCCAGACTGAGCAGTCTTTTCTGACCCCACTTTCTATTAAACAATTTATCACTAAGAAAATATCTGGGGGAAAACAAGCAGAAATGGCACATACACCTAAATGATAAACTGCATGAAGAGGTGAAAATACTTTGATTGCTTGTAAGTAAAAAAGTGCAATTTAAAAAGTGCTGTGACAATTTGAGCCTGGTTTGAGGCTGAATTCATGTTTCACTGTGCTGGTCAGCAGGGGGTGAGTGTCACAGAAGAGGCAACGGTTCTCAGGTAGGAAAGGGGAAGCATGTATCATTCCATTTCCTTACCCCTGATATTAACAAACTACTGGCATATGTTCTGGCCATTCTGACTAATTCAAAAAGATTGAGTGACTTGCCCAAGTCAAACAGGAAGTTTGTGGTTGATCTAGGAATTGAATCCAGAACTCCTGAATTCAAGTTCTATTTTTTATCCACAACTGCATCCTTTCCTTTGCAGTTAACTGCAGAGGTGAGGAGTGCTTTAGACATACAGGAACTCCTCCCATCGAGAAAAAGTTGACTGGATGGAAGTACAAGCATTCAAGAAAGAGATACTGAAAATGGAGGGATCCCAAAAATATTCCTTCCAAATCCCCAAGGCATAAGTGTGTTTTTCCCTTAAGCATGCATGTGATAGACTTTCTGTAATTAATGTTATTTACATTAGAAAGTAACAATAAGAACGTGCGCACACTGTGACACACCAAGAGAAGAAAAATGTTTGCATATGCTAATAGTTTCCATTTAAGGATCATGTCTCTAACACCTGATAGAATATGCTTCTAAAGCAGTGCACCAATCCTTGAAAGAAAAAAAAAAAGAGCTAGGAAAGCTGCGCATTCAATAGGAATGTAGGCGTAGTTGTGAGTGCAAGTATGAATCTGACTAACAAGAAAGTAAAAAATTACCACACTATTAATATTCTTGAAAAATAAAGAAATTTCCTCACATATTAAAATACACTGCATATGTTGTCTGGCCAGACTTGCCTGCAATTTTGTCTTGAAAAACATTACTCTAAATATATAAAGCAAATATCTCGGGAGGAGGCAGCTCTGAAGTATAAACAGATCTGACGGCTCTACTTTTTTCCGCTCCAACTAAATGACATTTTCCTACCAAAATTACTACATTCTTATGATACATTATTTAAGTCTACAAACAGTACGATGGCTTTTGCAAGTCAGAGGGGATGGTTTGTGATCTAATCATCAGGTATGGAATAGCTTGTCTTTCTGGAACTATAAATCCCAGAGTTGGCTCTACCTCCTAGACAGATTAAACTGAGCACCACTTAATTTACTGGTAAGTGTTGGATAAGGTGTTAACATTGAAGGCCTCATTTGCTCTATTTAGTACGAAAGAACATACATATAGGGATTTTTCCGTATAACCATTATTCAAGTCAATCTATTTATTTGTAACTTGGACACTTACATAAAACAATGTATTAATTTTTCACATTAGCCTATTTTGTCTTTAAATGAGAAAACAAGCACTGCTTCAACTAAAGATGGCTTGCATTATTGTGTAATATGCAATATAATGAATTTTGTATGTGAAATAATATTTACCAAAATCAAAATTGACCTGTTCTTATTCAGCGATGATCTGCATTTTGATACCACTCAAGAGGAATACCAGAGTACTTTATAAACCAAATAGAATGTTCAAAATTATTTTCTCCACTCAGGAACTGCAGCCACCATTGAGGTGAGATCCAACTCTGCATAATTGTTTAGAGCAGAAATTTAGGAATATGTTATCCACTTGAAAATACTAGTCAATTGTTATGTAACCAGAATCTAATTATCCCAATTAGGTCCTGATTCTAGACCACTCCTGTCAATGGGAGCATTGCCATTGACCTCAATCAGCACAGACTTAAGAATTTAGCCAAGACATTCAACACACTGCCTCTCATGAAAAATATAATGGGGTCATTAATGAGTTTCAATCTTCTATTTCATTTTAAAAAAAAGCATCTTCAGCAGCCTGTGCCACTTAACATCATGATGGGCTATTGGTTCAGTACTGACACAGGATGTAAAATGCAGACCATTAAAGTCTCCAACTCAGCATTCTTCAGGCTAACTAAAAAGGCTCAGGAAGAATACACACATGCTAAAATAATTATTTCACTGCCCTGTAGATAAGTTTTCCCATCTAAATGTTGACATAGATGGGACTTTGCTTAAGTTATGAAATCATAATCCAAGGTTATATGGCTGAAAGATGTACACACAAGATGAACATAGTCAAAGCCCTAAAATCCCTCCTACTAATTTGAAAAACATCATACATCTTCTAAACTGCCTACAACAGGGCGTCTTCCAGCCATTTAAACCATTACTGTTCTTTCCAGGAGACTGTAATCTATTGGAACATGTTAGGGAAAACTAGTGACCCTGTATGCTGTGTTTTATTTTATTAAATGCAGCAGACAGTTTCATGCTACAAATGTAATAACAATATGAAACTCAACAAAATAGTTTAAAAAAATAATATTGGAAGAACCCAGTTTCAGCTCTGACATACAGCGATACTGACCTTCTAATGACATCAAAATAAAAATACAGACTTTATAAATGTGAACATTTAAATATCCAATCTAAGATACTTCTGGGGGGTTTTTTCAAATTTCACAGTAGGTCACAAGTTGATCCAAAGTTTATACATTTAAGTAATGTGCATCTAAAGACATTTGAAAGGAAGTAATCTGAAATCCATAAATATTTAGCTATATTTTTAGCAGAAAGTTTATTTCAGATGCTAAGTGGTTTTATATATCCATCTTAATGAAAAACCAAAGAGACAAAAGAGAAATTAAGTATATATCCATACACATTTGTTATTGGTGGCTGAAGAATCATTACTATTCTACAAAAGAGAAAATAATCTGAAACACCCAAGCAAGGGAAGAAGTTGCCACTGAATAAAGTAATTTTCCCCCTAAATATCTATAGAAAACTGAAAACTGTCACTTGTTCCAAGTCACTTCTTTTGAAAAAACTTACAGGAGAGAAAAAATGACCACAGATGTCAATTATCTTTGTTAGGAAATGTAGATTAACAAAGTCATCACCCAACGTAATATCCACTGAATTTCAGTTAACTGTTGTCTGAATGACCTGCCTGAAATTCCAACAGCTAAATGCCGAGCTTAATTTGTATCTGTTTCAAAGCAACAGCAATTTGGGATAGTTGCGGAATAGTCATAACAATAGTGTTAGGGCATTCAAATTTGGAAGGGAAGGGACTTATGAAAATCCCTCTCCCTAATTAAATCAGAGAATGAGGGTTTGAAGTGGTAAATAATAAAATCACAAAGAATCCTCAATCTGGTTGTCAAGGAAACCACTATGTCTCTGCCATAATTGCTGAGAGCCCAATCTTGCCCTTTTTGACACCAAGCCTTATCATGCATTCTGGTCAGAGACTGAGAAAGTAGCTTTTCTATTCCTCTCAGGCAATCATGTAACATGCATTGAGCTTGACTGAACAGGGCCATACTACCACACAAACGTTGCATTCAATGCCATCCCTTTTTTATCTATAGACAGTAATTAAGTAGTAAGCTCCAGTATATTCCTATCCACCCTTAGATCAGAAATGGGTCTGAACTACTTGATGGTTCTTTGGAAGATCTCAGCAGCTGTGTTTACTAGAAAGCTCTCCTTAATTTATTGTTGGTTATCTTGGCCTGTCACAAGTCCTGGGAATCTTCAGTTTCTCAGCATCTCTGAGCAACTTCTCCTGGAAGAAGAGGGTGAGCTTTGATGTTACTAGTGAGGAAGTCTGATATATGATTATGAATAAGATGAGCAGGAAAACTGAAGCACATACATCACATAAAGTAGTATCATAACCCAGCAGATGTTAAACTTAACTTAATGTCATGTTATTTGGGAGGCTCATTGTATGGGCTCTCTCTCTTTCCTCTATTAGTGTACTTTTTATGGAAGTAAGTATCAAAATAAATAGTTAAACTTGGGCTGCTCTTCTCCTTCAGACAGACTCAATAACATCACTGGGATTGGCCAACCGGGGAGCAGCAGCACCAAGTGCCTATGTCTGGAAAAAATATAGGTCCTCATGTTCCAAGATTCTTTGTAGTAGTTTCTAGAGGAAACACCATACCTTTCCAAAGAGAAGAAATTCTAATACTACTACTTGCTAGAGATGCACCAATATATCAGTCCATATCAGACCAGCACCAATAAAAGGAAAATTGATAGTATCAATAACTGGCTTTTTTTTGGCCAGTGTAGCCAATAACGTCACTGATACATGCCACATGCATGCATGCAGCCGTAGCATACACAGCCAGGATTGCAGCCTGGCAGCTCGGAGAGTAGCATGCAGCAGGTAAGTCTATGGGAGGGAAGGAACGTGGGGAGGGGCAAACAAAGGCCCCCCACAGTGAGGGAGGGAACGGGGCTAGGACAAGGGCAGGGGCAGGTGCAGGCGCCGCCCAGCCAGGGCAGGACAAGGTGTGGGACAGAGCTGCAGGCAGCTCATTCGGAGGGTTCAGGGGGGATGGGGAAAGAGGGCGGCTCCATGCCACTGTATGTACCCCTGGGGAGGCATGGGGGGCCTGTTCACCCCAGATTTATGCACAGGGCAGGGGTGCGCTGCCCACTGTGGGCCAGGGGCTGCACCAGCCTTGTCCCAGCAGGGGGGCTGGGCCAGGGTGGAGTAGGTAGTGGCAGCACTGGGAAGCGTCTATGGGGTAGCCTACATCTACCCCAAAATTTGCCATAGCACGCCCTCCCAGTGCCACTGCCACCCACCCCAAGTGTAGCCCCGCCCAGCCTCCCTACCAGCAAAAGGCTGGCACAGCACCTGGCCTTGCAGCAGGCAGCCCACCCTTGCCCTGCGCACAAATCCAGGGGTCACAGGCCCCCCCATGCCTCCCCCAGGATTGTGCACAGCAGTGGGGAGCTGCCCCCAACTCTTCCCCACCACACCCTCTAGACAAACCACCTGTGGCTGTCCCGTACCCCACCCATGCAGTGCCTGTCCCTGCCCCAGACCCATTCTGGATATTTGGGAGGACAAAAGATCTTGTCTAGGAATCAAAGATACAGAGAGAGAAAGGTTGGAGGGGGAATATGTATAAAAGAATACTTATGACTCTTCTGCACCTTCTGCACTGATACCATTTGTTTGTACTTCTCTTACCCTAGTTGTCTCCTCTCATACCAGTTAGCAACCCTAACCCTTTACTATCCTCTGCTTATCATACTCCTTATTCCTTTTCCATTTCTGTTCCTGCGATGTCTTTCTCCTTTCATGCTCTCCTCTGTCACCACAACAAAAACTCTCCCTTCTCCCCCAATCTAATCCTAAGGAACAAGCCCCAAAAAACTTGAAGGGAGAAATGAAAAGCTTGGGGAGTGGAGGAAAAAAAAACCCAACAAGCCTATATGTGGGATACAGTTTTGGTATGGAACTTGGGCATTACCATAATATAATTACAGATAACAATATTACATTGTTATATCTTATTTTACTGTAATTTTAGTTTTTATCTATTGATTTCCATTTTAAAATTGGCATAATATATACAAAGAATGTCATAATTAAATTACCCCCCTTCAAAATGCTGTGATATTACCACATGTTGAGAGCCACTTCCTTTTGTTCACTTCCTTGTTTATTTAGCTCTACCAACTGCAATATTTTGTTTGTTGGCTGTGCCAAATATCTAAAGATAACATATGGCACAAAGCACTCATTTTTTTGCTACTGTACAGTTTAAGTATTCCAACACAATTACTGATACTAGGAACATTGAGTTACTTTGATTAACAGATCTGTAAGCCAGTGAAGCACGCACATTATAAGGAAGAGTAAAAGCTGGTCCCAAAGCAGGCTTCACAAGAAAGCTGTCCACATTGTGTGGCTAAAGAATACACAGTAAGTTATCCCAGTAAATGCCAATCAGTTGTAGACAGAAGAACTCAGCAAATTAATTCCACATCTCTTGCATGGTTGCCCACTGTCCTGAGTTGGTGTGACAGGCTTATATCTTTAACCTTTGTTTGTAGAACAGCTGAAACTAAAACAGTATGTTTGCCTGAAGTTCTTTAATTAAACCTACTAGAAGCTACTGCTAAGGGTCTCAAACTTGCCACACCTGCTGCTCTTTGCCATCTACCTGTCTTACCTGATTGTTTCATCAAAACAGAACTCAATCCAAATGATTCCCACCCATCATAGCAACTGCTGCTTATATTGGAAGAACAATTCCCCATCTATTACAAAACTTTAACTTCAGCCTCCCTGCTTAAGAAGTGTGTGTAACCATGATTAAACCATAGTTAATTATAAGTACCATTATTTGCATCATTGGATAAATCCCTAAAATTCAACACCCATAAACTTCACAAAATTAAAATAAATCAAACTTTAAAATATAAGAGGTCACCCAAAGAAAATTTTCAAACATGCTTTTCCAATACATGCCTTAGCATCAATGGTAGAAGATGCAACAGTCTTTGCCTTAATTTTATAGCTGACTTAATATAGCACAGCATCACCCATTATTTTAATCTAATTAGAAAAAAATAGTATGGATTTCTTATTCTTCATGACTGAAGATGTTTCCTCTGGCATCTCTAAACCAATAATTGTATATGCCAGGGAGGGTATTGGATAAGGGACAGATCACTCTAGATCTATCCAGTTCAATTCTCTCTCTAGCCACTGCTGGAAAGAGGATACTGAGCTAGATAAACTACTGGTCTGACACAGAATGGAACATCTTATGTTCTTTATTTTTGTGTCTTTTCCTTTGTTTTAGATATTAACTCAACTTTCTTCTTCTTTTTTCCTCTTCTTCCAAGTTTTACAGTACATTAGTATCACACCAGGCGTCATCTGATTGGCTTTCCCAGTAACACAATGCACTATACAGGGAGTTCCATACCCTGCCCTTCAAAATTCCCTGTGAAAAAATTCTCATCTTCTCCTCTTGGTAGGAAGCCCTTCTATCCTAGTACTTCTAAATCTACACTGTTTTCCAGGTGGTCAATTTGATTTTTCAATGCTTTAGAATTTTAAGTATCATATTCTCTGTTAGACTATCCTTGTATCCATCAATCATCATTTGTAGGCCCTTAGTTTTTCAACTAGTTTCTGCCATCCTGAGCAAAAGTGTTCAAACTTCTTATACATGTGAAAATTTACTTCCTGAATTGTATCTAACCCTTTACTAATATTCACCGAGTTTTTAGCAAGGCACCATTACATTATTTGATAAGACAACCTCATAACCTGTGTTCCCCCAAAGAAGACAGGTCTGTCTTCTAACTGACATGAACCTCAGAGTAAAATGTACAGGATCTCTCTGCTGCTTCTATTTTCTGAGATGGTATCTCTCTCTCTCATATAAAAATAAGCAGAAACAACCAGTTAAAAATGATAATATAATATAGCTCAGATAGTTTTGGTAAAGTAATACGTGCTATATCATCTTTTCCTGGTTCACTATAGCTTTCTTCCTATGAAACTGAAGTAATGATATAAAAACACCTTTTTGTTCCAAATTACATACAATTCATGAAAACAACTACTGAAAACAGAACAGAAACAAAAATTGAAGATGCTCTGGGACAGACTGGGCTCAGATATTAAATTTACTGACAGCTCATCTACCAGGCCTTTTATTAGGGGTTTTGGAAGAGATAATCACCTGTTGCAAACAAACCCCCAAATAGCAATAAACAGTATTCCCCTTCATGAAAATTAAATGCACTTCATACTGTGGAAAAAAATTCTGAAGACATAATTGACTTGTTTCTTTTTGAACTCTACTTCTAGAGGCTCCAATGGAATCAGAAATATTTTTGTAATCCCCCATTCAAAGCAAAAAACAAACAAATACAATTGTTTAATATCAAATTAAATGTAACAGTGGTAACAGGCATTACTTGGATAACTGCATAGGTTACCACTGATAATGGTACCACTGCTACAGGACAAAAAGAGTTTCTTTCTTAATGTCTATTTTACAATAAATCAAACTGCAATCCTTCTGAAGAAGGATTCTTTACTTCTAAAGTTATTTCTGAACTTTATTTTAATGCCTCCTCTGATTCTTAACATGCACTCTATTCCTGCTTGGAAAAATCAACTCCACGTAGGTGCACGCTGTACCAACTATAGCATTTTCTAAGCACTTAAGGAATAAACCGATGTTACCTCATATAGTCAGCTACTGACACTCCCAACATCTTATTCTCCCTCACTGTGGGTGATAAATAATCCATACTTCAGCCTGTGGCCAAAGAAATCACCATCACAGCCACTGCCAAATCTATTGCAGTCTTGTCCAACAGGGGTTGCTAGAACTAGAACATAGTACCCTTTTACCCTACACTAAAAATCAAGTTTATTACTGACATGAAATACCATTGTGCCTGCTAGGTTTCATCTCAGAAACTCAAAAAGATGTTAATTTTGGGTCCCCAAATTACTCCCACATCAGTATACAAAAGAAACCAGTCAGTCACAACCAGAATGATTCAGTGAATTTGCTCTAAAACATTTACAGTTTTCTCAAATGTTCTTTGTGTGTTTCACCAAGTGGCCTTGACTAAGTGTGATTTAGAAAACAAAAAAAGTTATGTTGTGAATTAAGACTGCTTCAAATAAAATCTATTGTGACCACACTGCATATTAACATGGCAAGCATTCACAAAATGTCTTTTCAAGGAAAGAAATATATTCTTTGTGTGTTCAAGTATAGGGCTATAAACCATATGAGACTCTATTTATTTCAAATTTCCCATGATGCCATTTACTCTAGCTTTTAACCTTTTATGTGACATTGAGCTATTTTATAATCATAAAATGGTAGAAAAAAGACCTGTTAATTTGAAAGGGACACATTACAACATCTCTCCCTGGCACTATAATATTTTAATTTCTTTTTTCAAGACAAACCAGTCGGAAAGTGACCATCTGCTAGTGTGTTAGTACTATTCAAGTAAAGTAATGAACAAAATGTCCTCCTCTTCCAGCAAGAATAAGTCCATTAACTGAAAGGAATTCAGGAAACAAACATGAGGGTAGCAGATTGATTTCCCACAAAGCAGTCTCCATTTCTTTAATTATTGTTACATCTACTAACTACAAAGATAATGAGACAAAACTGAGTATTTCTGGACATTATGGACAACACAACAAGTCATCTGAACTAACAGAAATTAAATGAAATGATCACAATTAAACTTCACATGAATCCTGTGCTCTTTTGACTGCTAATCCACATCCAAATGCATTTTGTATACAAATAAAAACAAGTTCTATTCTATACTTCAAACTGTATAATACAATTTGAATACAGGGAAAAGTATCATGATCAAACAGTTAACAAATCTCCTAGATTTATTTTAGACTTATGATTTTTGATATTTCAAAGTTGTTGATGATACGTTACAGAAGGAAAAAGACTTTTCCCGGATACGCAAGCAAGGTACAGCACCTAGAACAATGAAACCCCTTCCTGATTGGCACTAGTAAATTATATTATAAAAATAATTAGCTATTATAAACTTTTGTACATACTGTTCCTGTACAACAGAAAGTGTACAAACATGTTTTTTGAGCAACTTTCTGTACTGTTGCAGTGTCACAGACATGATGGTCCATGAAATGAGAGAAAAGGAGGGTTTGTTTAGTAATATATTTTACAGGATCAACTATAAATTTGGGAAGAAGGTTAGACAATTTTTCAGGCACAAAGTATTCTTCCTGAGGTCTGGAAAAAAAAACAAATACGGCCTAAGCTAAATATCTTGGAGAACAATTACTTCTGCTTAACCCCATCATATAAATAAAACTAGTCACGTAAGGAGGGAAGTGGGCAGTAAACATTTGGAACAAACAAAAGTTATCAGACGTAGTTATAGACCACGTTAACTTTTCTCTGCATACATCTTGCAAAGTAAAAAAAATAATAAAGCACTCATAGGTACTTTTTTCTAAAAGATATTTAATTATATAAGATCTGCATTTTATAAAGCGATTTCTACCTAAAAAGCAGTAACTGAGTGTATATATAGGGCTGCATACCAGCAGTGTAGTATTTGGTTGTTACCAATAGTTAATTCAGAAGTGATTTTAGACACAAATTGATCTTTCTAAATAGTCATTAGCGATGTGATAGTCACATCAATTTGCCCTATAAATTGGTCTCATGGCTTCCTTTATTTTTATTTATAAATTTCATAACAGCAATAAGACACTTTATGCAGTGTATTTCTCAGGGAATACTGCACTTATGGGACTATTAAAGTCACTCTGTCTTCACCCTTTAAAACATTATACAAAGTATAATAAATACTGAGAAATGCTCTGCCTATTGTGTCTTCTTCTTAAACAGCTTTAAGAAGTAATTCTATCATCCTTTTCACTTAAATTTCTTTTCTTCCAAAGTCTCTTCATCAGTTTTGCTTAAAAAGTTACACCAATTGGTCAGAATGGTCTCATCTGGAAATAAATAAAATGTACCGCATCGATTGTACAGGCTAAAATTATGCATAAATAAAATTCCAAAAAGTATGATAAAATAGTGTTTAAACACTATTTTATCATCGACCACAATTTTGCTATTCAGTGGAAATAGGAGCAATTCTTTCTGACAACTTTCACTTTCAATAATAAACCTAGTCTCTCAATTATCAGCCTTCTGATTCCCTCTTAAACACATGGTGCCAATGGACTATACCTTAAAACAGAATTCCACATATGACTTTTACTGACTTCATAGCATCTGATGATGCTATTACCTGCAAAAGCTTCCACACCTCTGAATGAGTTTGTCTCTAATAGCTGCCATGCTTCTACCTGACTTCAGACTAACCCTTCTGTGTACTAAATTCAGTTGTAGAAACTCTGTAGAGAAACAGGGTATATCATTAACTACATCTTTAGCAATTCTCCATGCCACTATCCAAGATGCAAAATTGATTAATTTACTTGTCCAAGATATTAACCATTCAATTACAGATGCCAAGAAGAAAAAATAATTATTATAATTATGCCATTGAGAAATTTCATAATGTGAATCCATTTCAGTTTTTCGCTGTGTAAAATACAGCCAGTCAAAAAGAAGGCATATGCCAGACAATATCAGAAGTGCATCTTATTGCAAAAACATAATTATTGGTTCTTTACTATGCTCTTATTCTTCTGTAAATGGAAAATAACATATATCCTTTTTGCCAATATGCACATTTATGGTCTCTCATCAATTCCTAATCAGTTGAAAAAGTTATGCTGTTTAAGAAGGCTTTAAAAACACGTATTTTTGTCTTGACCTCATGCCTACTTTCTCCTTCAGGCAAACCAATTTTATAACCAGGGTAACACTAGAGGATGAGCATTGTTGGGGAGTTGCTCACTGTGCCTGTCATACCCCGTTAATGCAACTTTGATTTGCCTTTGTTCTGACAGTAGCAAACAGCTGCTTGTAAATGAGCCATAGTCCCTGGGCTGCCTCCCATTATTCCACACTTTTGTTTGACAAGGTCACTTGCTGTGGGGATTTTGGGGAGAAAGAGTATGCAGCCTATAGAATTAGAGTTAAACCACAGGCAACCCAGCTTGAATGCTCTTATTTTTTTTCATAGTACCAGCAAAGCAAGAATAACAAAGAGAAAATCTTTTGCTCTGTGAGCAAGTCAAACTTTTTTCTTTAGTGTTGATTTCATAATCCTAAAACTATCTTATACAAAGCCAGTCATGTTTCCATAAATCCCCTTTCATTCAAATCTGTATGGAAGTTATATAAAAGATGGATTTAATTACAAAACAGGATTAACAAACCCAGATTAATATTATATTGTTCATCCAGTAACATAATAGAATATGAGACAATGTGACTCCAGCTAACAGAAACCATAACAAACACTGTACAAACATACTAAAAACAAATCTGAAAGGTTTATGTCATTTTCTGTGGGAGGGTTTATTTCCATTTTAAGCCCATTTTAAAGGCAGAGGAACTATTCCTCCAGTAAGTTCTTTTAATGAACAGGAAACACACATACACAGCTCCAAGCTACATAGTTTTACACCGTTATTAAAATGTAGAATCAATATGCATCCAAAGCCACTGAGGAGTTACTGATGCTATGAAATCATCCCCATCTTTGATTTTTCATCTTGACCTGTGATCTCAAGGAGAGTGAAATCTGTCATTAGGACGCCCCATCCCTTTGTGCCAATTGTTGCTTTTGAAGCCAGGAATGAACAGGGAACAAATGGCCAATATCCAAAGCAATGGCTGATATGATGGGAGGAGACAGCTTGTGGCAGTACTCAACTCTGAATGAATCACAGAGTAGTGTTTTCAAAATTTATGAGTGCAGAGGGGGAGTGCTACCTTAAGAAAAAAAATCTTTCAGTTTCTTCAAGAAAGGTCAATGAAAACAATGAATGAAAATCAGGTCTTAAAGCCCTTCTATAGCTGCCACCTGTCCTATTCCAAAGGGATATTCCCAATTGTACTATTCTCTCATCAGCAAGCTCCCAGCCACTTGTGTCCGAAAGAGTTTTTTTTCCAAGCTACTAGAAGAATGTCAGATATGCACATTCAAGTAATATATATGATACTTACCAAAAATATATTGCATCTTCATTAAAAGTAAAAATGCCAAGCAGCTGACACTTTCGTAAGTTTTGACAAAATCTGACAAAACAATGCATGTAATTCACACTTTTTATGACCTCTTTCATAGAAAAGTGAAGAAACTGGCAGGGAATTCTAAATAAATTCTCCATGTGTCCCCCCCTTCCCCTTTCTCTTCATAGGCACATCCTCTCCCCTTCCCTCTGGCCCTGTCTGTTGATGCCGCCATCCCCATTGAGCCGGGGTGAAAGGAGCTCTTCTCTCACTTCAGCTGGGCTGCACAGGAGTTGGTCTCAGCCTGGGACAGCAGCAATAGAGAGAGCAGCAGGCATGGG
>NW_017728993.1:32815574-32815975 GCF_001723915.1 Gavialis gangeticus | reverse complement strand
CCCGCAGTCTCAGAGTTCTGAAAGAGAAAGATTATGTTTATAACCTCGGGAAAGTCAGCATTTTAGGCTCTTTCTTGTTTCAACTAATCCAGCTTATCTCAATAGTCATTTATGTTCAGATAAAGCAGTCTTTCCAAATTCCAATCAGAACAACTTCTTTACTGTCAAATAACATTTACACAATGCTTATTTAGTGACATATCTTAAATTGTGCGTACTCCAACTGAATTACATTTGAATTATCCGGTGCCAACAAGTATCAAACAACAAAAACAGCCTAATGGTAACCTATTATGACAGCCCTAACTTTTCAACAAGGTACACTGAACACATTCTAGTAGAGTTCACTACTGGAGAACAGAGGTCACCAAGTGCTAATTAACATTACCTTCTGATGGGAG
>NW_017728993.1:32808729-32810574 GCF_001723915.1 Gavialis gangeticus | reverse complement strand
CTACTGGAGAACAGGAGGTTATCAGCCTTATTTGTATTCAAAGGCGGGCAAATCACTAATACTCATGTATATCCTTCCATCTTCCTTACTGCATGTCAGCAGCAGGTGGTCTATCAATGCTATCTTTGAAATAAAGTAGACAATTTAAAATACATCCAACTTTTAATAAAGACCCTGAATTATAAAACAGGCCCCAAGCCCTAACTTTCGTATTTTTTGTGTAGGCTGGAATATAACATGAATAAAATACTGTGCTCATCTTAATCTACGTTGCAAAAACCGGTTTTATGCTATAAATTTATGAGATGAGATGGAGAAATATAGTGGAGAGGGACATGAGAGAGGAGGAGCTGAGAAGATACATATGACTGAAGCCAGTGGAGGGCCAAGATCTGCAACAGTGACCCTGTTTATATAGGACAAGTGAAGGAAGAAGAAGATAGTATATATTTAGTCATCTTAACCTACACATTAGCAATGAGATGAAGGTTAAACCTGTTCCAGATATGATCATGCAATCATGATACATTTAAGTGACAGTAGCCTATTTCCTCTTTTTCTGGCATACATCTGGAATAAAATTATTAGCCAGCATTTTAAAATTGATGGATTACTGAAACAGAGCCGAAACAGAAGAGAAATTAAAAGACAGTTCTTCATACTAAAACCCTACTCTGTGAAATGACTGCTGCAGACACTTATTTGCAAGTTTCCAAGCTACAATCCATAGCAGATTTAAGATGCACACCAATACTGCTTACAGATTTTAACCTCCCCCGCCCACGGCTTTACTTGAAACTCAGCATGTTCCCGCACTGAATTCAGTGCATGCCCAGAAGAGGCACTCCATTAGTTGGATCTGGCTCACCCAATGTCTGAATACATTGGGCACTTCAGTGGGGCTTTTTTGGTGCTTTTATCTAATAGCTGATTGAATCGGCTTTAGAAAAAAGGGCAAAAAGCCCTGCTTAACCGCCCGATCTATACAGACTCTGTGAAGCCTGGTCGAACTAACGTGCTGCTTCTTCCAGTAAGGCATGTTTTTAATTGTTTTTTTTTAACATCTGTAAGCAGTCTATGGGTGTTTATATATATCCTGGTCCCGGAACTACTGAGTACAGGGAAAATGGAGGGTATCTGTTGATGCTTTGCATTACAGACACCAGGGGTGTCAAGCCTGTGGCCCACAAGCTGGATTCAGCTGGTGAAGCCTCTCTGGTCTACCAAGCTACTGTACCATCCCCTTCTCCCTGAGATCCTGCATCACCCCCACCATCACCAAACCCTGAAGCTCCCCTGCCCCCACTGGACCCTGAACTGCTACCAGACCCTGCATTGCTCTTGTCCTGCTGCTGCTGCCAGACCCCACATTGCTGCCACCAGTGCTATTGTGGCCACTGCAGCAGCCCTCATGCCCTAGATTAGATCCAGGCTGCAAAAAGCACTGCAGTCCAGATCTAGTCCAGAGCCCCAGGTGAGTTTGACACCCCTGACATAAGTGTACTCTCCTTTCTATAATGTCATAACTCTTCCCCTGTGTTACTAATCATTTATACCTGCTTTCAATTCAGGCACACCCAGGAAGAAAAATACAGTAATACGCTTGTGACAGACATGGGCTGGGCCAGGCCAGACCAGACCAGTCCAGACCAAACCAAAGAGCAGCAGCAAAAGCTAAGGAATTCTGGAATATGGCAGTCTACTGACAAAGCATGGCTTACTAAGGTAGCAATATGTATTAATTTAAATCCAAGGGATTTGGATTGCTGATTCTGATCATGACTTAGATTACCTGAATGACTACTTAATTTAAAATATTTTTTTTTAATTCTGTTTTTTTTTTTG
>NW_017728993.1:32774313-32808694 GCF_001723915.1 Gavialis gangeticus | reverse complement strand
GGGGGGGGGGGGGGGGGCGTTATTCTTTCCCTAACGAAAGGTTGATTTTCTCAATGGGTGGTAAGTATTAAACCATACTAACAAAGGTAGCCAGAGACTAAATTTCCCTTTTTTTTTTAAACACTAACAAGAAGAATACACCATTTATATACATTTGATTTTAGCAGTTTTCTAGCTTAACATAAATTAATTCATATTCTTTATTTCTATTGTTTTGTTACATGGTGCATTTTTTTTTACCAAATTATTTTTAGTATTTAATCATGGTCTGTATCTAATTTTCTTTCTAACTTGAAGGAAATTAGAATTAAATTCTACAAAAGTAGAATTTTTTAAATTAATTGTATGTCACAAAGTAATATTTTTTCTTTTTTTTAATCTTCTCATATTTTTCGTGTACATCCGCTTTATCTGAAGTAACTTCTCTAGAACAGTCATTGTGCCCTTCATGATTTTAGAATTAGTAGAGCTTTTAGGGAAGGCTACCTTTATTAATACGTGTAGTACTCTTATACATTTTTATTCATTTATGGAAAGCAGGGGTAGTTTTCCAAGTTTTTTCAACTCCCCATTGGTTTATCAGCTTTGGATGACAGTATCATTGAGCTGAATCAACTGACATGAAGAAAGCATCATTGCAGCACATGCAGAAAAAGGTTTTTGCTGTCAAAAGCTAGTTTAGCACACCAAATAACTCTGATTTCAGCTACTTTTCCAGTGACTTTCAGTGGTTTGACTTTCTTTAAAATTTCAGCGGCAGACATGTACTGCCTGATATTATTTTTAAATTTAAAAATTGTTCCAAAAGATGGCAATGAGGTTAGGCCTTAAACATTTAAATGACAAATCAATGTTTTCTGAACAGAACAAAAAAAAGTATTAATATTCAAATTATCCAACTGAAATAACAATCCAATTTAAATTATAAAAATTTTATCTTTTTATTTTTAAATCTATTTAATCTATGTTTCCCTATCCTACAGCTGATAGAAATATGGTAGATGTCATTCTAGGAATCAGGTCTTTTTTAGGGGACTTCCAGAGATTAATAAATTCAAAAGAGATTAATAAATTCTATTTCCTTCCCACTTGCCCACCCACAGCCCCGGAGGTGTGGTTCTTAATAAGACATGCATCCTTAAATTATTGGGGATTAAAAATAATCAATTCTGTCAGCATTCCAGGATGGAGATATAAGTACTCTATATTCCTTCCCTACCCATGCAGTATAGATTTAATAACAAAAAACACATGTCTGTGGGATGGGGCAGTTCACAGTAAAATCTGCATCTCTTCCCATCTCCCAGCTTTGGGAAAGGGGGTCAATTTTTTCTGCATTCACCCTTACTGAAGATAACCTGGCATACTGTATGCATTGTGGTAGTATTGCATTTCCTCAGAAATGCATAATAAATCCATACAAGTTATTTCAGGGCTCTTCATGACAAGGATTTAACCTAGGGGCAGCTGACAAACTATTTATTGTAACATATTTTGGCTGTAGTTACTAAACTATCTTGGCCTGGAATTTAGCTTCAGACTACAGTCTTTTGATCAGAGGTGTGACAAGGAGCTAGGTGACCTGTTTACAGGATTTCCCTTTTCCTGAATGACTAGCAGCAAATCTTCATGCTTCAAGAAAACGAACCAACTCATGTTAGAAGACAGCTTCCCTAAAGGAAGGTTATTCTATAAGAGCTTCTTTCAGGGTTCCTTGCGCTATCATCTGGCGCACGAAGTAATGACTGCAGTTGGGAACAGGACAACGAAAAGGACAGGCCTCATGTTTCAATCATGTTAGTTCAATATATAGACTGAACAAAGTTAGGTACAAAGCAGGGTAGATTTGTATATGACAGTCAAACAGACTGACTTCTGCTGACGCTCACTTAATTAGACCTCTACAGCCTGCCATATGAAACTAGGATTTGGAGGAATGTGTTATTTTATCCAATGCTTGATTAGTAATAAGAATCCAGTATTTCTCCCCAAAGTGAGAGCTCTTAACCACACGCCTAGAAGTGAAGGTCACTCATGTGCTCTCGTTTTGCTCCACGGAATCATGAATGTTTTGCTGCACAATGGTACAATTTACAATCTACAAGATGGGTAGATTACAATCTTTCAGAAAAGCCTATAGGTTGGTGACTAATACACTCTCCTGTAGTGTGAAAAAACTTGTCTTGAACCACTCTTGGTTAAGGAAGGAACTGAACCCAGGTATGCCTCTGTTTGATTGAGTGCTCTGACATAAAGGCTATTACATAAAAGTTTGATGGTGGTGAAATTATCATCACCAGCTGTGCTTTAAAGTAAAGGGCTGAATACATACAGTGAAAAAGCCTAAGGCTGAAATCAATTCAAAGCTTCAGAGTTTGGTCTAAACTGTGTAGAATGAACTGATAAGCAACTGAACAGACATTCACTTTTGATTCCAGAAATACAGCCACATGCTTACAGTGGACCAGGTGAAAAGCTGGGAGGTGCTAGAGCAGACAGCTTAGACCAACGCTAGCCCACCCATCCTGCAAGGGGAAGGTGTGCAGGAAGGTGCAAACTATCATGGGATGCTGGGGGACAGCAAGTTGACTTGAATCTAGAGGGGATTTGGGATAGAAATTCAACAAACCAATTTAATCTAAATCAGTTAAGTCTGATACTACATTCACCCAGGTTTATTTTAAACCAGTTTTGGTCATTTTGAAAGTGGTCTGTGTGCACCAAACTTCTGTTCTGTTACAGATCTGAACTGAATTCCACTCACTTATGCCAGTTTATGTGTAATTTCTGCCCTAGCTAAGACAAGTCCTATTCAGTTCTTTGAAGGATTAGCTGTAGATGCCCATCTTTAAGACAGATTCTGGCCTGTTAATCCCAAGTAGATGCAATCCTAAATGTTAGAAAAATACAAGTCTTCAAATATATGATGGTACTGCTCGTAAGCTTCCTATGATTAACTCTGTAAAGTTTCCCTGCTCGGGATGCTGGCTAGTTTGGGTCCCAATCTGAAATGTCTGTCTTTCCCTATACACTGCATAGTAAATTTAGATGCCTAGCACAGGGTCCATATTCCACTTCAGAGACAAGTAAATGTTTAGGCCCCTAAGGTATGCCTCTAGTCAGTGATGTTTCCATATTAAAAGTTGCAAAACATGTAAAATTGCTCTTTCCAGAATTCACCTATTCCTTACTCTTTATATTAAAAGGGTTAATTGCTAGAAAATATTTGTTCATACAAAAAACAAGTAACTATAACTGAGTTCTTCATTTGCTCTGGATGCTCATCTTTCAAATTTGCTTCTAGCTAGGCATCACAGGGCTTCAGAGTAGAAACCTGGCTAGAATTGGTACAAGGCCAGGAATCAGTATAAAAGCCAAAAACTTTTACAACAAAACCATTATCTAGGCTTTCCTCCCTAAAATTATTTTTGTTTTGGCAGAAATGTCTTTTTAATTGTAGCACTGAAATAGGAAAAACTGGAGTTCTGTTCCTCATCATGTTCTGATTAATAACTTCTTTTCTTAAACCTCAGAGTAACAGCACATGATTTTTACATCTTTAAACAAAAAAAAAGTAAAGAGGAGCTCACTAGGGATGGGAAAAAGAAAACCTAGAAGAGTTGGCTCTGAGCGACTAAATACTTTAAATCTAATTTTTAGTCTCTTCAATATGTTTAGAAGGGATATGGCTTGGCAGAGCGCCAGCTTCACCCCAACTAGCATACCTCACCAGCTGGCACAATACAGACAAAAGTACAGAACACCTCAGGAGGGAACAGTCAGGGATAGACTGAGTGAATTAATGTAGCACTCTAGGTTGTATGCCTGTGTAAAGCTATTTGTTCTTTGACTCCGATTCCAAAATACTATTTATATTTTATTGTTCTACAGTTCAAAAGGATTAAGAACAGGTTAGTTTATAAAATGCAGTACTACATTTCTTCAGGGTTCACAAAAGGTGAGAAAACACTGGAACTTGTGTCTGTTCAAGTTTTATACTATTGTGCATTCTGACAGCTGCAAAAGTTACTATGTAAACCATAGCTAAATAAAATTATGTAGTTCATACTGAAGTGAAACTTCTATGTCCTGGCATTATTGGGTAAGGACCAAAAGAAAGCCAAAGTGCATTTTTTTTCTAAACTCCTATGCGGGGACAGCAGTAACAGAAATTTCTTCGCAGACTTCCCTGTATGCTTCTTATCATGATGGCTTTGCACTACAATGCAACAAAGGCATGTACAACATGACCACTATCTTCCTGGATCCTATGACTAAATGTAAAAATACAATACCTGTGCCATACTTAATATTTTTACATGGTTCACAACTTTGTTGTTAGGCATTTTATTTAGATAGATAGATGGATAGATGAACTGAGTGTAAACTTCAGCAATGCATTCAACTTAATATCATATTGATTTAAAAATAACAATTCAGTATGAGCATACTGTAATATTAATTAGATTAATTTAAAACTAACAAAGAGATCTTTAAATATTATAAATGAAGAAATATACTTTTCAGAGTCACCTTTTCAGTAGCATTAACAGGACCCATCTCTGGCCTAGTGCTTTTTCATATCTTTATCACTGCTCTCAAAGAAAATATAAAACAGAATGTGGTACTGTTTACAAATAATGCATATATTGGTTAAGGAATAAATAAGCTAGGAGAACAAATATAATCCTTGGGTCTAAAATGGAAAATCTAGAGTAGCGGTAGGAAGCTATTAATACTTTTGTAACTTGTGCAGAAAGTCAGGACAGAGTACAACAATGGCACATTCTGGTCTTAAAATTTAGGAAATTCTACATCCACTGGGCAATGCATTGTATGCATATGTATTATGAATCCCTCCACCCTAAGATGGACACAAATCCAAAACGCCAGCTTTATACAGAATTTGAAAGTTTCAGGAAGTGAGCTTTAAAGAATTTCATGCCTTTTCAGTCAACTCAGTAAGAGTGAAGTCAGTTGGAGATTCAGGTGCACAGCAATTCATAATTAGGCATTTGATACATGACCTGCAGCATAAAAATATTTTGAAATAGAACATCATCTAAAAAAGGAAGTTGTCATTCTTCATGATCAGAATTTGGACACACTACTATTTATAAATGTAAATTTGATAGGGCAGTTTATTCAGATTCTAAGTTTCTTCCTGGGGAAGGGAAGAGTCTACCATTCTCAATGACAAAACTTAAGAAATATTAAAGGATGCTATTTCTTTTTAAACACTTAAAGAATGAAAACCCAAGAATTATTATTTATGCAGACTCTGCAGCTGCTATTTCTAGAGGCATGCCAATATTAATCAGTGATTCATGAAGATATTTTGGCATGACCAGGCATTAAATTAAAGCTGTTACTATTGTTAAACAAAAGCAACCATGTTAATTTCAATTACATCTAAAACATAAGGAAAAAAAACAATGAGATAAAAGTATGCCCTCAATTAAACCCATGCAACCCCTGAATGAATTCAGTAATTGAAGGCAGAATTTAAACCAAAGTTTGTCAGAGGGAGAAAACTGGTAGGGAAATTAAAAACTTGAAAAGCTTAATCTAAAGTTTTATTTACTATTTCCTCAATAGGAATAGTGTTCTATGTATTGGCTAACTCAACTACTTAATCCAGAACTATAGCATAAATTAGTAACTTTCTTTTAATGGATTTGCAAGACATCAATTTATTTTCTCAGAACTAAAGTATTTTCTTGCCACTTACAATGATGTGGTACCAGACAGGATGTCTAAGCGAGGGTCCTTGGGGTGGCTCTTTTGGCCTGAGGATGACATCATCTACATCCCAAAACCTCAGTGCTAGATTCCCCTCCTGGTCCCATGATACACCTTCTAGTTAATAGACCAATTAATCATGAAGATGTACTTGAAAGAGAAGTCGAAATCTTGTCTGGATAATGGAGCAAAGATTACAGCATGCCTAAAAAGTAATTGTGCTATACAAGCACAAAAATTGAACATGTTCATTATAGCTGTACAATAAACTTTTCATTAGAACTTTTACTTGACAAAATCTTAATTGTCAGTTTACACATTGCCAACTGTATATAGAAACTGGGTGTGACAGATGAAGTGGTCTGAATAATCTAGTAAAATGTTTAGGTTCAGATCATGTAAGTCTGAAGATCCATTCATATATTTTTCCTGGTTATACAGGCAATGGAAGGCTAGCAAAAAGAACAGCTCTTTTCATCCTAAATTGGGCTTTCAGAGTTGGCAGTTAAAATAAATCTAACTGAAAATAGAACAATGTTTATTATTATTGACCTGAAAGTACAGAACACACAAAGCCATTTCAGAGTCGCTTTTCAGAGTTTAATGGCATTTTAAAGCACACGATTCCAATCAAGAAAGGCACTGGATTTCCTTGTAACTGAAGATGGGAAATACCCAACAACTACACTCTCAAAAGGAGTATGTTATATGTGTTAATCCCTCCACGTCAGTAAGAAATAGCATCCTGTCACAACAAATGAGAAAATATTATTTTTAGATTATTCCTCAGATTTATGTTTGCTTTCAGTCTACTAATAATTCCAGCAATATGCATTTAGACTGGCCTCTCTTTCTCTAGAAATTTCCAAACAATCTAATAATTGGGCTGAAAATACACTGAACAGGTCATCTGATTTTCTCTGGGAATGATCTCAGAGGGAATTAAGATCTCTAGCCTCTTGTAGGAAACATTAAAGGACTACATAAAAGAAACAGTATATGGAGGAAACTGTCGTTCTCCTCCTTAGCAGTGATACTGTTCATTGGGAAGAGCCAGATAACATTAAGAGAGAGACACATTTTAGGGTTACACTTAATAACCATGCCCTGATACCCTGTTTTGCTTCCTAGAATCCAACTGCCAAAAATCAGTATTAACCTGCCATACAAGAACATTAATTAATTTTCTCAAGAGACTAGATGCAATCCTACTATAGTCCCAGGCAATGAGACTGTCACTGAATGTTCAAAGGTCAATAACTCAACATTTTCACTTCTCAGACTTAGTGAGCTTACAAATAAAGACCATTAAAATTAGCCAAATAGCAACCAAAACTACACATGCCTTAGTTGCAACTGCCACTATGTATACAAGCAATGTTTAAAAATTAATGTGAACACAGAGATGAACACGCGCCGACAGTGTGGGGAAGCGGTCAGGAAGGCCAACCGCACCTTGTCGTGCATCCACAGACACATCACAGGCAGGTCCAAGGAGGTGATACTCCCCCTCTATGCGGCAACTGTCAGGCCGCAGTTGGAGTACTGCGTCCAGTTCTGGGCGCCGCACTTCAGGAGAGATGTGGACAACACTGAGAGGGTCCAGAGGAAGGCCACTCGCATGATCGGGGGCAGCAGGATAGACCCTACGAGGAAAGGCCACAAGACCTGGACCTGTTCAGCCTCCACAAGAGAAGGCTAAGAGGGGATCTGGTGGCCATCTACAGACTGGCCAAAAGAGACAAGCAGGCAATGGAAGAGTCCCTGTTCCCTCGAGCACTACCAGGAGTAACAAGGAATAACGGCCATAAGTTGATGGAGAGTAGTTTCAGGCTAGATATCAGAAGGCGCTACTTCACAGACAGGGCGGCTAGGATCTGGAACCAACTTCCAAGGGAACCGGTGCTCACCCCTACCCTGGGGGTCTTCAAAAGAAGGATAGACAATCACCTAGCTGGGGTCATTTGACCCCAGCATTCTTTCCTGCCCATGGCAGGGGGTCAGAATTGATGATCTGCTCAGGACCCTTCCGACCCTACCAACTATGAAGCTATGAATATTTAATACATGTATACAATTCATGGACTAAACTCAGACTTCATTTCTTTCAGACCCTTATACAAGACTCATAAAAAGAAACTTTATTTCTAAAAAATGGAGCCAGATATTCAAGTTATATAATTTAGTGCATTTTTACTCAAGTCACTGGTTAATGTAAGCTGAAGATCAAACCTAAAATCTGTCACTTGAAAAATACCTTGTTATTTCTAATATATCATACAATTTTCAAATTGCATATTTATTTTAAGAAAACAAAACAATGCAAAACTAGGTAGCTAGATTATCCAAAAAAAGATTCAAGGGTAGAATTAAAAATTTAGCAACTAGTCCTCGAAATATATCAGCATGTGCTTTGTTACAAACTAATATGGTCTACTCCTAAGCATGGGCTTATTTTCATCCTTAAGTGTTTACAAAGGTTGGGTCTTAAAACAAAACCTATGGCATTTTATACAATGCAGATCAAATTACAGAATTGGTAGAGAAATTGCAGTTTATCTCAGTGAACCAACAAATTGCACAATCCACTCATTTAGTGCTGTTAGGGCTAGATCCAAAGTACCGAAAGTCAAAGAACACTTCTACTTAAGATAGGTTTTGCACTAGGCAACAAGAGAAACATTACCAAACCCTGAAAGAAGCAGAACAGGATCTTGTACAAGCATGGTGCATTAATGATTTTTATTACTATTTTATGCACAAAGTTTTATTTAGTTTTCTTTATTCAAGTGCCAGGTAATACAGAGAGAAATCAAAAGCTTATCTTTGTTGGCAGTTCAGGGAACTACTTTGTCCAGAACCAGGTGTCCTTGAAATAACCGACTAGGAAAAATTGGTCATAACAATACTTTTTCCTCTAAAGTGCATGGAATTACTCCTATGTCCCCTGGGAATTAGTTATGAGCAACCTAATTTCCATATATAAAAAACTCAAGAAAAACATTTTAAGGGAACACAGGCAGCTATCAATGCTTCAACATTCCTGATATTATTCATCCAAAGGAACAATTGCTCCTTGGTTCAATTTTCCAAAAAGTCACTTATTTCATTTTGGTTTTTTTCTGTTTTAACTACAGTGTCATAATACACATTTTGCCATTTCATTTTACTTGCTTATACAAGAATTGTTTGTAATGCCAAAATAAAATGACCTACATCACATGGGGGGAAAAGGCTGATAATTCATACTTCAGGTCAGCAAAGAAAAGATAAGAAAGCATTCATCTGAAGGCACCCTTACTCTTTCTTGTTCTTCCTATCAATGTTATATAACAAAACTAAACTACAGCCATGAAAAATAACCCATCCCAGTGTTAATTTAAAATATCCTTGTGTGTACTATTCAAAATTAACATCACTGAAATTCTTAGAAGAAACTTAGGTCACAAAAATCAAGAGACCAAGGACACCTGGGTTGATCAGCCAAAATCTACAACGCTGCCATTTTCTTGAAATATCAGTTACACACACTCTTCTGTACTTAGGGGTGTGGGAAATGACAGAAGTTTGAAAGTTTGTTTTCATAAACATAAAAGAGGAAATTTGGAAAAAAATTAAACCTACAGCATTCACTCTAAAATGTATGGTTGTTTGTACAGTCATAACACTCTATAATCTGGTTTAGAAAAGAATCTCTAAATTATTATCAAAAGCATCCTATCTTTTTACATTGTTAAAAGAACATATTATGAACTATATTAGATCAATGTTGTTTCAGACTTATAAATTTGATAATAACTATACTTTTCTGCATGCTCTAAAGGCACGGTATTATAGACAATGTAACAAATAGGCCTAATGATATAATGACACCACCGAATTTACAATCCAAAGATTTCCATTTATCTTTAATAAGCTATTGTTCTACTCATTCAATAATGAAATATTCTACTTGGGTCAATGATGGCAGTTCAGGCAAACAAAAGAAGTCTTTATGCTCTATCTAGATGTAGTAAGGTGCTTATTCAATTTCTTCTGCATCAGGGGCAACATTCTTTACCTAATATGTATACATTTGCTGAGTGTTATTCAGCCTTTGTTGCTTCTGACCCTCACTTGGCGTTTAATTCCCAGTCCACCAGAGTATTCATGCTTGATGGCACTGATGCACATACTGAATGCTTTATTTATGTAATGGTACAGAGAATGAAGCTATAAACTGTATTAGACAATATCCTGTTTAGACATGCCAGTGGTTGGTGTAACAGCATACCTGACCCACATCTATAGCAGTGAATGTCATTGGAACTTAGAAGACAGATATATAATGATAGCAAAGAAACATTAAGTAAAAATGGAAGTTTCAATTTTTAGTTGCATTTTAAGCTTTACATCCCTGAAATTCTCCTTTTTTCTGTCCTCTGTCTTTCAAAAAATATACATGAAGTCCTCACTGTTTAGTTACAAGAGCAACTTCAGTAGTTCTCCCATCATACTGTAGTCAATAACTATTGAAAACAGTTGAATTACAATTAAATCTAAGGTTCATATATCCATCTCCAAATGTCGATGTGCAGAATTATTTTAATTCATTATTCCCAGTGGCCAAAACGGACGAGAGCTGATTTAAAACATATGACATACAACTTGATAGTGTGGTAAGAGAGGTACTGCCCCTTAAGTCTGTCAGACAGCTTCATTATTTACACCAATATTTGATTATAAATTAAAATAGCAAGGCTTTTGCATATGAACTAAAATAAAAAGTCTTTCGTTTTTACTTCCCAGCAGTGAATATCATGATTTCTATTCAGATGTTCTCTGCAAGGAATCTTTTCATCTAAAATTAACTAAACACTATTTGACCAAAAAGCTATGAAAATTGACCAACATAGTCCTGACCTATTGACATTCTCCCATCTAACTACTGCGAATACACCAAGCAAAGGAAAATATCACACACATGCTGATAGATGACAAGAGGGAAAGGTATTTCAGAGGAACTTAAATTATTCTGGAAGCCTGGAACTTAAGATCCATAACAGCCAATATCTTCTGTTGTTTTTAATTATGTCTTTAAAAAAAGGTTCCCTGCTGTGTTTTTGAAATACTAAATGGTCTCTACTGCTATGTGACATAATTCATTCTAATTCATGATTACAAGATGTTATTTTCAAACTATTCCCTGTTCCCAGCAGCTACTTAAAAAAAAAAAAAAGAGTCTTAATTCTCTATTTAAACAGCTCATTTTCAGGTATACATTTTGCAAACTAGTGTCTGCAGCAAAGTCACAGTACATACTATTTACTTAAAGATTTTGCTGCATTTATATTAAAAAAGTAAAATGAAAAAATCAATCACATGCTGATTTCTAAACCTTATTCTTCTAGGTACAAAGCTAGAGCATTAAAAGTCCATTAAATAAATTGTTTTGAACACCACCCTTTATTTTGGGCATAGGATTAAAAGATTCCAGACTGCTGCCTTAAAAAGTGCAGATTTCTGCTTGATCTCCTGCATTGTACTTACTGTAATTTTAACTCCAAATTCAGGAAGTTAGTGCATGCATTTATCAATCAATTGTATTTTTTAACTTATTTTAAATAGGCAATAGTTTTCCACCACTGTAAAAGCATTTTAGGAACAACATCACTAGTGGGGAAAAAGAGGTTCAGTCAGCTTGTGTAATCAAGCCATTTTAGGATCATTCCCACCCTAATACTGCAGCACTTTTTAATACCTTTTCCTTCATATCCTCCTCACTTTCAAAATCTGATGTAAATTAAATAGAAAAACTTAAGATTCATGTTACCTACATGCTAGAATTATCATCTGTTGTTTTATGGGGAAAAAGTATCATGCCGATGTGATGGAAAAGGGAGCAGCAGCAGCTTACCTGTGGTCATAACATAACAGGCTTAAATAAAAGATGCATATAAATCAAGAATAGTCAATATCTGGCCTGTAGGCCCAATGTGGCCTGCAGAGCCATCGTCCGGCCCACTGGGCTCCCCATGAGTCTGAAAATTTTGCAGTGGTCGAACAGGGGCAGCACTAATTGCTGCTCCCCTGCTGCCAAATTTCTGAACGTGTGGGGAGCCCTGCAGGTCAGACAGCATGCACTGGATTGGGCATGTGGGGTGGCACAAGGCTGGACTGAGGCAATGTAAGACCAGATCTAGTTCACGGTCTGGCCCTATGCCACTCATCTGGCCTGCAGAACCAAAAGGTTGAACATTACCAATATAGAATATTCACAAATTTGCAACTACTCAGAACGTGCCAAGTACTGTGTCTGCTGTTCCAAGTATCTTTTGTGCTACATCTGAGAGAAAGCTGACCTAACTGAAAGAAAGCAGTATCTGATTTTCTTGGACAGTTTCTCTGATATGATGTAGTTTGGTCTGTTTATCTGGAATAATGCTTGACAGCTGCATCCCCAAAGCACATGCTCTGATATTATGTCCCAAGATGGGTGAAGCATGTATAACAAAATGAAATTTAAGACAGCCAAACTGGACTAAATCCCTATTTTATGGAGTCCTTTCTTGACTGACAAACGTAGGGACAGTCTCTCAGAAACCAGCCAATCTGTTGAGGAGTTCAATGCCATTTTTAGCCTTTTTTTTTTTTTTTTTTGCAAAGGCTGAAGTTGATCATTAGAAGCAGGGCTGACAGAATCAATAGAATTTAAGATGTTCTCGTAATCTGGGTTTAACTTCATAGTAACACCTTTAATCAGAGATGTGGAACTCTGTGGCATTTTGACATCTACATCTATCATCTGGATACTCTTTTATCGAGCTGAATTAACAACTTTAGTCAAATAATTAAAACTCAGCTGCCCAAAATGTCAGGGTGAAACTAGCCTAACACTTCATCATTCTTGTAAAAGTATCACTTTAGTCTACACATTCTGTCAGCAGTTTTGTAGGGTTATAGTAAAAGTGATTAAGAGGTAGGACAGTAGAAGAAATAACATTATAGTAGCTTGCCACCTATTGCAATTACTCCAGGAGCATTAAAACCACTTATTATCATTGAAATCACTTATTATCATTAACCTCAAAGTTATTAGCAGAGGCCTTCTCCGGATATAGGTCATGACTATGTCTCTAGATTATGAAGTCAAATCCAATTTGAGATTTTCCTTTAAGGAAAAAAAAAACAAAAAAAACTTTCTTTTTCAGGAGGATAGGGGAGTAGATTGTATCCTTGGCTCTATTTCAAGATAAAGCCACTGTATAACACTGCAAAAGTCACATAGGACACGTACTTCATGGGGTATTAGGACAATTTAACTTGTGTCAAAGGCTCAGAAACCCACAGATGAAAGATGGAGCATGAAAGGTCTTTACAAGAGTACAAATTCTTATCAATTTCTATTAGTAAAATCACAGGAAAAACAACAACTGGATATTTTTCTCTTCTTCACTATTTTCTTACATGATTAGTGGCACTGTTGTACAGAAATATCTTCAAGAGGCATGACCTTTTGAAAAATTCAGGAGTGGGTGTGGGATGAGGAAGGAAAGGAAGATGAAAGATTAAGCCAGTGCCGCAGTCATTTTATGTTAAAGACTCTGCTTATATGTCACAGGGGTGCAGGTTGTAGGCTACACTCCTGTATTATTTCTCATCAAATTCACCAAATGCCCTGATGGAAAATACATAGGAGACACCAAACAATAACTGCACACCAGAATGAACACACACTGGAAATCTATTAAAGACAAGAATACCCAATTACTTGTGGGGGAACATTTCTCACACGAAAACCGCTTTCTCCCCAGCCACTCAGTTCTAATCCTCAAAGGGAACTTACAAATATTTTTCACAGATAAGCCTATGAACTTCACTTTATCAACCTCGATACAAAAAAAATCATGCATTCAATATAGACACTGGACTTACGACACATTATAACCTGCCTGACATCTGACTCCCCAGGTACCTCTCCACTATTTACCTGCTACATTCATCTCCCTTCTCCCCCCACCCACCTCTCTCTCACCCACTGACTCCTCAATTTACATCTTCACTGACTGCCTTTTTTGCATGCATACCAGCCTCTGGCCTCTTTAGCATTCCTTCCATCCAGGAACAGCACACACCAATTGCAGGTGCTTCCTCAGCCTGAGCAAAGGCTTTTATACCCAAAAGTTTGCTAAGAAATTTTTTTCCAACTATTTAACTTGGTCTAATAAAAGATATCAGATGCACCTAAACAACCTTATCTACTTAATAAAGGGTGTGTTTTGCTTCAGAAAAAATGTCTTCACTGAAATGCTGGGAGCATGTATATAATTAAGTTTAAGTCAAAATAAAAATGGCAATATTTTTTTAAAAACATGATGCCTTAATTAAAATTGTGCTGCATTTCTGTAACTTTCCTTTCAGCAACACACTGTCAATTATTTTTTACTTTTCTTGATACATATCTGCTTCTGCACGGTTCTTTTCTTACTAATTGCTCAAACAATCTGAATGAGAAAAGGTAATTAATGGGAAAGAAAAATTTGCCCCTTATGTAGTTTGTCCACATTAGCTTCTTTGTAGTCTAACAGGAAAATATTTTTATGAATGTCATGCTTGCATGCCATGATAAGGACCCTGCTGCAAAATACTCCCAAGGGGCCACTATTGTCCTCAGATGCATGGACTTCGCTCCTTATTAACTTCAGCCTGAACCTTCCAGTAGGATTTGAAGGCAAAATATTGCTATTTTTATGTAGCAGATGTTGTCAGTGTGCTGTACTGTAGAGTATGGAAGATAAATCAAAGAAGTAAACACCTAAGAGTAGGAACTGATTATAAGCAGTAAGGAAATGCACCAAATACTAAATATTTCCACATTTTGCTACAGGAGATGCTGACATTCTTCAAAGCTCTGAAAAAGTGAAATGCCAATCTTTTTTTGAATACTGCAAGTAGATTTGCAGATGACAGGTTATAGAGTCCTTGCCCCAAAATTTTACTTGCATGCAACACAGAGCAAAACATCCAGAAAGCAACTTAGTTTCTCTCACAGACATTAGGGCAGGAAGAGGCCTTGGAAGATCAAGTCCAGCCCCCTGCCCCAGGGACAGGAAGTCAGCTGGGGTCACAGGATCCCAGCAAGATAAAAAGATCTGAAACAACATAAAAAGGTGGCACCCACATTAAAAAAGTTAACCTTCCCATTCTCCACCCATGTCAGGTAAATCAAAGTACACCTCTAAAAGTGAATTTCATAAAGAAAGGAAATTAAAGAGGAAAATGGGAAAGGGGGGACTAACAGCAAACAAATAAAGGTCTCAATTCTAGGCTTCAGAACGGTAAGCCTATTTGTCAAAGGAGAAAAGCTATAAGAACTTCTGATTGAGAACTCGCCTTTATTTTGTCCAGCCACTCAAATGGCACTAACTCAGAATGTTTATGGAAATTATGGGGAACCATGCCAAAGAAAACAGAGCTTGAGGCAAGTGGACAAGTCAGAAATAAGGAACCTCAGCTGTACTACAGTCTAATGATGGTGTTAACTTAATGCTTACTAAGTGTGATTAAAACATGAGTAAAACACACATTCAAGCAGTTTAATATCTGTTATGTGCAACTGTGGCATTTCAAAGGTGTTCCCATTCAGGTAAGGCTTATCTGTACTAACTGTAATTCACTGTAACATTAACAAGCTACAGCATTCAATGCTTTGCAAGTGAAGGTATGACTACACCCTATGAAAAAAGTAATGAAACTCCATAAGAAAAAAAAAGTGTGCAAAGGTCTTTCCCAAGATGATTACTGCTAAAGACCTAACATTTATTCAGAAATCGATGAGGGTGGACTCAGATGTGTATCATTACTTTTAGCTGCTTAAAAGTATTAGCAATTCTAATAAAAGCAGCAGATTGGTAGGAAAGCAGAACAGCAGTTCAGGCAGGCTACACAGGACTGGGAGCAGAAAGAGCAGCAAAGATGGAGCAGGAAAAGGGGATCAGAGTGGCACTCGGTGCTAATTTGTGTGCTATGCAAAGTAGATACATTATAAGCAAATATATTAGCAGCATGTGTACACTGCTAATTAGGCTCTTCTATAATTACTTTAAAAGGTATTCTGTTTACAGTTATAATGCAAATACTTTGTATTTTATTCTAAACTTGTGTATCAAACTGGAGAAAACAAAATACTAACAGCAGTCATGTGCATAATGCAGCTGCCTGCTGTTCCATATTGTTATGTACTAAAAATGCTGTGTGTGTCCTAGCAAAAACCGGTACACTGTTTACACAGTGCTATTTTTTTTTTTTAAATATGATAGCAGGAGGTTAATTTTTTTATTACCTACAACAATCTACAAATGAACTCTCAGAAGTATCGTGCTACACACTTTATATGCACTTGGTAAGTAAAAGTCCGTATCCAAAAGAGCTTACCGTCTCAAAGAAAACAGAAAAGGTGTAGGAAAAAAGTTTTATTAACCCCATTTGACAGTCAAAGAGGATGGAAGAGTTAAAGTTAAATGTAAATTTGTAGCAGTCAGCTTTTGAGTCCCCGCCAAGTATTTCAATTAACCACAAGACCACAACTCTTTTATCCATCTCTTCATAGCCTTAGTGGAACAAGCTGAACTTTCGGATGGTACAGGACCACTTTTGCTGAATGTGTCTGAGAAAACAAACTTTGCCTCTTTTAGAAAATTTGACACCTGAAGTTAGGGAAGTTAAGTCTTTAGACTTTTTGGAGACTTTCAAGACCTCAAACTCAAGCCAATGAATTTTTTATCAAACTTTTGTCACCAGTAATCCAATGACAGAGACTGGGCAGGAAAATCTCTCATACTAGATAAAGCAGGGAGAGAGGAAAGAGAGGGGCAAACAAAAAGAGAAAGGAACACAGAGGGCATTTTACATCACAGGCATGAAATTGAGAGCTGAATAGTTAAGTAAGCTCTGCTTTAACTGTCCTTACTCGCAGGTTTGCTCCTGTAGAGTGTATTTGCAACCATCTGTCTCTCAGTCAAGCTTACGACACAGAAAGAACAAAAATGAAAAAGGCTAGATCTGATTTTTCACTCACTGTTGGGAAATAAAAAGACCAGTTTCCCTGGTATTAACCTTCTTTGCCTGGGGATAGAGCTGAAGGGTCTGAGACCTTCCCTGGGCTCCAGGCACAAGACCCTTGTTCTCTGAAAAGCCTATTATGTCTGGTCTAGGAGATACCTAAACAGGTGACCGTTGGTGCAAAATAAATGCTCCAGAGGCCTGAGGTAAATTTATTCCTATGAGACATTTTTTGACTTTTATTTATCCATTTCCCTTAATCTAACAGATAACCTGAAGCAGAGTGAGAGCTAGAAATGTTACTTGCTTTGTGGGGCAATTTTTCAGCCTCTAAGAGGTAGACACGTGCCCAGAGGTAGTTAGGAATCCAGGCAATTTTAAAAATTAAAAACTTATCTGTATTATTAAACACCTTAGTATTTTAAAAATCTGGGCCCCTGGGGGCATCTACACATGCACCTTACTGAAGAGTTGACTAATTAACTCAGCAGTAAAACGCTACATGTGTGGTGCTATTAGGCCACAGTAAACTAATTAACTCCACTGTAAGATAGTAGTACTGCCTGAAACAAGTACTTCCTACAGCAGAGTTATTTAGTGCGCCACAACACGCATGTAGATAGTGACCAGAGCTGGCTGGGGTATAAGGGTGCTACAATGAGGGGGCTGCCTGGTGGCTAGCTCTGTACTGGAGCCCTCTCGTGCCCCAGCCAGCCCCCTGCAGCACACTGAACTGGGGTGGAGCAGCTCTGGATGGCAGGCTAGCCACCCAGAGTCCTCTGCCAGCCAGGGCTGCGCCACCCTGGCTCAACATGCTGCGGTGCACCCAGGAGCAATAAACTCCAATGCAAACTGTGCCAGAGCTTATTCAGCCACACTGACTACACATGTAGATGCACCCACTGATTAGTAAAGGATCAGCAAAATGGAGAGATCAAAATTCTGGAAGCCAGGTGACTGGTAATGTGCTGCGACTACACTATTGAAACAATTATAACCTTTAAAATTCTGCCAAAGAAGTGGATATGAGTGTACATATTTAGGCTTAAATTCATATTATTGGTAATTATTTTTTCTCTCTCTTAAAGAGTTCTCTGTTCTCAGAGACCACAGAACAGCTTCCGAAAGTTAGTTGAAACCTCTTCCTTATTTTACCACTGAATAAATATATGCATGCTCATAGATAGCGCCTTGGCTTAGGATGGAAGAGACTTAAATTAACATTAGGAAGTTGGAGTTAGCTACAACTGCCTAATAAGCATGTCAGTTTTACTTTAGATTAGTAAAATCTCATAAAAATATTAATTGCTAGCAAGATAGACATGGAAACAAACAGAATGGAGGAAGAAGAGAGGTCTGATCCATTATATCATACCAGAACATTCATTTTTCTGGTATACTTATTTGTTTAAGCTTTAGGTTGGGCAACATTCAAACTCCTTTCCTTTTTTACACTATAGAATCATTTTTACATGAGTTTAGGATGTGGTGCCAGGCACTTTAATTAGTAAGCTGTGCTAATTAAACACACCCATGCATCACATGCATCAGCATCCTAAACACATCCCCACAATGAAAAAATGGTGGCAGGAAGCTTTGGACTAAAGCTTATTGAACACATTTTATTTCAAAGCAAAGTTTATCCAATGATAAAATGAGGAATAGTCAGTTAATCCCTTACAATATTGTGCAGATACTAATATGTATACACTGCTATTAATAAGAGGTAGTATTATGTTTTACTTTGTTACAAACTTGTTTCAAGTTTCAGAAGTAATTACAACTTTCCTGGAAATTCTTAAAGGTTTTCATACTCAAAAAACTCAGCTGGCATCAGTTCACACATCTGTCTTTCTAAGGCTAGGCTTCTGCAAATATCAGACTTAAGCAATAACTACGTGATCACATGCAACATTTCTCTTCTATTATGAAATTTATTCCCTGCTCTTTAGATTCAAAGGAGCAGGGCTCTTTAGAAACATATGCAGAAGATATTAGTGGAACGCTTAAATCAGAAAGAATATTGCAAATACCTTTTCAGTTAACTTGGCAGTAAAATTTCTCCCTAGTTATCACTGTAGTAGCTTGGTCATTGGCAATGTCAATAGTGGACAGTTGGGAACAGAATGGAATTAGGCATTAGCCTTGATTAGTTGAAGGACTCAAGTAATGAGTCCCTTGGATGGGGCACAGCTAAAATATACTAATTAACTGGACCTAAATCTTATTTTATTTTCCTAATGATGATGCAAGTTAACACACTGTAGTTTGATTTAACTGAGCAATAGCATAGGCTTCTGCTGCAATTAGCCTCTTTCTAGGATAGGAAAAAATGTTGTGTTTTGGTCAACTTAATTAGCATGTTAGCTAAGTCTGACCTAAATTCAACTAATCCTCCAGGTCAAGCCAAAGTTAGACCAGCTACCCATTAACTTGTAAACAAGCACTGCAAAGTCAAGGAAACAATCTGACTAAAGGATTTTAGGCCCCTAATTCTCACACACTGAAATGGACGTAGGTAACTAAATACCTCTAAAAATTTCAAGCTGAATGCTAGCCCTAAATGCATGTACTAGATTACATTTTTTATATTAGACCATGAGTGGCCAGACTACAGCACACATGCCACAAGTGGTATGAGCAGCCTCTGTGTGTGGCAGACTGGGGAGAGGACAGGGAGCACAGTGGCTGGTAGGAAATGGAGAAGAAAACCAAACAGCAGATTGGGCAGAAAACACAGGGCAGAAAGCAGAGCAACAAATTGGGAGCACAGGGCTGGGAGCAAAAAGCAGAGCAACAGATGGAGCTGGGGAAGATTACTGGAGTGGCACTCAGGGAGGATGGTAAATTGCAGCATTCCTGCCAAAAAGGTTGGCCCCCATTGCACTTTTTTAATGCCAGTAATATCATATTCTTGTTGCCTCTTATGGAATAACAGCTTTCTTGTCATCCTCCACTAATATACTAAAATAGAGAGCAGAAGCAAGAGCAGGAGCGGAAGCGGGAGCGGGAGCCTCTCCACCAGCCCACAGTCGTATTTTTAAAAACGTACATGAAAAATTTATTTTTTTCGGTCATGCTTTAGGTCAAGGGCACATTTATAAATAGTTTTAAAACATTTAATAAATAATGAATAGATGTTATAAGAATGTTGCAAATATGCGTATGTACTATAGATAATATAAACACATGAGAAGGTTTTACATAGAAATGTCTTCTACTTACAAAAAAAGTATTCATTTGTTAGACTCCATAAATATTGAATGGCTATATATTTACACATTTATAAATGCCTATGCTAAGTATAATGTGATTTCTCTGCATTAAGATTCCAAAATCATGTTCCAAATAATGACCATACATCAAACTTTATGATACAAAGGGAAAGAAGCAGATACCTATTTTTCTAAATATGCAACTAATCTTATAAAGATTTTTGAATGAGAATACCATGAAATATTAACTGGCAACTTAGCTGAGGTAAATACAGCCAGCCTAAGCATGGTACAATAATGCAATAACATCTCACTGGGGCCATCCGACTGAAAAAGTTCAAAGAGGACCACTTGCTTTAAAGAGCTTCTAGGGCTCCTGTGAGAATGATAAATATAGCCCATAAGAGAAATGTAAAAAAACCCCCAAAAAACTATGGAGGAATGGGGTGGTCTCAGTTATGCAGAATAAAGGCAAGATGTATTGAAAATTCCTAGGTTTCTTTAGTGGCCATCTAATTAATTAGCTGGCCTAGGGAGGGGAAACTCAGCTGTTGGGATTATTGGATTATGAGTATAAAGCTTGCTTTTAATGTTCTGTGCTCAAAGCACTCCATTCTAAATAATCATATTTAACAAAAGACTGTAATATGAATTGTTAAAGAATTTTAAAAATATTATCCATTCTGTTATATTCTGTTGGTGATTAACTCTAGCCCTAAAAGACCTTGTAAGGCAAGCATTTCAGAATGAAGGGCCTTTTTCATAAATGACAGATCAAAGCATTACTAAAATTATGTAATCTCTGTAAAACAAGACCCTGGAAAAAGGAAAGGCAACTTGGATTCCTTTGCTTCCCTGTGCTATCATAGCTCTGTTTATTTTAACTTTTTTTTTTTTTTTCAAAGCTCTTACTGGTATGTACGTATTTTCCCTCTCAAGAAAACTTCAGCTGAGATAATCATGTTCTTAAATTTTTTCTGAAGTCTTACTTTGAAAAGACTGACAGGTTTGTCTTTGCTACTTTAGAAACTAGAAACATAGCATACTAAAGAAATAAAACCCCCTTATATACATATAACTGTAGTGTTCTGTTTAGTGTCCTATCACCACAGGAGCACCTGCAGACTTGCACTGTCCTGATAGGTGTTCCTAAAAACACCTGGGCAAGCTGTTTGCCCAAGAACTATATACTGGAGATAAGAGATAATTAGCAAATGAAACTATTCCTGGCACTCCTTCCACATTAGTGCAGAGCTGCAGCAGCAAGCTGGCACCTGGTAAAGGGAAATGCTAGATGCGATAATTCCAATTTACACATTCAGCACAACATTCCATCTGCCTGTCAATGTGAAACAGTTTCACATTCAGTGATAACACGGATACCCTAAAAGAATGCTGTGTTGAAATGCTGACATGAAATTTTTATGTACAAAGCAGACCTCCTCTTCTGGACCAGCTGCAACTACCTTCTTTACTCACAGGACATGTATTGGTCGTGCTTTTTTTCATTTAAAAAAATTGAGTTAAGAAAAAATTGCAAATCTTCAAATATTCCAGAGCACAAGACTATGTACATAGGTAGCATTACTCCTATACATGGTTTCCACAGCAAGGAGTGTAATTTAATGCACAGGGACATATTCACTACAATCATGTGCAATAAAATTTGGAATCAAATATACCAGGTGCTTTTTTTTTTTGTTTTAAAGTGACTGGGTACGTAATAAACTACCTTTAGAGGTAACTACAATGCAGCATGATATGTATATATCCTCAAATCATGCAATGGAAAAATCTCTCACAATGTAGATGTTTGCGAGGGAGACTGTAAGGAAGAAAGGGATGGTCAGCATCCCAAACTCACCACGACACCAAGCTACTCCATGAGCAGCATGCTGGCCATGCCACAGCATTTCCGGAGCAGAGCAAAGCTCTGGATTGGTGGGGGGCACGTGCAGAGCAGTATTTCTGCTCTGGCCCTGGAGAGGGACACAGCAGCAGCAGCAGCAGCAGCAGCAGCAGGCTTAACAGTTCACAGGCAGGGGACAGCCAGAGACTGAAGCCAAGCAGCCCACCCAGCCAAAGCAGCAGAGTGCTCAGAGGAGCACCGTCCAACCACCCGGACAATTGACAGATGAGCCAGGGACCAGCAGATGCAGCCGACCTGGTGACAGCAGGATGAATTGCAGATCAGAAGGAACCTGGGTGGAGGTGGACCAAATAGAAGATCTGAGTTTTGAGTTGGTACTTATCCCTTGGACTCAGGAGTAAGGGAAGAGTCTGGAGTTTATACCCTTCCCCCAGGCCCCATGCTCCATAATAGAATTGGGGCTACAGGAGGCTTCAGAGTTTATGACCAGACCCTAGGAATGAGAGCTGGTGGGCAATAAAAGCCCTGTACAACTGCCAATGGGTCTTTGCATAGCAGATTTAGGGCAGGTGAAACATACAACTGTTAGTGGATCCCAGGCTGGGAAGAGGTTCATGATTTGTGCCTGTGTGCTGAGCCAGCACTGGCTGTCGCTCACAGCATATTGATTGATTTGGGAGCATTGGGCTATATTTTAAGGGCTGAGCTATCTAATTGGCAGCCTCTGAGGCTCAGGGGGTACAAGGCCATAGCTGGACTAGCAGCCAACTTTTCAGCTGGCCCTATCATTCAGCTAGCTATAAAGAACAGGTACCATTAGAGTCAGAGACTCCTGGAAACAGCCATCTCTGTTGGAGACGGGATGTGGTTAGGGTGAAGTAAAGGGAAGGTTTGGAGCTCCACAAAGAGAACAGGGTGAAGAACCTAGAAAGTTGTCTACGGGGAACTGCCTCCTGTAAATTACATCAAAGTCATGGCAGGCGAGGAACAAAGCATCACCTAGGCAGACTGAGCGACCAAGTCTAGGCTCCACCCTGTCGCCACTAGTAGAGTGGAAATCCCTGGGAAGGGGTCTCAAACCATACAATATCTACAGCCAGCATAATGTTCTTCCACAACACTTTCCAGTGGTTACATAATAAGAAATTCTTCAAGTATAACAAAAGTAGGAAGCCTGTGAGAGAAATTATGGGCCTGCTGAGTTAAGGGAGTAATTAAGGAGAAGAAAGACAATGCAAAGAAGATAAATGGTTTCCTCACCACAAACGATGTTTGGTATGTGCCAGGTAATTTAAAACACGGACAAAGGATGTGAGGGAGGACAGAAGCAAGAATCTGCTAGACACTGGCATTGTTCAGTATGTTTATTAATAATCTAGAAATGAGAATACGAACAGCAAAATGGCAAATTTACTGCTGATATGAAATTATTTAGTGTAGTCAAGGGAACAGATGATAAAGAAAATTCATATGGATCAAACACAGCTGAGTGAATGGGCATCATGTGGGTAAAAAACTGAATGTTGCCAAATCCAATGTAATGCACCTTAGAAGGAATAATTTATGTGAATTGTTGTATTCTAAGTTAAATAAGTACTTAAAATGACGGAACCTCTCTACTCCCTGTGTGGCAGCAAAAAAAATATTAAAAGGTAAAGAGTGTGATAGGACACACAATAAAAATGTAAATATTGTAAGAATATATGTAAGTAATAGAAAATCCATACTTGAAAAACTGGAATCAATTCTGGTTACCCTATTTAAGAAATACAGAGTCCACAGATAGACAACTAAAATTATCAGTTCTGATGTAACCTCTGTATAAAATGAGAATGAAAAGATTACAATTCTATAATTTAGAGAAAAGAAGAAAAAAGGAAATTCAATACAGACAGATTAAATAAATGGTAAGTAGAGGATAAGCTCTTACTCTTATTACATGGAAACATTAAACGACACTTGAAAGACAATACTGAAAACTGATAAAAGTAAATACATTTTTACATAATGCATGAACAAACCATGGAACTCTCTGCCACAGTATTGGTAAGAGCTTAGTAGGATACAAAAAATTGCTCTCCAATAATGAGAATACTTATTACTGACTGGATAGTAGATATTTTAAGGAAATCATAAATACTCACATTTCATCGCATAAATCAATAACTGATAAAATCAGAAATTAACATCAGGAACCGTAGGTCAATCTTATGTTTACTTTGATGGGTTTTGTACTTTCTTATAAAGCACCTGATACTGACCACTGTTCAAGACAAAATTCTAAACAAAAGAGACAACTGCTACAACTAGACATCCTACAAATGTATTATATTGTGGTGTCTTGAAATGGCTATCTGTAAACTCAAATGGATTAAGGTTCTATTTAAAAGTACTATCTTATTGATTCAGACAATTTTTAAAGCATGATTCCCATTTCCAACTCTTTGGAATTGTACTGTTTTAAATCTGAGGTACATTCGAATCTGACAACACCCTCAGAATTCCGAAGGTTTTTTTTTTTTTTTTTTTTTTTTTTTTTTTAAGAGAAAACTGAAAATGCTGTTTTTTCATCATGATTTTGTAACAAGTAAGGTAAGTAAAGTTCTTTTGTCCCTTATGAAATGGGACACAAGGGTCAGAGGAAAGATAAGGCCACAGGCCTCAGAAGAAAGAATCACTTAATTCAGGGGTGGGCAGTTATTTCAGGCAGAGGAACGCCTACTGAGTTTTGGCAAGCCATCGAGGGCCACATGACAGGCAGCCAGGAGCAGATGAATATTAATTTTCTAAATTTTTTAGGAGCCTTGCGGGCCAGACAGAATGGCCTAGCAGGCCACATCCAGCCCATGGGCCTCATTTTGCCCACCCCTGACTTAATTGGAGACCCTCTACGCTGACATCTGCTCCTCTGACATCTGCTGGCTATGTTACTAAGAGATCCCACACTGGCTGCTTCTTCAGGAATTCTCTCAGGAAATATTTTCAGAGCACAAGGTACAGGGTGGAGAAAAAATTTATGACAACAGGTTTTTTAATCTGAGAGGAAATGGGGAGGCAATACCTATCCCACTTGCACCAGGAGTCCATGATCCCTGCAGAGCTCCAATGGAGGTACCTCTGCAAAGTCAGGGAAAGGAAACTGAAAGGGAAGCAATATTTTTCCACCAGTGATATTCTCAAATGCTGTCCCCTCCATCCACAGACAAAAAATATAAAAGATAAAAAGACACATTTATAGCAGTTAGAAGTAAAATAATACTAGGCACTTAAACGGTCATACTTAACAACACCATTAGGGCTACTGTTGGTTGTCTACCTATTAAGTCTCATGTTTGAATTTCAGAATCCTTGCATTAGACCAGGTTGGAAAAAGAAACCTAGGGTACTTGTAGACATGGCCAAAAGCTGCTTCAACACACTAATTACAGCATGTCGGAGCACACTTGATTAACAGCATCTGCTGGAGTGTGCTAATCAGTGCGCACCAACCAGCCTCTGCGTCTCATGTATCAGTGTCCCCGTACTTCAAAATGGCAGCAGGGGCACTTTAACAAAAGCTTGTTCAACAAGCTTTAATTAAAACACTCCTGCCACCATTCTGAAGTACGGGGATGCTATTCTAATTAAAGTGCCCACCCCCAGAGCATGTGTAAACACACCCCGAGTGTGTCCAGAAGCAGGAGGAAAGGATCGTAACCCAGAGTCACAAATGTGACTCCTGTCTTCTTCCTTTGGAAATTATCTGATCCTACTGACCTAGCACAAATTATTTCAGTTATAGTGCTGCCATGAAGTTAGGCTCTTGTCCTACATGCACAAATATGTTGGCGAGGAAGCCTTACAGAGACTGCTTACCCTCCCATGCTATGACCTGTGATGAAGGTACCCCATGCAGGTCAATGACCTCTTGTCAATTTCTCTACAGGTAAGGACAATCTTGTACACAATGGATTTATGAGCTCCAAAACTCCAAAAACACATATTCCCCAACTTCATCAACATCTGTAGGTATAAACAAACTTTCATAAAAATTAAGCTTTTTAATTTGTCATTATCATTGCTTTAGAGTGGCTTTTTTACACTCTCTAAAGATGACCATCCTCTTTGTGTCAGCCCAGTGGAGGAAACCACTGCTCTGTTCCATTTGATTCTGGAGAGTGAACAAATGGCCAGGAAAGGAGGCAATGCGCATCTCTGAGTTCCCATCACTTCCTGGCTGACTAAAAAGCACCATACACTAGAATCAGAGGCGAGTCAATAACTGATGTGATCTATTAAGCACATGAAAAGATACTTACCTCTTATGGGGATTGGACATCATGAAAGAATGAGGGCGGGGCACAGTATTGGGAGTATCTCTTGTCATCTACCTTTTGAAATCACTATACTTCTCAGTGATGTTTAAACTTGGTTACTAATTTCCTTACCATTACAATAGCTATGTTAGGTTTTAGAAGACTAAAATTTAATTACAAAACTTATTTAAACGCAGCATATCATTTTTAAAGCATTGGCATACTATGTAATTGGAGACTTACCCTGATCTCATGGAATTAAGACATTTTTATGCTTTACAATTAAGAAAGCATTCACAGACAATGCAGACTCCCTAGTCTTATGAAGCCAGTGTACATATGCACTAAATGTATTCAATGGCATAGTCAAAGTTGGCAGGCTTGAAATTAGACCTATCAGTTCTAGTTTTCAGGCATGGATGTTGTGCTGTCTGTTCCACGCTGCTTTTTTTTTTTTTTGCGTTAGCAGAGTAAGAATCCTTGTAATTTCCAATACCCTGGCTGTACACAATTATTGAGGCAGAAGAGTGCAGATAGTACAACAGCCTTGGAAATGAGAAAGCAAACAGCAAGCATCCTGAATCTGTTGATGTTAGGTTACCATCATCAAAAGCAGGTACTTCAACCATGTTGCAGACTTTGTTTGGAGGCATGATTTTTTTCAAGTATCTGGAGGACATTTATTAACAAAAACTAACTTTTCACAATGGTTTAGCTTTGAATTGGACACACTTATAGAATTCCTCTGACAAAAGTACAATTTAGGTTCTATTAAAACATGCAATAAAAATCCTAATTAAAGCAGTAGGTACCTCATATATGCCATAACTGCAACTCTGAAGAATGGAAAAATCTCACTTAAGTGATTTTATAAGGCAGTCAAAATAACCTATCATAATTATGGATTAGATGCCTATACAAACATTTGCTTTAAAAAAAAATGTTATATTTATAATTTCCATAAAATAACAGGTCCAAAAACAGATACTATTAGTCTGTTTTGCCACAAATTGTTAGTGGGCCTAAAAATGTTAAAAACTGTTATATGCCCAAAGCTTTTCTGCAGCTTCTGGAAAAAGTACTTAGGAAGGCCTAACCTAAAGCACTATAGAAATGTAAACAGGTTCCTTGACTGCAGACACAGAGTCAATAGTCATGATAACTGACTGGTTAGCTATAAAGCCAACCTTATTTCAAAATAATAAAAAAATGACATGTTTAAGTTCAAAACGCATTATATGTTTCTTCTTTTCTGGAGACGCAAAAATCTTAAGATAAAGCAAGGGTGGGGGGGAAACAAAACTTTTACTCACACCATTTTATAGTGCCACTCGAAACAATTCATTGGGCTTTATCAGACCAGAGTTTCAATTTTCTATCATTCCATTTTAACCTGCCTAATCAGTTGAACAAAAGTACTTTATGTAAAATGATTCCTTCTGTTGCCTTAGCTACAAATCCCAGCAGTATACTATAATTGAAATCTACTCACGTAAGTTAGGAATAATTAGGACCCCAAATTAAGCCAAACACAAAGTTAATTCAAATAGTCAGGTGCTGTCATTTAAATGGTTACGGAGTTTTATTGTTGCTTAACATCTCTGAATGCTTTTAAATGCACCTTGTTCTTTCTTCACCATTTAATTCTTTATTCCAAATAGAAATTAGATCAAGAGTCTGAATTTCACCACAGCCTGCTAGGTCAGCCATACCTTGATGAAGTCTTGATCTTGATCGGTTTTTCCCATTATCAGACAGGTAGTGAACAATGTTAGGCTGGAGTTAGGCAGAAGGCAGGGTACATTTGCACCTTACAGGACTAAATCAGAGACGCATAGCATAAGCTTTCTTAAGCAGTGGGCTTAACTTCACCAGCAGCTGTGAAGGGACTGCACAGCTGAACTTCCAAATAAAAAGCAGCTATTACAACACAAAGTGTAAGAAAGGCAAAGGAAGAAGGAGACACTGCCACAAAAGACAAGGTGGGTGGGAGAGAGAAAAAATAAAGCAGTTAACCCACTGAGGAACACAGGTTATAGAAACTAATCCAGATAATGGATAAGAATCCATAATCTCAGTTTAAGACCGTACTTAACAATCTAGTCTGTGAAAGAGTTTTTGTTCTACTATCTCTGTTCATTTTTTAAACGTTGCTGTTGGGAAACCGTGCGACAAGAAATCATCCATAGACTGGATTGTGTTAAGTACGGTCTAAACCAAAACCAGATTCTTAACCCATTACCTGGCTTAGTTTTTAACCCCCGTGTGCCTCAATGGCTTAACTGGGTTTTTTCCTCATACTCACCTTCCCTCTCGCAGCAGTGCCCCATTCTTCCTCCTCCCCCTCTCCCCACCTTCTGTACTCTAATCACTGCTTCCTATGTAAAAGCTCTGCTTCCTGCAATCTCTTCACAGCATCTGTGAAAGCGCTTATGAAATCTTACGCTACGCATCTCTGAGTCAGTCTATTAAGTGCAAATCTGTCCTGCCTTCTCCCCATTATTGTCACTGTACCTTTGCTTTCAGCCAATTAAAAAAAAGGCTGCTGGGAGAACAGAACACTCTTAGACTAACTTCATGGTGAATAAAGTTAGCTGAATTGAATCTGTTATGAATGGCATCAATGCAACAAAAGAAAGCCTCTGAAAGTAAATATTCAGAATGTCTCTCTTTGCTTAAACTCCAAAACAAAGCAAAGGATTAACAAGCTTTCTGTCATTAAGTAAATGGCACTGAAAAAGTGTTGTTCAAAAATGTACGCAGAAAAAGCAAAAGCTGAAAAATAACATGCTGCAGATAAGGTCTTGTACTGAAACTGTAACTGTTGCCAGAAGATGTTACAACTGCACCAATTTAATAGAGAAATAATTCCAGAGTAATTAATGAAGTAAATGTAGGTAGTCAACACAAAACACTTGGCAACTAGGCATATTTTCTGAATAATCTTCTTACATAGGTATACTATTTCTACTGCAAAACAAAGCCATTTATGTCTATAAAAGCTTTTCAGCAAATTTATAGTATGGAGGTGTTTGAGGGTTTTATAACCTTTTATTTTTAAACATTTATCCTGCACATTTAAGTGGTTTTGTTTTTTGTTGTGTTATTTTTTTTGGGGGGGTGGGGGGCATTTGTTTTTCTTGTTTCTTTCCCCCCCTTTTCCCTCCCCCCCCCAAGTGTTGCAGCATTTCTGGTTCCTCACTTTGGGGGGAGGGGGTTGTTGTTGGTTTGTTGAGGTTTTTTTTACATAATGTATAGAAAAGCAACTAAAATCATATAGAGAAAAATTGAAGTTATTGGTTATTGAACAGTACTTGAATTTGAACGCTTGAAGCTACAGTATATGCAAAATACACAAGTCAAATAACTTCCACCAAGTCTTTAATATGTAATTTTTTTGGGATCCATACATCTTAAGGGTTAATAATCACAAAACATCATTTTCTCCTCTAATACTTTCCTTTCCATTCTTTGGTCTTCATGCAGAAAAACTTCATCTGTTACAAATTAAACAGCTCAAAACCTATAAGCACCAAACTGTTCTTTTTTTTGTTTATAGAGAACATATTTATCTGGAAACCACTGAAATGCATAATCAGTTCTAAATGGCCACAAAACCTCATTTTCCCACACAGAATTACTATGCTGAATTTTAATAATATAGTACAGGTTAAAAAGTATCTTTATTTTAAAAACAACATCTTTTCACAAAAGAAAAGAAAAGAAAAAGTCGACAAAATAGTAAAGATAATCTATCAGCCTTTATTTGAGACAAAAACAGGGATGGCTCAATGGAGTAAATATGGGAAATGATAATATAAAAACATGAGGGAAGGATGGTCAAGTTGCATGCAGAGTAGTCAGACAGGATCAGTGGGCAAAAGACTAGTTAGACTGAAGCTAGCTAGGAAGATGCTTACAATAGAAAAGTAATAGGAAACGGAACAAAACAAAACAGAACACCACCCAAAAAATCCACAAAAAAAACAAACATCTGCAAAATCTGCTCTGAGTGATAGCTTTACATTAATCTCTTTGATTTTAAATGAATTAACTGAATTCAAGTTTAATAGAAGTTTCTCAAAATAGTGCCTTAGATTACTTATAACAACCTGTGCTAGTACAGAACCTCACTGACATTTGTCTAACTTCTGAAGGAGTATCCAAACAATTTACAGGGAAGCATAAAACAAAGTTTGCCTTCAGGATCTTACAGAAAAACTTCCCTGATACCGTAACCCTTTCGCCTGTGTATGAGTTGCTTAGGAAACAAAGACAAAAATGTAGTTTGCTTTAAACCACTCTCCCATGCAAACATTTCTACGGAGGGGGAGGTCTTTCTTGTTCGTTACTAAAGCAAGCAAGAAAACGTCACTTAAATGCCTTACTAGCATCATTTAAAGAAAGAAAAGAATGGCGAAAAATTCCAAACCATTTGAATTGGCACAATCTCATTGGGAATGAACAGAGACACTTCTCCCCCTCCTTCCCCCCCTCTCTCACCCCGCACACTTAAATAGATTGTCTTAATGTCACTTGGACATGGATGAACTGTCTCCATTTATTGAAAGTGGGTTCCACCAACTGAACTAACATTTATACAAGTCTATTTCTTTACACTTCAAAAGAAAGCCAGGAGATAGAGATAATAGAAACACAAAAAGCTTTAGCACAATTGTTTTTTGAAAGTTAGTGGAGTAGTTCACGTTTCCTTTGGGTAGGCAGAAAATTTGAGATGTCTTGAAACATGGGGCTCTGTGCAGTTCCTACATATCAGCAAGAATTGTTCTGTTTAAATCTGTCTTAATATGTCTGTAGATTTAAACAAGATTTGCTTGTAGAACTGTAGGTACAACTTTTACCTTGTGTTAAATGTGTGGAAATTTTGCCTTGCTTCAAAGAAGGCTGAACAATTTGGAGACTATCCAATGTTTACAGGTATCACAACATACCAAAAAGTAAATGCAGACATCCCTACACAAGACAAGCTTGTTAAGATTTATCAGTAGATAAACATATGCTACCTAAGAAGGTGAATAAGGGTGAGAAAATAGCTTCAGCTTGAATTTTATTGTGAAATTTTATTAACTTTAGGTATGTTAAAACAGAATTCAGCAAGATGGTTTTATAAAAAATAAATGTACTGCAAGGACTGTCAGGAATTTAAAGAGGTATACATTCATTATTAACAATATTTGACTTTCTACATCTCTATTTTATATATAGTCTCATTGTTCCTTGTTCTCTGTCAGTCTTATCCATGTTTTAGTTTCATGCTCATGCAGTCCATAGCACAATGCAGCCCTTGTCCATGAACAAAACTACTAGGCATAATAATGCAAATAAATAATCATCATCATAAGGAAATAACCAAAGATATTTTCCAACGTACTTCATACTAACAAGAAAATACTGTGTTAATAAATCTGCTAAAGGCAACTTTGAAGTGCTTCTGTTGGGTGGGAGCTTGTCATATCAGCATATCAGCTTCATGCCACCCGACAGAAAGGTCACTATCCAGTAGACTTAAAAAAAAATAACATGCACTGACATGAAGCCAAAACCAGTTTTTACTGTGAATGGGTTAATTTTCATGATCTTTGTGGAAAGTGATTGGGAACTATATCTCAAGTGGACAAGAAAATTGTTTCCTGTGAAACATACATAACAGTAATACAAGAGAGTTATTTTAAGCATATTAACTCATACTAAATTCAGTAAGATATATATTTTGCAGGTAAATGGTGTAATACATATTACTATATATATCAATAAAGATATTTATAAAAGAACTTTTTACTCAAAAGTCCACGAACCCCAATTATAAACTACTTGCAACTGTAAAACTAAAAGTATGCTTGCAGAATCAGGCCTTAGGTATATTAAATTTAGTTTTAATGTAATATGCAAGAGCTTTGTTTATATTCTGATCACAAGTCACACAAAAGCAAAGAGAAATGTTAATGCTAAGTCACCAGTTATCCACTATTTCAGAAGCATTACGATTCTCACTCCAAATTCTAAGGATCATAAACATTTCTTTTTGTACTGGGTTATGTAAGTTTCATATAAAGCTTTAACTGATAGAAACTGATAAAGTACCATATTTCTTAGATACAATTGCGTTCTTTCAATATAGTATAGAAATAAAATAATCAAAAACACAAACACACACAATTATTTGTTTTCATAGAGACATAAAATTATTTATGAAAACAAATAATTGTGTATGTTTGCGTCTAGTATAACACATATCCTAGAAAGAAAAAATTAAGTGATACGTGAACACACACTATGCACCATGGTTCAGCACTGAGAGGCCAATTATTCTTAAATAGTTAATGTGTAGCCAAATCCCCACTATGAAAAGGTACCCTATAGTCTTCACCTAAGCCAAATCTGCACCAAAAAAGGATTCCAGGCCAGTAGTGTCAGCCTGGGTTAGTCCTAGGTAATAAGTCAATTCACTCCTCATCCTAGTGGTTGGTTATATAGCTATTCCCTTTGTGACTGAACAAGGTTATCACAGTGTAAAGTGGTAAATTGAAGCAATAGTTTAGAGGGCTCTAGAAATCTAACATCTGCCCTTAGCTGGAATAAACTGTTTCTACATTTTTTGACAATTTTCAGAGTTCTGTTCTTCTTGTGAATACAGAGAGCCTCTAAAACTTAAGAAATTTCCCCTTTAATAAGTAGAATACAAAATATTAGTAAATAACAAGAAGAAATTTTTCCTGTCCAAATGATGTCTTATAACACATACATAAAATTTAGTATCTGAACATTAATATTTCCTATTCAGTCCTCTAAGCAAATTTTGGTGTAGTATTTAAAGGAGAACCAAGTCAGCTGGGGTCATGAGACTGATCTCTCTATCTGCTTCTCCTACATTTTTTAAATACCGTTCTTCTTCTAAAATCTAATTTTATAACATGTGATCTGCAGGACTGACATACAGGGAATGCAAGGAAAGACATTTACTGCACGTCTGTTAAAGAATCTCTTGGGTTTTTTGGGAGGGGGTTAAGAGACAGTCTGGCAGGCTTTTTAATCTAGAACTACACTTGAAAAGTTTAAGTGATATTTTTTTCTTTAAATAGAAATTTGCTTTTACTATTTATATCAATTTATTTTTTTAAAGCTCTGTTGGTTCTACATTTCTCTAAGGAAAAAAATAAAGATGTTCCTAAATAAACAGCACCTCACTATTCAGAGACAAAAAGAAAAGATTAAGCAGGACTTCCATCAACATTTGTTTTTATCAGTCACCCTAGTCTCCTCTAAATAATCTGCATTAATCATTTAACAAAAATAATTTGTTAATGAAACCATAAGATGTGCTATGGTAAGTAAGCTATCCTGAAATCTATCCCCATTTTCCTGAAGAGCTGCTACTTTAAAACTAGTCACTAGTGTCAATCAGTGCTAGCATTCAGATGTCTGAAATTACTTGGTAGGAGTCTATGAAAAGGCAAAGTTCCCAGAAATCACCTGTCCATGGACTGAAAAAAAAAGTTATTTAACTGAGATGACTTGCTATCAATGGTAGCCTAAAACTGTACTTGTTCTATACATCGAGAGTTTTGAGTTCTCAGCTGAACCAAGAAGTTGCCTAGTGAGTGTAGCGTTTCACACATATTTCACTATTATTTAATTCTTCAGCCTGGAAAAATTCAATTTACTCTCTCATTTGCCAATAGATGATTCCACAGGTACGTTTACAGAAATGAACAAATCGGGATTTAAATCAGCTACTTAGCAGAAAAATTATTTCCTTGCTAGTGAAGTACTCAACTGAAGTGAGGAACCTGGATTTTTTTTTTTTTTTTTTTTTTAACATTAGTGGCCAAATCCAATTAAGCCTTCTACACATAGATGTGTGATTTTTACTCATATACATAACCACTTGTAGAATTACTCTTTGGGGTCCTGGTTTTGAAAATCTGTTGAGCACCACATAAGATGTACTCCAAGCCCTTAACTTCCATTGTCTTCAAAGGGCTCTGAAGATACTGAGCAATACACTAGACGTTCTTTGTATTTTTTATGCCACAAATTCAGCCCAGCTCCCTCCATAAGTGCTATTCCCTACTCTGCCCAATCTGCTGTTGTGCTTTCTGCTTCCCATCCTGTGCTCCCTGCCCGATCTGCTGCTCTGCTTTCTGCTTCTTGCCTGGTCTGTTCTTGTTCTTCCTGCCCCCTCCCCAGTCTGCAGCATG
>NW_017728993.1:32731730-32769313 GCF_001723915.1 Gavialis gangeticus | reverse complement strand
TGTTCTTGTTCTTCCTGCCCCCTCCCCAGTCTGCAGCATGCCACACATAACCTGCCCACACCATTTTGCCCTGATACATACATAAAAACAAGAATTCTAGATTCACTTTCAATTTTCCCAATTAAAAATATTTTTAGGAAACAACATATAGTGTGCTTTTCTCAACTGTTCAACTATTCTCAAGGGCTTTTTTTTTCCTTCTTTGAACTTAAAGAGATTTCTTTGCAATGTCTCTGGCTTACAGAAGGTACTTGTAGTGTACTACACAAGGAAGTAAACAATTAGCCTTAAAGGTCATTATAAATACTTAAATATATAAACTTAACTTCCTTCTCATTCCCGTTTCTTTGTTGGTCCCCTTGATGGTGTCTCAAACTTATCTATTTACAGTTTCTAGCAGCCTATGATGCCCTTAAAGGGTTCCCTAAAGCAAAACCAAAATAATATTGGTCAGCGTTCCAGCAACATATACTCACTGTCTGTAGTTTTCCTTCCAGCTACTAGTACGTGACCTTTCCAAATTCTCTTTACCTATGAGGGGGGGAGGGGGAGAGGGGGGGAGCTGCTTAAAAAGCAAAACCCCTTAGTCTAATGCATAAAAAAAAAACCCCAAACTTCTCCTAATTTTAGATGTGATTCCTGCCTTAATTGGTGACACATCAGATAAAGCTGAAGCCTCTTATGAAAAAGTTTTTCGATTACTAAACTCCTGAGGGATTAAGGCACTGGGACAACAATGAGGTTTCTATCTCGATAGGGGGGAAAAAATCATTATGTGGACTAATGATCCACTGGTTTTCCCCCCAGAACACATCTTAAATGGACAAAAATGTTCAGCTCAATAAGGAATTTTGATAGCTGTCTTTTGCCCCCACAAACTGTATGAATTCCTCATAGACAAAACATTTCTATAACAAACTTATGTCACTAGGTACCAAGTAACAGAATTAGAGATATTTCTATTTCTTGCAAAACTTAGATCCTGTTATTCTAGCCTTTGTACATGGTTATACTTCCAGGCATGAAGTGCTACTAAAGCATGCTGCACTTGGCATCTCTTATTACTGAAGAAGAAGGCAATGCAATTTTGTGTAAGTCTAATAATGCCGTATTCATTTTGCTTCTGTGGCTTGAAGCCAACTTATTAATATTCACTTCCAGAATACAGAGCCATGATATTTCATTTAAGAATTTACAATTATTTTGGTATGATTCTGTTAGCTGCCGCTCCCAATTTCTTCTTCTGTTTCTTTCAGCTGAAGTGAATCTGGTATAGGACTTTAAAGAAACTGAATTCAGAACAGCAGCATCAAAAGATTGCTACTGGCTACTAGAAGAAAGAAAAATGCAGGCAGAACAAAATGAATTTAAAATGTTACAAATGAAAATAAAAATTAGCTCTCTGTGAATAGTGAAAATTCAGTCTAAGGAAGCTTTCATTTGAATTTTTCCTGCCCAAACCAAGCAGATTAGATACCTGTTGCAACAAACTGCTCATTATCTTTATAAATTAATAAGCAAAAAAAATTACTGTTACATATACATCTTTTCTTCCCTCATTATTTTTACCTCCCATATATTGCTAAACTCCAATAAAAACACATTTTAATGAATATTTTAAAAGCAACAACATAAAACAACATTTTAGAACTGTGATAAGGCACCTTTAAGTGGAAAAGACATAAAATGGAAAAAAATGAAAGCCCTATTTCCTATTTCTATATTTTAACTGTTTTTCTAAACTAGCTCCTCCATTCTGGCAAGAAAAAATAATTTTCACACTGAACAATAATTATCCAAACTGTTTAGCTTTATATTAAAAAAATACATCAGCATCCAAAAAGCTGCAAGTTAACTTTTTTATTCTCCATATTTTGCTAAGGGGGTGAACAATATTTTCTCTCTTCCCTGCAGAGGTTTGGCTTTTCGATGAAAATAAGATTCCACTCAAGAACAAAGACATCATGGAAATATATACGAATAGTTAGCACCTAATAAAACCGTAGAAGATTAAGGGGTACTCTTCAGGGAGTTTGTTTTCAACAAGATATTCCCTCTCAACAGGGGGATGTTTAAAGCCAATTCAGGTAAAACTAGATGTTTGAATACTCTTTCAAGAATTCTTGTATGCTGTGATATCTACATGGATATTACTGATATATTTGAGAAAAATGTGCTTGTCAATCAAGCCCCAGGCTCAAGCATTAGAGGAGAATAAATGTTTAAAGAAACAGATATTTAATTAAGGGACTTTTATAAAATAGTTTAAGCTTCCATTAGTTTTGAGAGATTTTTTTTTTTAACCTTATTCAATTTTCCTGAATTGTGTGTAGACATTTGGCCTATAAATTCAGAGTATTTTTACATTAAGAGATCCTTACATACGCTGCATATGTGATAAGCTCACAAACTATAGAAGCACTGCAAATTACACTAAAACACTCTTTAAAATCTTTCAATGACAGAGTTACCTGATTCAGGGGATGAGTGATATTAAAGGGAGAATGTGCACTACAAATAACCTAAAAGAATTTTAAAGTATTTTGGACGCTACACTTAGCCCAAACTCCCCTGTGACTATTAGTACTACACACACACGCATATATAGGAACATTCAAAATGAATAGGGGTGTGTATGTGCGCGCATGCTTTCCTATTCTTTTAAAGTGTTCTCTTCCCCTGTTATTGTGTAAAAGAACACCCAGAACACCAGAGGGGATGAAACTGCTTATACAACAGATAATACATGACATAAAAGTTTTAAAAACAGTGTATACTCAAGCTATATAAGGCTTCATATGGAAAAGGGAAACAAGCAGAAGATTTAAGGAGATGAGGTTCCTTTCAGTTTCATTTGCACAAGCCTGAAACGTACAGCACTGATTTTAATGAAATATTTGCAATTTTATTTCCATCAAACCAGCAGACAAAAGTAAAATAGATGTTTCAACTGCAGCTTTTAGTTTTGTTAGAACATATTTGAATCACCTGGTATCATTTATGTAATTTGTAATTTATTTGTGCTCAAGGACAGTATTAGAGAGAAGACTTACCCATCAAATAAAGTATTGTCCCATTGTCTAGACACTGCATTTTGGTATCTTTACATCATATGATATATTACATGTTTTATTTTTAATGTCTATTTTGTTTTTATACAAATCATTTGGACTCTCATAGCTAACTTAGAATGAGACAGGTAGCACTTAATTGATTCCTGTTAGGGAGGTATCCTAAAACTAATGACCAATCTAAAAGCAACATGCATATTAAAATAACAGAGTAGGTGTTTCATCTGAAATGTGCATGAAATATAAATATATATCTTACCTTCTGTACACTGTAGGAAGCTAATTATGAGAAGAAACCAAAAACTTTGCATTCTGCAACCAGAAGACACCATTATTGATCCCTTTAAGTATTTTCTTTGTATTCCTTAATGAATCCAGTTATAAATGCCCAGCATCATCGAAGCCAGTGGTTTGCATCACTGATCTTCATACCTGGAAAAAAAAAGTCAGGGGAGGGGAAGGGAGAAAAAAGTCCATCAATAACTACATACTTGTAAATTTAAAAAACACAACAAATATATAAATAAACAAAGTATGTACATAAAATATGAAATTTTAGTTGATGTCAATAAAAAAAATCTTAATGAAAACAGAGCTGATAGGTGTGCTGGATCTGAGACCTCAAGGTCAGTGATCAAACAGAATCCAAAAAAACAAAACGCAATGAATTTTAAAGTGTGAATGTAATTAGTCTGTTTGAACACAGACACCATGAAGATAAGGAAATGAACTTACAGATTAGAGTTAAATGACACTATACCTTGCACAACACAGCCACAAAAAAAACAGATACATGTGCAGAGAAAGATACAGCTCAACAATAACATTTTGCAAGAAAAACTCTGCGGGACTCCTCTTGCTATGGCTCCCTTTTACTCCATTGCCCACAGTAGTGCCACCTTTTATATTATACATAATTCTGCCCCCTTGGACAAAAAGCAAAAGGAGCAACATTGCCATTAAAATAACCATTTGTTGGGGAACCGCCAGCTCTGTTGATTACAAGATCAAGGTGAAAAACTTGCATATATATTATTAGCATGGTTCTGCAGTGAAACATAATGACTATTACACTTGCCCAACTCAAAGCTGGTGTTACTGAATTAGGCTTAGGGTGGGACAGAACCTTCCTTCTTTGACCAGCCACCTCAATACAAGGTACATCTGTATAAGCTATAAAATGCTCCAATCAACATTGTTAGAAAGTTAAAGAAGAAAAATATTGGTGTGACCCTGAAGCTGAGATTCTAGTATGAATGGGTTGAAGAACTACACCTCAGAACATACAAGTACTAATGTACACCTGAAGAACTTCACTTAGATATAGATCAAACAGTGGAGTTTCCTCAGTCAGACAGGATCATATTTTCAAACTTGGGGAGCTGATTTTCTAAAACTCCACACAGCACACGTCCTTTCTCTTCTCTCCTAGGTACGTAGGAAGCTGAAGTCGAAAACAGCAAAAATCACTGAAGCCAATCAGAGGGTGACAACTAGCGCACCCAGTGTCATGGTCCGTTTGAAACCAGTCACGAGTTGTCCAGGGGCAGTGAATGAATGGATTTTCAGAAGTTTGTTAAAGACAAAGAATGAGATCCTTCATACAATGACTTTGATTCAAAGTCACTATATAAATACTTATTAATGACTGTGATACTACTCAGTAGAAATGCAGTGAGCCAGTTTCAGCTCAAAGCTATTACAGGAGGCAATGAAATTGGGTATATTTAGGGCTTGAAATAATCTATTTATTTGATTTTTAAAGAGAAGTGGAAAATTATCCCTAGCAAGTATAAAAGCCTCGTGCCACTAATTTCTGCAAATTTTAGACTTTTTTATTTTAAAAAAAAAACCCTAATCTTTACAGGTTGAGAATGTTAATCAAATTAATGTTTTCTTCCAAATTCTGTAGACAGTCTGTATTAAATGCATTGCATGTTGCTGCTGAAAACCAGCACTAATCAGTATTCTGCTTTGTCAAACAGTAGAACTAGTATAATTTTTCCCCATTTCAGAAACAGTTTTGCAGACAGCTGCGCTTCCCTCGGCAAAATACTGCCGCTGCTAGTCCACAAGACCTGTACACTTGCATTGGTTCTGAGTACAGGAAGATAATGAAACTACAGCATGACACAAATTATATTACTAACCAAGTATACTGCTTTATTGTGGAGGTGGCATTAATGGCAATGCCACTTCACAGCTGGAATATTTCCCACATACCTCTCAGAGGATGCAAGATTTGTGCAGTCTCACATACAAGCAAGTGAAGGAAAGCTAGAATTCTGAGCTTACAGCAAAGGAGGCTCTTTCGCTGCAATTTGCAAATAAAGCTGACAACGACGCCTCACGCATAGCCGTAAGACCATCAAATGTGTTTCAACAAAGAACAGCTATGAGTACCTCTGCAATGGAAAAGTGCAGGACAAACACAGGGTAGCTCCTCCCTGGCACAAGCCCCAATATTGAAAGATGAAAGTTCCATCACCAGTTAATCTAGTGGTGATACGCAGCTGCTGCAGGAGTATCTTTAAGCAGACAGGAGTCATATTTTGTCTCCGAGTCTTTCACCCTGAGCTGGGAGGTTTCTACATACTGAAAAATCTAAAATCCACATAGCAATCTTATTTTCAGCTGCAGTACGTTCTAAGGAGTTCCTGCTGAGTACAGACACAAGCACTGCTACAAAGTTATCTAAAAAACTGGGGACTGTCCCACAGAAAGCCCAAAGAGAATTTAGATTTATTTTTTACATGTTGGACCCAAAAGGCAAATCACTGAACTATTTCACACACTATAGACTGCTCAATATGATTTGTACAAGCAATTAGAATAATTTGAGAGACTGGATGAGGCACAATAATGGCTACAAGTGAAATTAAGTCACCCTTTTGATTGCTCCCAGGATGTCCAGAGGATTCTGACTTCCTGAGATTTAGTTTTAATGGCTTTTTTTACTTCCATAACATAATATGGGCTTAGTTAAATGCACAAATTTTCAGAAGTTTCTGTCTCCCTTACTCTGTACTTTGTCACCCTTCACCTCAGCACGTTCTTATTGGTGAGGAACAAGGAAAGAATCAGAGCACTGTTAGAGATTGATTATCACTTTCTAGGAAACAGCTGCCAAGATAGGGGAAGCAATGGCAAAGATAAAAATAACAAGAGTGAAATAGAGAGAGTTATTAGACAGGCTTATTTAATATATCCTAATGTCCAATAATAGTTTCTGGAAATGGTTTGAAGATGTTTCTAGGATACCATAGAAAACAATTCTCCAGTTGAGGATGCAAAAAAAAAGAAATGTTTATAGTGTTCTAGTGTAGGATGAAATAAAATTTGACTCAGTCTGCTGCCAAGAATGTCAAAGGGAACTAATCAGGTAACTATCAAATTATCAAGAAAATGTGTTTCCAAAAGGCCAGAAAATAATTCAAATGCAGTTTGAAAGCTAATACAGGAGATTGCTGTTTTGTTTTAAATAAAAATTAACAGCAACTTTTCAATGAGCAAATTTTAATGAAAGCCCAAATACTTGACAAAAGGCATTCAGCTCAAATTTAAAAACATTCCAATTCTGAATCAAGTGTTCAGCAGCACAGCAAAACTAATCCTGAAAAAAATGTTGCCCCAGACACAAGCTGGAGCCAAAGGACACTTGTAGGTATAAATGTTGCTGTCAGCCTTGTCTTTCTGACCATGTAATTGCCAGAGATAGGGAGACAGTCATCAGAATCTCACAACAACAACAAAATCCAAACACAAACAAACAAGACAGGAAAAGCCATATTAAGTTACCTCTTTGCAAACAGAAAAGTAGATCATAGCAAATGGTTATCCTGTGCAAATAACTTGTTTCCCCTCAGACTTTAATAAACCTTTTCTCTGGATCACAGACAGCTTAGGCCTCAGAGTGGGGGAGAGAGACTCCCTCGAGCAAAAGGCTGCTTGAATTTCAGAATGCAACCAAAGCTGCCCGGAAAACTTCAGCTGTAACTTAAATCCCTACCTCTGAGCTATATTGTAGTCTCTCACAGAGAAGCCCGAGCTGGAAACTGAGAGGTTCACCTTGTGAAGCTGCCTTTGCATATTTTTTGTCGAAGGAGGGTAGAACAGGAGCAGTAAAAAGGATTTGAGCATTCAAATGTGCAGAGCAAAGGTACTCGTAATTTCTTAGATCTCTGCGAGAGCTCTGGTCCTAGCCCTGCATATCCAAAAATCTCTCTATAGCTCCTCTGTACTGCTGCAACATCCTACCCTAGCTTCATTGCTCCTGCAAAACATATACTACTGTTGCCAGCTCTCCCCACCAATGATGATCAGTAGCTTCCCAGAGACAAGAAACACTTCAAAATATGGATCCTGAAATCACTAGGCCAGGAGGTGAACATTTTTCTGAGGGGCTTTATGCTTTACAGCCTCTACCCACAAATTTTCTTGGAGCCAAATGCTAATGGTTTTTTTAGCGGTCCTAAATTCCAAACAGTTATCTCTCCTCCCTTTTCCTGTTCCATCAGGCTTTACAACCACTTAAAACACTGGGAAGCAAAAGGAGCTATATACAAATAAGGTGTTTGTTTTGGGGGATTTTTTTGATGAACAGCTTTCAAGACTCCTAATACTGATCTAAGCTAGTACTCTGCAGTTATATCAACCATCTTTTTGCATACTGCAATTAAGTTACAGTATCCCTATAAAGGCAAATAAGAATTAAACCAGCTTTACAGATGGATAAGGTGAAATGCAAAAAAGGCAAAATGAATTAACCAAGGTCATACACTGCACAGTCAAAGATTAGGAGCAGAATCCTAGAGGCACTAGGGTTACATGCACTACATTGGCCTGCATACAACTGTCATCACCTTTTGTAACTCAATCTATGAACTAAAAATAATAAGATACCTAAGAAGTGTGGGGAAGCAAGGATGAGCGGAGACACATTTACAGAATGTAATACACTACCTAGTCTCCACCAAAACCTTGTGTCCATAAGCTTTCCAGTCAAAAGGTTAACAGTTTTAGAAAAATGATGGTTAAATATCGTATAATTATGTCATGTAAAAATTCAATTAAGGCACTGCTCCTACTGAAACCTTCCTCCAAGCTTCACTAGTGAAATATTGAAACGCGACTTGATATTGTTTACGGTCTAACAGCCTCTGTTTTACACTTTGCTTAACAATGTAAGAGGTAGGTATCGTTTTCAATATGTAACTTATTTACATTTACTAAATACTGTACACTTGAATGTTCAGAAAATGCCTAAACCATAAGACACCAACTGGATAAGCTTCCTCAGGCTGATGAAGCCTTTTAAACCCAAAAACCTGCTTAAATACTTTTTTTCAGCTATTTAAGTTGATCTAATAAAAGATGTCAGCTTCACCCAAAGAATCTTGTCTACCTATGTCCTTAGAGCAACACAGCTACAACCCACACCCCCTAACCCAGAAGGAGGTGATTTAAATGGAAAAAGAATGTTTTACATTAATGATAGAAAAGCTATATCAAATCTTTTTATTTGCAAGGCTTTGTTAAACTAGGAGACGAACAATATGCAGCTCTCCTGTAAATGGAATTGCTTTAAATACTATGGTAAGTGGTCAACCTATAATCGGTTTCCAACTAAAAATCTTGTTAACTGAAGGACACAAAAAAGGAAGGCTAAATCTTCTCCATCTAAAATTAGTTAACAAATACTAATATTCCATCAAAAACATTGCAGCCTTACAGATACACCCTCACCCCCCAAAGTCTTAACTGGAGCTCGATACTAAGCAATCCCCATTGATTAACACTTTGAACACTGATTTCTAAAAACTAAACATCTCTGAGCAATACAGAAGGAATGCAGTTCTAGGGAAGGGAACGGCACAGTAAGAACAAGACCTGACCAAGGTCACCCAGTCTTACAATAAAAAAGTAATTTCTATGCACTCAGCTTAATTTCTATCACTCTGAAGTGATACACCAATGCTTTTGCAAAGCCTGAAACAGTGTGGGGTAAATATACATGCATCCTAAATCTAACCTGAAACAGAGATCACAAAAATCAACCCTCTGTTAATTGCTACAGCACAACCCCATAAAGCAGGATCTACCCACCTTGCAAGTAGTAATGCTTAATACAATACTTAATAGTTTAGAGTTACAATTTAGCCCAACACTAAGCAACTCCGTGGTCTACCGCTATTTACAGGGTATAAGTAGGATTTAATTTTAAAAATATAAAAGGTTTTCATTTTTGATCAGAGTTCCTATTTGGCTTGGCCTCATTACTGTGTTATCAGATTTTTATATACAGTCTATACTGAGTTCCTTTCCTGACGGGCTAGTATTGCCCGTTCTTGTTCAAACGGGATAAAGCCTGGACACTCTAGGGAGTTTTCATTCAATAAGCCAGCAAAGTAAACCTTTGCTAGTGTTAATCAGAAAAGCTTTTTAGCTCCAGGCATTCTCCTTTTGCCAAGTTTGTATTTCTCTTTTTTGCCTCTCTCAGATGCTCAGAATCATGAGGGCTGCCCCATACTCGTTATATTATTCCTCCATTTCATTTCAGTTGACACTACATCACTAAGTCACTACACTTCAAACTAAAATAGTTAAGCTTAAGTCTTTTTAACATTTTTGGCCTCAGAGTGTCACTGAATCTTGCTGGTACCCTAATGATAAATCCCTAGTACATGAAGAACAGGAGACGGGAAGAGATTCTTTAAGTCAATTACAACTGTTATCGGCTGTAATATCTTAGTGTCATGCTGAGCATGTTAAATATGCTGATCGCTTTGGACACCAGAGGCACAGTCTGAGGCTGTTTGGCATTCTCTTCATTAAAGAATCCTAGGCTGCTGAAAGTGCAAAACAAATAGCTCTCATTTTCAAATCTATGTAGGATAGATTTTATGAACATCAAAAATAAACAAGAAAATAATGAATAGCTATAAAAAACATGGAACCACATGACAAACCAAAGAAACAATCAAAGGGCTAAAGAAAATTCAAAGGCTTTTCAAACATCTCGCAAAAGGGAAATCCTCAGAATAATCCATTTATTTAAAAAGCTATCATTCCTTTCAGCTGAAAAAAACACTAGTCTAATATCAACAAGAGACACTGTAGTCCTGTAAGACAGTAAACTGTTTGCTGACAGTCTTGACAAGGCTTTGCAAAGGCCCATTTTGCTGAAAGATATTATGCCACTTGGTCGAATTCTTTTCTCAACTAGTTGTTTTTCACAGCAAATAATCTGTCTGAAGTAGAGGTAGACAAAAAAAAAGGTTGGGACTGTGATCAAACATGCCTGTACCTCACGAATGGATGTCACATGATCCTTTGGATAGCTCACAGCAAGAATTTTAACACAGTTGGTATGCTTTATGACCTTCCCTCACTTGGCATAAGGCCAGAGAAAAGTGCTTATATTAAAGAAAAGGGAGGTTCATACATGCCTTTCATAGCTGACACAGAAGTAAATGACATCAGACTGGAAACCACGTATCCAACAAAGAGCAAAAAAACAACAGTCTAACAAAAGTTTAAAGAATGGACAAAAACTCATATCTTGACCACATTTTGTAATTAGGCTAAATATAATCTTGAGGCCCCATCACTGTAACTGCATTACAGCTAAGTCAGGGGATAACCATGCTCTAACTAACCTGATCCTCCACTGTAAGTGTTGATGTGCCTGTACAAATGCTGGAAACACACTGTATCTGTGGATTCTTTTTAGATATTTGCACATGGGTAACTGCTGAATGACTATGTAAAAGTGCCACCCACTTTCACAGCTTCCTAAAGCATGACATTAGATATTAATTTTGCCCTTCCATACATTACGTTGGTGATGAATTGCTACAGAATGCATACAACATACACAATGTTGTTCACAGTTCTTACTAGGCCTGTAAAAAGCAGCAAGTATTCAATTTGGATTCAGCCAATTCGAGGGAAAGTGATTTGAAAACAGACCTTATGATGAGAGGCTGAGCGCCATGGGACTCTTCAGCCTGGAAAAGCACAGGCTCAGGGGTCATCTGGTGGCTACCTATAAGTTTATGAAGGGGGTTCACCAGGATCTGGGGGAACGTCTGTTCTCCAGAGCACCCCAGGGGATGACAAGATTGAATAGTCACAAATTCCTCCATGACCGTTTCAGGCTGGACATAAGGAAGCACTTCTTTACAGTCCAAGCCCCCAAGGTCTGGAATAGACTGCCACTGGAGGTGGTTCAAGCACCTACTTCGAACACTTTCAAGAGAAATTTGGATCCTATAACCCCTGCTGACTTCCTGCCGCTGGGGCAGGGGGCTGGACTCGATGATCTTCTGTGGTCCCTTCCAGCCCTAATGTCTATGAAATCTATCAAAATCGATGATTCGAATCACTGTCCCACTTCAATTCAGCCAATTCAGATTCAGAGATTTGGCCACTGAAGCTTCAGACAGCCCTAACATAGGCGGTGAGAGAGTGAGGAAGTGAGGTTGGGGTGCACCCTACCCTCCCACGCCCACTGACCGTTCTTGTTGCAGCTGACACCAGTCATTCCTGGGGCCACTGCAGCGGTGACCAGGGTGACTGCAGACAAACTGCGCCATGTGCTGCAACACGTCCTGCGCTGCCTGGGGATCCGCTTGCTGCCACTCTGCCCAGGCCCTGCTGCAGTGGCCCTGGGAGCCCCTGACACCAGCTGCCTGCACCACAGCACAGCACACCCTGGGAGCTGCAGTTGAGTGGGGGCAGGTAGAGCCCAGGCATGGGGGGGCAAGCAGAACACAGCGCAGCCCCGAGAACAGCACTGCTCCCCCTGCCCTAGCCTCACTCCCACCCACACTGCCTCGGGAACCTATCCCTATTTGTTAGATTATAAAGTGGGTTCACTCTACGTGAGGGAAAACTGTATAGCCTATGGCCAAATCGCTGAATTGGCCTCGAATTTCTCCAAATTGATTTGGAGCCTTTCAATTCAATTTTGACCTCTTAATGGGTCTTCTGATTCAATTCAGATTTGGAGATTCAGCCACATCTCCTCCAAATCGAGTTCGCTACTGAAGCTTCACACTGCCTTAGTTCTTAGCACAGTTCCATAATGGCAGAAAATCATCTTTGGTTATTTCCTTTACTCACAAAACAACTAAGTGGAAAAAAATATTTTTATAAAAAGCCAGTTGTAATATATAAATACACATACACATTACAGTAGATGTAATTAGTACCATATCTTGATGCTTAAAGAAGGAAGATGGTTCTAATGTTAACATCTGCAAGATCGTGGCCTAATCACCGTGCACTGAGATATGAAACAAAATCAATGATGGCACGTAAATGTAATCTCTTCTGTATTTGGCTCACTGCACTAATTCTTGATTCATAAATCATTGTTACTAGCCATTCAGTGAATCAATATTCAGATTCCCTCTCGGTCTATTCATATGAGCACCAAATGAAATAATAATGACTCAAGATCTGTCATGTATTAGGTCATCAAAATTATCCAAAGGATTTCTTGGGAACAATGAGGTAATCTAGGTGAAAAAACAGCAGGTGAGCTTGAAAATAAACATAAAAAACTGTAACTAAATGTAGAAAATGGATGTTACAAGAGAGATCACCCACGATATTTTTTAAAAACTCATCTTTCATCCTGGGCTCAAATATTAATATTTACCAAAGAATCACAATAATCCACATTTTACAGGAGACCATTTTTATATTAAGTGTTTTTAATTATACTTTGAAACATGCAGTCCTTCAGCATCTATTTTTTTCAAGCACCCGCTTTCCTCCATAAGCTGTTTCTTTTAAAAGCACCATTAATATTACTATGACCAAAAATCTTCACTTTCTTAGTATGGTTGCAGTGCCCAAGTGCTCCAAAGGACCACAGATTAATCAACCAAACTAACGAAATTAAACTGGTAGAGAAACTAAAAAAACAACTAAACTTGTAGACAGCTTTCCATAAAATGATCTTCTCCAAACAGTTTACAAGTCATTTAATTATATAAAAAGTAGTAGAACACCTCTTGGCAGACAAACATGAAAACTGTTGTACACTCACCAGCATCCCGCATACACTCAGAAGCCATGATGCTATTACTATCTCTGATAGTAATAAGAAAGAACAGGAGAGGAGAAAAATGTTAGTCAGGACAAATGCCTTGCCTTTAAAAGAAACAATCAATAGCATGGGATGTTTAAATTACCGTCAGAGTAAGCAAGAGATTCCACAGAGCAGACTTGCAGTTATAAGGCTGCTCTGAACCTAAAGAACACTTCAGGGGCTCCACTCTGTATATTAGCAAGAGGAAGTAATGCCTTCTGTCACTCACTGCCAGAAAACAAATCTTCCAGGTATTCCAGTTCATGCCGCTACCATGCTGCATGTTAGAAGGTTTAAAGCTTACAAACAATTAAGCTAACTAAAAGGAAAACCCAAGACACACACACGCTCTTTTTCCATTTTTTTCTCGCCTCACCTTTGTTTCACAGTCAGTCCATTTTCTTTTTTCCTTTCCTGGTTGGTAAAAAGAATTCATCCACACTAACTAAATATTAATAGTAAGCCAGGAAAAGACACTACGAAAAGTTGCACATATAGCCTAAAACCTGTTCCTTGTCCATATATATCACTACAATTTCTAATTATAAAATGTTCTCAGTCTCACATGTGGTCATGTATGCCCTTCTCGTACAATATACAATGAGTTGTGACAGGTCTGTTTCTCATTAAGAGTCTGGTGCTGCAATAAGTCATACCACTCCCATATTAACTGTTGTAATGCTCTACATGCAATTGCATGGGTTGCCTGTACACATCTTACTGCAGGACTGGGTCTAATTTTTTTTGTGTGCGCGTAACAATTAGCAACGAAGGCATGCACAGAATGACTTTGCTTAGCTGTATAAGGAAGTAAGATGTCAATGGTGCATCAGTCTGGTACTGGCACTCTGCGCAGGCATGAAATGGACCCTTTAGAACCATAGTATGACATCAGTAGGTGATAACCTAGTCAAAGTAAAAATGCCCTACTGGGAATACCCAAAACTGCTCTTTTCAAAGGCCATTTCTATGTTTAATTTCAAACTTTTATTCCCAGACACTTCTTCAGGTTTAGGTCTCAGTTTGAGTGAGAACTACTTATGTCCATTTTTTCCTTCTAAATTATTTTTGGGAAATTATCAGCCTGGAAAACATGGAAAGTTGAAAGTAACCAAAAATAGGATTTTGAATAGAAACATCAACTAGAGCAGTTGTTACACTGAGGTAGCATAATTTCAATTTACACTTTTGTTCTCCCTGATATTTTATGTGCTATAAGTTCTCCCCCTCTGGCAAGGGTACTAGAACCAAATATTTTTAAAAGATTTAAGCGCTTCAGAGGGGGAGGGAAATGAAGTGACAATATTTCCCACTAAGTGCCAATATTATGGAGCACAAAAGTTTGACTAATGCCATAGCACATACAATGAGGACTTGAGACAAACATGAGAAACACCGCTGTAAAACAAGGAGTTATTTGATAAAGTGGAACGGAAAAATAAATCTCAAACATCGGAGTTGCTAAAACTACTATGTCTAAATGTGTTTTCTAAAACCTTTTCTGGAGATCTACACAGAAGTAGATTTGAATTCTTTGAATATTAATTTATCTCTGCCTACCATAGATGCAATTCAGGAAGTACTCCAGCCTCAGTTTAACACATCTTCCAAAACCTGATGCAGCTGTTAATAAAGTAATCCCTAATGTTCTCTAATTTCTCCCTAGTTCCATCAACAAAAAACCGATACAAAGCAAAATTTTGTGTCACCAATATATTTAGAGTTTAAATATTTTGATTTATAGTAATTATGCCTGGACATGACGGCAATGACTTGGAAATCTATTTTTTTCTATTCAAGCTTTTTATGGTCTGATTTCTCAACTATGCAAAAGGCTAAAGCTTCAAGGCCTGGAATTGAGAGACAAGTAATATGTTACCATTTTAAAATACATATCATCTACTTGTGAAAATATTATTTGCAAATACTTAATAGTCAACAGGGTAATTCAGAAGCGATAAATATGCCCCTTTTAAGAACAAATGAAGTCTGAATATGTCTATCAACGTTAGTTGCAAGTGAAAAGAGTAGTGAAGGTTACAAAATTTTAATAAGAGCATTATATTATGGTAGTAATAATCTAGGTATTTTATTGGAAGTGAAGTGGATTACTGTAAATGAAATTTTAAAATGTCCTTTCCATTTTACAGATAACACAAAATGACTCTTTTCATGTCTCCAGCGATAAGGATACATTTGCCACACATTTAAATAGTGCCTTCACCCTATCCAACCCTGCTCATGAATTAATAATTTAGTGACATTAATACAAGAAGATAAATGATAAAGAGGTTACAACACAAGGGCCAACAGTACACATATACTTCTTTTAGAACAGTTAATACCTCTCTGACAATTACAGTTAGAACTTTTTAGCAGTTTTCAATGGCATTTTTACAATCTAAACAGCAGCTTATGCACACACAATTTCACACAACTCAAGCTTAATAAATCTCCTGCTGGTCCCAAACAACCATTCTAGGGGATTAAAGTGCAACATCTGCTAACATTAATAAGCATTTTATATACCAATATGTATAAAAGCAGTCTCTACTGAATTATTAGTTTTCTAAAAAAGCTTCTAGTCTGTTTTGGTATAAATTATACCTTTATTGTTTGATGGGTGACTTTAATTTATGACAACGAGGTATATTAAAACAACAGTAACTAACAACTTCAAAATTACCTGGTATCTGAAATTGCCCTTTTTATTGCAGGGCAGCTTTCAAACTGCTTGAAAAAAATAAACTACATATACTCCTGCAAAGTATTTCAGAAAAAAGTACTTTATAGAAGTCTACATGCAAAATACTTTTCAGAAGCCGAAGCTACCAATTACTTTCCAAGGGTCAATTTCTCTAGCATATCTTGCTATAGCTCTGCATTCATTTACTGCTTCCATTTTTTTTCCTGTCGGATAACAGTCTTCCTTGGAAAATCACAATTCTAAAAATTACATTTTAATTGGGATTTTTATATATATTTTAAAAGGAAGAATTTCACAAATCTTAGTTCTTCTCTATTGAGACATATACATTGGTTTGAGCCACAAACATAGCTGGCAAATACTACACACACTTCTATACACAGTCCTGCCAATGCAACTTAACCCCAGCAGTTTGTGTTCTGGACAACTCAATAATGGAGGCTGCCAATCATGCAATGGTTTCCTAATGTGGATAAAATAAGCTAAGATGGACAAATGTATTTCTTTGAATCAAAATTAAATTTGCATCTAGATCTCTAGATATAAGAATGATGAGGGAGGTGAGCCAACATGCCATTTATTTAGATTAATTTTATTTTTACAAGGTATTAATCCCTTCCGACTTTTGCATTACATATCCCTGCCTGACCTTGAATATTGTGCTTAATTTTAACAAATGTTGTTTAGAAAATACATGATGAAATTTATTTAGAAGAGGAAGAATTTTATAAAGGTAAATTGTAAAACGTAAAAAGATAACTTGAGTAATAACGTCACAAAAGGTTCTAGCTTTTGCTACTATTTGACTAACACTAAACAGGTCAGAACAGGCTTTGTAGTTCAGCCATATCAGGCTTTGTAGTTCACACAGTTACCAAGGAGCAATGGATGTGGGGGGGGGAAAACAATGGGGAAAGGTGGGGTGGAGAGGGAAGATGGGGGAATAAACTTTAAGGCATTCAGCCAGGATACAAGTAAATTTAGCACTTTTTTCCTCAAGCTGATGGTTTCTTTTGGTTTCTACTCCTGTAATTTCTTATGTGAACTTTGAAGATAGGAGTGGCTTGCAGGGTGGTGGCTTCCAGTAGGATGGGGAGATTAGGATCCATGGTGACTTACAAAGTCTCCAAAGATTTTTCTAATTAGTTTGAATATCCATTTTTTAAAATTATTTTATTAATGTTAAGTTATGAATAACTAGGTTATTGGATACATAAAATGAAAAATTTGAAGTGATATAAAATTACAGACTCTTTATTATTTTTTAAAGACAAATAGCAGATGAGGTACACTGAGAAGTACTGGCACATCTCAGATGCTCGAGTCACTTAACTTTTTGGCATTCTGCCTCAATCTGTATCCAGAGCATGCTGATCTCTCATAGCATATGCTCACTTTGTCATATGCTAGCCTTACTTATTATTAAAGATTTACTCTTTGCAGTAGCCTGGTGGTTATTTTCAAATCCAGATCACAACCTTCCACAGTTGCTCAGATTAGCATTTGAAATTTAATCAACTTTAATACAGGAATCAAACAACACTGACAATAAATCTAAGTGGCTCCTTTGCACAAAGACATCTGAATATTAAATATGAAATTTAACAGATTTTAATCATTAGAGTTTGTAAACAGTGTAATATATACGTCTGCCCTAATTTAGTAAGATGGAATTTTCACATAACACTCAAACTGAACACAAAAAACTGTTCTGGCATTTCACTAAATTAAAATCTTGAATCCCCTTGCAAGAAATGTACAAACTTAGATTTTATTAATATTTTAAATCAACCTGTATTATTCAGTTTCATATAATGCAATTTATGGGAGTCTTCTGTTATGGCAGCAAAGAGCACAATGAGGTCTTAATCAAATTTTAACATCTGCCGCATGGCAAAGCCACTGAATGGAAGACAACAGCAGGTCAGGCTGAAAATTGAGATTGTTACCAAAAGATTTTTCTCTTTTAAAATCCAGCCATTTATATTTTTTTCAAATACAGGTTTAAGCATTTAGTCACCTTGCTATCAGGGTGACAGAGCAGCTGACAGGTTAATGGGCGAAAATTAGATTGAAGAGAAACCATTCTTGCCTTGCAAAAAAAGTATGAGGTTGGAAAGTACGGAAAAAGCTCAGAACTCAGGGAAGTTTCTCATTTACCAATTTTAAAACTGTAATTAATCCAAATCTTTGGATATCTACATTTCCACCCACCTTGTCCTGCTTTATAAACTCTTTTTCTTTACCCCAGCACCTCTTGCTCTGTCTGCAGCTCTCTCTCTCTCTCACACACACACACACACACACACACACACACACTTTCTACGTGTTACTTATTTTAATTTATACCAGTAAAATGCAAACGTAACCACGTTCAATCTTCTGGGCACCTTTATAATAGTTTACAAATCAGATGCAAAATAAAATCATCAAGCTCATCCAAAAGCTCTAGTAATTACTCACCAAAAATGTGAAGCGTATTGCAGGAGCAACAAAAGCAGCTAAAGAAATATGGAAAGCTAGAAGAAGACACTCCTTCACTCTGACAGTACAAAAGCAGAAGCTGGAAAACTCCTGGGTAGCACGTGAAAGGAAAGAAAGCAGATGGAAGTAGGATGGCCTGGGGGAGAGACAGAAGAAAGAGCAAGTCTCTGTCAAAGATCTGTGCAATGGAAGGAGGGCACCAGGAGTGGAGAAGCTGTCCAGGAGTCTGTGCAAAATACCAATGTGACAGAGGGAACAGGTGAAGACTGATGGCTCAGGAACACAAGTCAACAGGGAATAGAGGAAATGCTGAATAGTACAAGGAAGGGAAGGGGCACAGATGAAGAGAGACAGCAAAAGAGTCTACAGGCAAAAACTACTCAAATGCACTGTCAGAGTTTACCAACAGTTACCACTTTGGAGCCAAACATGCCAGTTACCATTTCTCCTAAACCAAATACAAACTGCAGTAACTGTAAATATTTACTTTTAAACAGTGATCATACTACATCAGAAATTGCATATTACTTTGAGAATTGTCTAAAAAAGCAACAGACATGCAAGATAATTCTTGAGCCAAATTATATTTGAGTAGTTCTGTAAGTATTAAAAGATGCTAGGACGAGATGCACGTATACATGTATGCCCACTTTACAAACTTATTTGGAAACATTACAAAAAGAAACAAACTATAATCAACTGATGGTTTTACAGTGCCAAAAATACATTAAAGTTCATCACAGTACTTCAACACTCCTGCTGCACTTTCCAGGCAATTTATTTTCCAAAATCAAATCCAAACGTGCAATAGAGATCATAACAATATGATCATAACAAATGTCTAATTTGTTTTTGACAGATTACTGAAAGAGGTGAGAAGGATTTTTCTATTTTTTTGGGGGGGGGGGGAGTTGGTGAGGGTCAGTAGAAAATACAGGAATTTTCAAAGCCTATTGTGTGTCTGATAAGTCCTAAGTCTAACTAAGGGAATTTCCCTAGTTTTTTGTCAGCTTTCACTACAGCACTTGTGACATTACCATGTGCCAACATAGACTCTAGAGCTGCCTCTGTTCTGTTTTAGTAAGTTAACCTTTAGTCAAGAGACAAACTGATGCCTTTTCACCAACCCCCCCCAAAAAACAATGTCCCAGATTTTCTACAAATACAAATATATACTGTATTCATCTCATGCTATATGTCAAATACAATTTAAAATAAATACGGCATTAGTTTTCAACAACCGAGATGTGAACCACAATAACTCTAATACACTACTAGTCCAAGAACACAATATTGAAAATGAAATCATAAGCATTATAGTCAAGCTGTCCTGCAATACTGTTATCTACAACTAAGAAAAGTGTCCATATTGTCTAGTTAACTGGGATTTGAGCTGCAGGACCTGGGTCCTCTTCCTCATACTAGCACTGAGTTACTGTGAAACTGGGAAAACCACCTATTTTCCCTGTGATTCAGTTTCATTACCTGTAAGACTGGGTTAATAACATATGCCCATCTATGCAAACTTCTGTGAGAGTTTCAAATAAAAAAGTATTATGTTATATCATATTACATTACATTATTAAAACCAGTCATTTATGAGTAGGAACTCATGCATAATCCATCAATGTATTTCATTCCATTCATTCTGTTTTGAAAGTATTTAGTTCAACCACAATATGAAAGCCAGGAATAAAAACATATTCCAAAACGATGTAGATAAACAGATCTTTTCAACAATGTAAATACAATGTTGAACACTACATTTCTTCTCTAAGAATGTATTTGTCTTGCAATGATCAGTGACAGTTCTGGCAATAGGGTCCAATTCCCTCCAACGTCTAATCAGCATGTACCTTAATTACTTTAATTTTCATAAAGCATTGATTTCCTAAGGCCTAGTTTTGGCACAAAGTATACTTGCCACATACTTGTATTTTGAGCTCCATTAAATAAGCCACAATTATTAAAATTTTATCGTTATATTTTTTAGTTATACTGGGATGTAGCTCATTAAAATGGGGTAAAATATGCCACTGTATGGGGAAGAAAAGTATTACTGTCCTTCTATGAAGGACCAAGGCATCAATAATTCAAGTTGATTGGGAAACACTATTCAACAAGATGATTAATTTTTAAGAATGTAGCAAACACTGCAAAACAATTAAAATTTTACAAGAACCTTCAAGAACGTTTGCAAATATGACGTTTTTGAGTAACGAAGCTGAGTTTAGGTCTTGTCTTGTTCCCTGAAAAAAATCTAAAAAAATCAGGGATTCTGGTATTGCTCAGGGAACAGCAGTTAGTTGTATAGTCATTTGTATACAAACAAGATATCCACTGAAGTAATAACATTGATACATACTGCAGCTTGTGGCTTAGGGCTTCCTTACTCAACCCTACTGCCTAGGAGAAAGATAATAAGAGACATACAATTTAGCAGGGCCAAATCCTATTTATTCTGCATCTGGCACACCCAAAATGATTTCCACTAGCATCAGAGGTTACTGGTTCTTAGCAACAACTCATGACAGTCAGGAGTTCTCAAATCATGAATCCTGTGACAGTCAGGAATCTTAGGTACTCCTGTAAGTTTTCACAAAAAAGACAATGAAGTGGCAGGCTGAGAAGCCCATTCCAGGTAGCCCGCAGGTGTGAGATTTTATTTAAATGTCACTTTTTTGGTTTTATAGTTTTAGCTCCCATGTTTTCTTTCTGGCATTTACTGCTCATGTGAACTAATATCCAAAAAGCTCACTTGTTACAAAATAAACACAACAAAATATACAAACAAAAAAAACAGAGAGAAAGAAGTTACATAATACCCTCTATATCAGAGGTTTCTGAACCTTTTCTTATTGCATACCCCTTTCCAGATTTATCAGCTGCCTATGTACCCCTACCACATTTTATATTTTAACCCCTTAACTGCCAATCATAATTAAAATTAAATCCACCATTACACAAATTTATCCCACATGTACCCCCACAGATACGTACCTCCAGAAGTATATGTACTACAGTTCAAGAACCCCTGCTCTATACATTTACCATTCCCTGAATACCAGTCGTACAACTGGGTTTAGTTATTAGTGTAAATGTAGTAGTACAAAAAGGTCTCTAGTTCCTTGTGTCTATACATGTCCTCTCTGAATCATCCCTATACTTTGGTATCTGGCCAATTTGTAGTCAAAGATCACTGCAGGGTTAGAGATGGTAAACCACAATTTTCTTGAAAGTGCAGGATAAAGCATTTATTGTTTGTAAATCCTGACAGCGCTTCCATAATGAATTTAGTTTACATTCAAATATTATAAAGTTTTTTATTTAATTAAGACGCATCTCTAGCATAATTGTCTTGTGTTAAGTTACTTTCACTCACTCCCAACTGCTAGAATTTTTAGAGGTATAAGAAAAGCATTAACAAAAACAGATAGCTAATGGGGAGGAGGAAGGAAAGGGTAAAAAAGCAGAGGACTACAGTAATTTAAAACCCATTTCTGAATGTTAACACTTTATTGTCCTTGGGCAGACAGAAATGGAAGATAAAAGCTAAAATACTCTTTAATTTTATAGCCTAAGGGTTATATGCTTAAAAGGAAAGAGCATGTAGAAAAATACAATGTCTCCCTCAACCCGTCTGTTCTTTGAAATGTCTTCATTAAAATGGAGATTTTGACTTTTGACTGTGATCAGAAAAAGAACTAACATCAAAACCAAACATCTTCATTTGGAGATGGCTCATTCTTAAGAGTTTAGTGTTTTCTCATAACGACTCATAGTGACCATCACACACTTTTTTTCTTTATGATAGATGGGATTACCTCTGGTTCTTGATGATTAGCTAGAATAGGAGTACTTGGTACCTTTGTTTTTATCATAAAACAACTGAAAGAATCTAACTGCGAATTAAAATTTGCACCATAGAAGGAATCATTACTTTCTAGCAGATAAGTGTCATATACAATGTTGAATATATTGAGACATTGTCTAATATTTAACTCTCTCTCTTTAGAGTTCTAAATCATAAGCCAGGATTAGAAAAATAAGTGTTCTGATATAGGCAAAACAAGAAAAAAAAAACACAAAAAAAAAAACTTTGACTTGCCGGTGCCCAGAATGAAATATCACTGAACCTAGTTCATAATCCAAGTAGTAAAACTACCTCTTCAAGTGTCAGTAAGAGCCGAATGAAATCTTTTCAGTACTTAAGAATCACAACTCCAGTGTTATCAGACATATCTGCAAAATGAGTTGGGTGTTTCTGAAGACAATATCTCCCAAACAGAGCACTTAAACAGTTGCTTTTTTTTTTTTTTTAAATGATTCGACTAGAATCATAATTTTACATACATAGCTGAGAAATTTTCAGGTATGAGCTAAGTAGGTATGTGGTATGTAAAAATGTATTCCTTTTTTCAAAATCAAGACAAACATGAAAAATGGTGGTAATTCAGGAAAAAGCTTATTTTTTTAAATAGACATGTTATAAGCAAGCAAATAGCTATAAGTCAGTGGAACTGGTCAGGAGAAGCTGTTTCAAATAACTTCACTGGATTAAAAAAAATAAGTAAGTAACAAATGTCAATTTCTTAATTTTTTCCAAATGAACTGTAAGTAGTGAAAAAAATCATTTCTACACAAATTTAAATGAGTGTATTCTCATAGTATCTCATAGTCAGCTTACTGTAAATTTTGATTCATTTGTTACTTTTAGTATCAGTAGAATGCGCAACTTTTTTTTCTTTTTTTTTCAAATGAATACCTATTTAGGGGGAAAAAAACCTTCAGATGTAGATACTGATTTTTTATATATATCCAGTAAGGTAAATTCTATAGGAATAGGAGTTTTACAGCATTTTGGCAAGCAAACAGAAGACAACCCAAATCAAAGCCGGGCAAGAAGCATTCAGATAAAAAACATATTCCAAATACAGCCACAATTTAATGTTGATTATTGATCAAGCACAGTACAAAAACCACATTGATTTTTGTATACATCGTTGTATTATTTACAGATTATAAATCACCATATAAATTTTATAAATCACCAGAAGCAGTATGTTACAAAAGATGCTGTTACCAGAATACCTTGATGTGCAGAAGTACTTGAATTTTGTGCAGATGACAGCTAGTATGAAGAATTTCATTCTTAGGTGCATTTCAAAGGCTGTATTGCTTTCATGTACTCTCTGCTGCAGATTTTTCTCTTATAAGCTCATAGCAGCTGATTACTTACATTCTGATTGCTGAATACAAAAATTTTATTAGTTACAACTACTCTGCTCTTCTGAAGACTCAAAGAACATCCAGAAATTCAAAACATAAATCCCTTCACTACACACAAACATCATCCAAAGGTAGTTAAAGATAACCTGCCAACACAAGCTCAATTTTTATGCACACTGCTAATAAAATGATTTCATTTATTTTTGTGCTATAAATAATTACAATGCCATTAAATTCAGTTTAAGATTTATGCAAAAAAAAATCAATAAAAATAAAAATGCCTTGCATCTTTCCTTTGTTTTACATTTCTGTGCAAATATTTTGAAAATGTCTAAACAAAAAATGTAAGAATGACAGCATTCAATTAAGATCCAAATGCATCTAAACATTTAATTTACCATACCTATCATTTATCTTACTAAATTCATTAGAAAGTTCTTTTTACTGTAATTATGTATGTGAATAATGAACAGGTTAATACACTCAACCTACTACTTCCTGATTCCTTTCCTTTTAAATCTTACACTTCCATGCAATCTTTATATTCAAAACATGACATTTTTTTTAGGCTGGTTCTCGATAATTTTCCCCTCACTACTTATTTTAGGTTTTAAAATTTTAATAAGCTTTTCTTTTGCATTTCATTCTTGTTAAATACATATAGCCCATATACAGTCCTCAACAATGCAAACAGTTGCTCTCCCTCTTAAAGCAATGGGAGCACTACACAGTTCAGAGGGTACCATTTGTCCTTTTGTATTTTTTTTACTTAAAATAAAATTACTATTGTGTTTCAAAGGTCAACATAAACACTTACTGAGGTGTTTCTTCAAAAGTGAATGTTATTTCTCAGGTATTAATTCCCATTTTATATAATAAAGATCCAAGAAAACATAGCTGTTTGATCTTTTGGCTCAAGGTATACATAGGAGAGATATGGGAATTACTGACAATATATGTAGCTCATGAATGACAAAACAATTTCTAAAAATTGAGCTTTGTCCTTCCTTAGAATAATTAATTTTAACCCCCTTTGATACAAAAGTGATAACCCACTAAGAATCTCAATGTTTAAGCTACAGTGGGAAATGCACATTAAATATTTCCTACCATGTGTGTTTACATGTGTATACTAAAAAACGAGGAAAATCTTGTTGAAACCTGCATATATTTTTCCACTACTTAGCTATAATCATTTGACAGAAATATGAATTGTGAAGTTCAAAAAAATATATAAATATTGACAATTATCTAGCTCAACAACCAATGCCAAATATTTCATTTCTTTCACTTACACATTTAACAACAACATCTGTGTTCATGCACAAATATATACACATATAATGCTGGAATGCTTTTCAGCAATGAAAATAGCCATGCATACCCTTGCTTAATGTAGAAAGATCTAATTATTTTCTTAAACTATTTCAGGAAAATAGAGATCTTTCACATACTTAAGGTCTTTGCTCTATTATCATTAATTTACATTTCAAATTCTCAACATAAAATTTATATTAATAATATTTTGAATTTTCTATTCTTATGCAGGTAATTTGTAGAGGACTTCACGTATTTTGTTCAGTCATTCCCCTGAAGTATCTTCCTAATATAACATAATTAATTTAATAAATGGAATGAAGTGTGGCATATAGCTTCCTCTCAAAACTGTGATAATGTTTCCCTACTCTTATTCTTTCTATGAAGAAGAGTATAATGGTTTTGGGTTTTTTTGTTTTGAAATCCAGAAATTCATGCATGTAGAAATAATATAAACGCGATAGATTATAGTCTTTTATTGTTGTTACTCTTTTAAATAACTTCTATAGCCAGTTACAATAAATAAACCCAAACTAAACACGTAATGATTGTTGCATTTCAATATACAATCTAACCCTGTAACTAGTTGGAAAAATTGGTGGGTGCTAGCAGTTAGCTAAATAATGAACTTGCCATCACACAGATGTACCCTAACAAAACGTAAGTATAGAGGGGGTCTTGTTCATACTAAAGCTAAAACAAAGTAATACTCCTTTCTGCAAGTATGATTTATAAAGAAGAACTTCTGATATAACATTTAGAAACATCATTGTCCTACCTTCAAAAATGTAAAACTCCAGTACGACTTAATCCAATCTGTGTTATTCCCACAACCAGCATTATTCCCACACTTCCTAATTCTTATTGCATTTTATAGCACAATCTTCACTAGGCTGAAATTCTGAGCAATCCTTACCTCACAGGGAAAAAAAACACTGTGCAAAAAAAGATTATGTTCATCACCTCCCTATTATTCCTCACTGAGATTAATTTAAGAAACCTCTCGCTCTTCATCATCAGTTTATACAATAGTATTTTCACAAACAAATAAGAATGCAACTTTGCCACCCCGGTACCTGTCAAAATCTTTATAAAAGACAGCATTTATATATTTTCTGTAAGCCTTACCATTATAATCCTATTGGAGTGTAATTGCTGTGGCTAATATTCTTACCCTTTTATGAAAATGCTCAACATAAATGTGGCACTGAGTTGTTAAGATAATACATGATCATGCTGTGAGAGGGTAATACCTATACAATAGCCCTTGCCAATACCATAAATCTCTTTATTAGACAACAACCTATTACAGGAGATCTACTTAACTGTTTCCCTACTTAGAGGGCCATTTGGTGTTACAATAACAAGCTGACTTTTCACATTAGCAAGGATTAGCCAGTATAAATAATAAATCGGCACAGAGATGGTGCTGCTTTAGACATGGTAAACCCTTCCTGGGTGTTTAAAATAATAACTCAAAATGTGACTATGAGACTACTTTCTGTTGCACATATATGTTAAGTTTACGGCTCTGTAATAAACTAACAGAAATGCACTCTCAAACCAATTTTCAGGGAGAATTTATTACAAGTCAACATGTTATTGAGTGCTGTTTCTGTTTTATGGAATGTGCAACTATGCATAATGCTTTATTGCATAAGAGTATCATTGAAAATAGCTTGCAAACTTACTAAAATATTTTAAATGAAAAAGACTGCCACCATTTTCAGAACTAAATAACACAGGATTTATTTTAAAACCCTCTATTATGCTTCTTGCTCAGCAAGCTACACTAGATTAAAAATAAATTATTGTATATACTAGAAAGGTCTTAACTTTTTGCAGGATCAAAGAGTTTCACCACCCACAAACTTATAAAGCAAATTTGTTAGTGCAGACTTCAGAATTATTTTGTTCATTCTGCTAGACTTAAAAAACAAACAAACAAACAAGTTTCAAATGCAAGTATTCTGCTTCTTGAAACAGTCATATTTTAAAGTAACCTTAACGCAAATATTTCCTGTTTCACTGATTTTTTCAGTCAGCAATTTTCTAAAAAGCTTAATGTTGGACACAACTGCTAGTTGTCTTGTTTACGTTCCATTCACTTATCTGTAAATTAAATGCAGGTAAAACTGTTAAATTCATTAATCTTTTTCTTTTTTTGTAGAAGTTAAGAGTTAACCTTGCATCCACAATGTAGACCTCATTATCATTAACACAAAGATATTAAGTATTTAACTATTCCTTTCTGTTTAGCACACTGTACACTGCATACAAAGTTTCTGAAGTCCTTACGTAACTATATTATCTACCTAATGTCCATAGGATATTTGTATGAAGAGAGGAGATAGTTTATGCAACTAACAGATTCGTAGTGTTCCACTTCCCAGAGTTTTTTGGGACCAGTATGTATAGAATAAGAAGGCCCGATTGTACACTCACCATGGAAGAAATACATTTCCTGCAATATGTTGCTTGTTTTAAATAAAAAAAATATACAGGCTTTCCATATGAAATATTTTTAGTGTAAAGGCTAGCTGCTTGGCTTTCTAAATTTTTCCCATTGTTTAGTCACAGAAAAACCCTTAAGCAAGCTTTCTTACAGCCCTTTTTCTGTATTGCCTCAATATAACAGAGAATACTCAATGAAATGAAATTGTATTTACTGGAAACATTTCAGCCCTCAATGTCTTGATTACTCTGATTATCTCATATACAAGCTCCCTCTGCAGGTAATAAGTAGAGCTAGCAAAAATATGTGAAAAATTCTAGTAATAGCCAGCACTAAAAAAAGAGAGACAACTGGTCATCATTTTAAATAAATTCACCCCAAATAGCCTTTTCTGAAGCAAAGTACTACAAACAACAACCTTAAAATTGTTACTGGCTCCTTGCATCTATTCCTGTCCTTCAAAAAATTTAGCATGGTGCTTTAACCTTTTACATATGAAGATACACAGGCATCCTTTTTGAAGTCATCTAAATTCTTTCGGGGAAGAAAAAACATTGCCCTGTTTACAGGGAGCCAACCTGAAATATTAGAGCACCCAAAACAAAACAACACATCCACCCTATCTGATATGTTTCCCTAACCTAAAAACAAACAGACAGCAGCACTGTGTCTCTATTTACTATTGGAGATAAGCCCCTATACCACCTTGGGTTATGTTTCCCCTGCAGTTTATAATCAATTAAGTTTAACACAAATTTTTAACAGTAGCCACACTGCCATATTTAAGTCTACAGCCGTTTGGATAAAATGTACATTTTTCATATCGTTTTATTTCAGTTGCATGCAGACTAGACTGCTCGACTTCCAACAGGCATTTTCTTCCTCTTGAAAAATCTTTAGTTTGTTCTTCATAACATACAAACCATGGACTTTCTTGATAAAAATCACTTCAACAAGAATGGCTTAGGGCTTCATTATACAAAGCAATTAATGGTTAAAAGACAAAAATTAAACCGTTGTCCTACCTGGCCTCTAGTCCTCAGGTCTCAAAAAACTGGGAAGCTAAAAGAGTGGCAGTAATGTTCATTTATTTTCTGTAGTGAGTTGAATCTTTCTTTCAAGTGTCAAATCCTACTTGCCTTACTCCTGCAGGAGGGCTATTAAAGGGTTATTAAAAACTGAAAGGGTCCTAAAGGGATTTGTCTTTCAACTAAAAATATAACCTGCAATGGTTTCAATATCAGGTTGAATTAAAAAACTATAGACAATATTATTTTTTAAACCACATTTAAATGATATTCTAGTAAGTGTATAACATTTACACAAGACAGCTATAAGGCAAATTTGGGGAATTCATTTGTGGACAATGGCTGGCAAGTGCTGAGCTCTTTTCTCCTGCAAGTCATTAACTAGATCCACAGCCTGCAATTACCAGGTGCTATCATGTAACTCCTGAAATGGGTAAGACTGACATAGTAGGGCAAAGTGGGGAAAAAGTAACTACTTGAAGAGAAGAAGATCTTGCCAATGACTGTACAAGATTACTGTTCATGAGAAAGGGCAAGGAGAAAGGACATTTTGTTTCCCTCTCAAATGTCTTGTCACTCTCCTGTCTTCCCGCACTAAGCCATTCCCAACTCTTCCCTTTTCTCAGTTTAACACGGCTGGCTACTAATGCACCCGAACATTAGAACCAGCTTCTCCTCTCACATCAATTTTACACCGTTGTAGACTCACTGATTTCAGAACAAGACCATTTGCTTCAGATTTACTTTGGTATACATGACAGAAGAAGCACCCTTACCAGACAAGGAGCAATTTAGTTAAAGTGGACCAAATCACATCTGTAAACCGATACCTTCAATCTTCCAATGCTTAAACGTAAAACCTACCATACAAAATACCTGTGAAGCGATATTTTAAGAGCCATTTTATTTATTCAGACCTAGGGGTCATGTCATCCCTGATGTTCTGAACTCAGCTTTATATTCAATCAGTTCAAACAGGAAAAAAAAAGTTTGGATCGAACTGATAAGATGGTAAAATGAGTAGAACAACATCCGAGTCAAATCATCTTCTCACACACAAACTGAAATAATTTATTTGCCAAAAAACCGCAAATCAACACAACTATTTCTTGCATTTTTTAAAAAATTCCTTTTATTCAGAATTGATACTGACCACTGCTACAGAACTGATATGGAATGCTGCTCAAAATGGTAGAGAGACTAAAGAGATGTTATGCCATAACGCGTTACCTTTTGAAGTCAAGCAAATATTTTTAAAGACTGGTAATAAAGATAAAATGTTAAAGTCCCTCTTGCAGTATACCATCTCCCCCTCAACACGGGAGCACTACTGTGAAAAGGAAGACCACTACAATGCACATGAGGCTCCATCAACAACAAAGCAAGAATTAGAATCTAAAACAAGGTCAATTGTCCCCTCCCCAGCTGCCAGAAACAATTTTTGACAGTAATGGGTGTTAGATTATTCTGTCATCTGGATTCAGAGCAATAATTAGTTTGAGGTGTTGATTGATATAAAAATACTAACAGAGGACACAAGGTACAGCTCAAAGAAACGAGGAGACCTGGCTAAATGAAAGCCTGAGGATGTTATCATGTCTAAAAGCAACCAAATAGGTGGCACAGATTACAAAAAGTAAATTTTCTCTGACACCATATTACTGATACTAAAGGAACTGAAAAACATGTATGCAAAGATCTAATTTTATACTCAAAAATCTCTACAGAGATTGTACAGAAACTGAGTATTTAGTTATCCTGTAGTGCTTTCCTTTAAAACAACCCCCCCCCCCCAAAAAATAAATAATGGAATAGCTTTGTTCATTTCCTATCTTTACTACAGATGATATAATGCCTGCATCAAGGAACAAAGTAGTATACCTTGTACAGCATCTGAAGTCAAGATTTAAAAACTAGTCCTTGTGATAGCCAAATGCAAATCTCTTAAGAAAAACTACTACCCCTCCTCGTAATTTAACTAAGCATTGGAGTTAATCTGAACAAGTAATATATAAAATTTAAATATACCTTAAGAAGAAATCAGACAGCATTTGATATAAAAATCACCTTGCATTAGGCCTTTCCTTCCCATACCACCACATCGGCAAAGGAAGGATGCGTCGGTGCTACACCTGTTTAAAAATGCAGTTAAAATAAAAAGAACATTTTTTTCGGAGCAACTTATGAGTCAGTGAACACAGCAGAGATGGACTTAGGTTCCGCCATGTTGACATGATAAAATGGTACATAGATAAGATTCCCTAGGACGAGAAAAAATTCACAGCTACATTATTTAAAATAGAATATTTTAAACTATCATCTACATAACAGGCCCCTGAAGTCTTCTGGGTTTTAAACAGATTTCTTTGAAAGTAGATGCTTTTAGCCCTGAAATACAGCTATTGAGACTTAATCCCTTTGTGCGAATGTTAATGTTTGTAATGTACTCCTCACAGATTAGAAAAATCAATGACAAGACCAAGAGAGGCCCCATTTTCTTAAGCACGTTCCCTTGTCAGACAGTGATTAATGCTGTGCTCTGTAGAGGGAGACATTACATCCAGCTAAAACAGACCTAAATATTACCCTTAAGCAGAAGTCTGTTTTAAACATCTCTATTTAAAGTGACATTTCTTCTCTCTTTTCAACCAGTTTCTCTCACAAGTTCCAGTGAGCTGACTTTGTGACTGCCAGATGGTTGACTCATTGTAACTTGTTTTGCCTGCCCTTGTAGCAAAGTTAGTTTGGTGACTGAACAAAGCAAGTTGTGATTTGATCAGGAAAAATGCAAATGCATAGTCCAGCAGGAGTTCAGTCAAGCACAAGGTAGCCTACCTTCCATTAGAATTGCAGGTACAATTCAAATTAAATAGTTTACATGAAAGGGCTAAAGATAAATACTTGGGTCACTAAATATTGAGAAAAATATTTGTGTACTAAAAAGTACCAGCGGCTATTTTATTCGGAGAAGATGAGTAAAGGGAGGGGTTTTTTGGTAATACAACACAGATGAGAAAGAGGACACAACCAGGGCCACTCTGAAAAGTAATTACATTTTATCTCTTGCCATTCAGTCTGAAATATCTGCCAAGGTATTTACATTTGTCAGTTACAAGTACAACAAGCTAGATAGGGGGAAAAATAGTTTTGATCACTTATCTGAAGAAAATATGATTTCTTTAGCAAATAGCATTAATTTAATCTGTTTTATAAAAGTTATTGTTAGATCTTTTGACTTATCTGTAACTGCTATTGTAAGAATAAAAATAGAAATGAATACACCATTCAAAGAAATAACCAAATAACAGATCACGTGCAGAACAGTCAATATTCTTCTCACTGTACAAGAAATATGCAAACTTTTGATAATATTAACCAATTTAGACACTGCTGACAAGTTCCTACTAACCAAGGTAATCTCATTTCTGGTGCTTTGCAGTATAAATTGATTTTTTTTCCTCTTAGCTACTCTGGTAATTGAACAAATTCATACAACTGTGATGGGATTTTACGTACCAGCACACAACACATAAAATCTTCTAGAAAGATGAAGTATATTACTTCATTAAACTACTTTTTTGTTGTAATTAAACAAGTTGTATTTAAGCTTGCTTTGTGCCACAAAAGCAATCAATAGCATTTTGCTGTAGGCTGCACTTTACCTGCAGGTGTTAAGCATTGTGTTTGTTTCAGTCAGTATGCAATGCTTTTGATTATTATGCTTTTCAAAATAATTTTTGGCAAATAACAGGCTAGCGTCAATTCAGTAGTAGCAATAATACCCAATGAAAGTCAAAAACGAAAGACATCATAACATATGCAAATTATATATTCCTTCCAAGTCTCATAAAAGTACTCAATTTAATATAATGAGTCATTACCTGGGCAATGCTATAATTCAGAATCTGATCAAGGACCCTTTTCTTTAAGAATCAATTACTGGTTTAAAATTATCAGCTGTATCTTAAGAGTGTTGTACTGGTTTTAATAGCCATTAAGTTGCATCATTTTTATAAGTTAGCTCACTAGTAATAAGCAGTACACACACGTGAAACCCAAATTTTAGAAGCCTGTAAATTTCATACACTGATGGATGAAAATGTATGCATGTCAAGAAAATACGGTTATTGAACAGGGCTTTACGAGGGACAATTTTAAACTTATCTTTTTAGTGAAGATGCTTAAATTGAAAGTAGCATGTTCACTGAAGAAAAAAACATTTCCTTCTCTACGGTGATGTTTTCTAATACACAACATTATCACTATCCTACTACTCTTACTTTAAATCCTGCTGGAACTCAAATATAGCTATCTTTCAAAACTATTTAAATATGAACATCGCTATTAACAGTATTAAAAAATGTCTTATAACAGTTCCCCCTCCACACCCCCACTACTTATTTTGACATCCAGTTACAATTCAAAGACAGTTCAGATCTTTTGGTTATTACAAATGGAAGGATTTGTGTGTGTGGCGGGGGGAGGACATTAGCTTTAAGGTTAAAAGCTATACATAAATACCTGAGAAGCTGTATATCTTGCAATCCCAAACTTTTTCACATCATAAATTTAAGAAATATCAGTCTTCCAAAAATATCTAAAAAACAACTCTTTAACATGTTATGTGACTTGATTATAATTGGACTGTTTGCTCTAAAGCATGTTGCTTTATAACTGACTACTTATCTACCTATGCATGAATATGATTTCAATTTTACACCAGACAGTTTAACTTCTTCTTTTCCACTTCACCTGGTAAAATCATTAATTGCTACTTCAGGTTCTTGTACCATCCGTCACCCGCATACTTCCCAATGGAAATACCACAGCTCATGGAAAATATATTGCATTTTTTATATAAAAACATCTTTAGAGTTTATTGGTAAAAGTGTCTTTATTAGGAAATAAACTAAGTTCAGCAAGATATGTTTTATGAAACATCAACAATATTGTTTTCTAAACTAAAGTGAATACACTCAATGGAAGTAATAGGAGCAATGACTAACAAATAAACATACAAGTATCCAATAAGCTTTTCCAAGTTAAGCTTGCCAAAATAACATGATGATCTGTTTCTAATTCTGTTTTTCCCCTAAACAGAATATTATGTAAACATCCCTGTACTGCACCTATATTGGATATGCACTGTTAGAATTGCTAACTTATGCTAGACTTCATAATAAAAAATTTAAAATTTTATTTGCAATATTTGCCCAAATATGGCATTATCTTTCTAAAATATTTAACTAAAAAGATTGAAACATGTCAAATAATTTATAATACATCAATCAGTTCCTACTACTAAATATTCCTTTGTTTGAAATTATTTAATTTAAAAAGTAGCCATGGGTGGAGTGATTAACCGAGATGGTCTTGAAAATACATATAAGGCAAGGATTTTTGTGGGATATATCCTTCATTGGACCAACTGCTTGGCTAAACCATAGTAAAAAATTCATGTTAAGAGAAGACTTGTTTAGAAACAAAAATCAAATGTTAGTGTCTGTATTATTAAAAAAAATAAAAAAAACCCTAGATAAATTTGTAAAACTGTGCCACTTTGATTATTTTAATTTCATTAAGTTATTTTCTTACCAATCTAAAAATTCCCTGAGTACCCCTTCTCCTGATTTAAAGCATTAAAAGCAATGAGATAAATAAAACATGGAGAAAGCTTCTGAAGTGATCAAATAAGGACTAACTACTAAGCAAACTTTGGTTTTTAAAGCTCTCCTCTTGTTCATTTTAAGGAAGGAAACACCCAGAAGCCTAGTGTTAATGTCTCTGCTGATTGTAAAAATTGCTGCAATAAAAACTCCCAACTGCTTGTCTTAAATTAAGATCTGCAGGACTACATGTGAGATCTGTATCTTTGCATTAGTTTCTTATAACATTTGGAAGTTTGGTTGCTTGCTTTGATGTTGGCTTATTAATGAGCAGGGGAACCAAAAGCCAGAAAAAAACGTTTACTGGAAATTCTCAAGTCAAAACCTGAAGTAATTGGTTTGTTCTACCCCACATGATTCAATATCCTGATTTCCCCAACTGGCAGCTCCCAAAGCTATCTGAATGTCTAGGTTCCTTTTCTCTTGCCAACACATAGTAACCCAGAGTGATTGAAAATGGCAGCTGAAGTGCTGCTGCAGTACATTAATTTCTTCTCTAAGTGGTCCAATTTTGTCATCTGAATGTTGAAAATCTTCTTTCCACTGCATTTTGCACCGTTAGAGATTCATTAAATTTGGGGTTGCCATCATATAAACTGAAGTGCAACCTTTTCAAAGACAATTTTTAGATTATCCCTAATAGCTCCAAAGAATAATACACTTTCTTTATAGCACTCTGCATTCAAAGCAGACTTGTTAACAGCAACTTAAGTGTGATAATGGCAATTACATCAATATGTTCCTTTTATACCACCACAAGATACTGCTTTAGACAGCTGAAGGCATTAGGTAAATAAACTGCTGAAAATTATTTCAAAGTAGTAACACAATTATAGGACCTCTAAACTCTTCTATCTACAGAATACTGAGATGTTCTTTGTTTGGGGATATGAATGGTCTAAATAAATTATTAAATTAACTACAGTTTGTGTTGAGACTGTTTTACCATGAAGTTCAGTTTCTTTATTAAAATGAAAGTAATAGGAGTTCTTGATCAACAAACCAAAGAGAAAACTAACTGATGTAAAGAACCAAGGTACCTATGAAACACTGAAATTCATTTTTTTAATGTAAACTAGATATTTTATTCAGCTAAGAGATTTGGGAGATGGAAATTTATTTTTTGCCAAAGATAAGAGAACAGAATACATTCCCCCAGAACCATCTACTCTCTGGAAAAGCGCCCAACTTATTGAAGGATAACTGCATTTTGCTTGGCTCTTGGTTTGCCATATTATGAATATTGATTTTTAAAGATAATGAAAGGGTAGACCAAGTCATATCTCTTTGCAAACACAGGAAAACAACAGTATCCAATGAATCAAAAATTGTGTAAATATGACAGTCATGTAAACCAACTTGGATGATAAATATTCTACTACAAGACCGGCACAGCCTGTCCTTGCTATTTTAAGTATAAGTATTACAGCACAAATATTAACAGCAACATAACTTTGTTTTTTATAATCCAAACATATCCTACTAAGTCAGATCACATCAAGTTTTTATATCCCACATTACTCAGAATATAAATTAAACTGAAACATATGAGTGGAGCAATGAATGTGCTGGGGGGGTGGAAATTCTATATCAAATGTTTTCTTTTATCCTTGTCTAGGGACAAAAGTACATTTCCTTCAAAGGTCTGGATTTTAAAGGTTTTTCATTTCAAGATTTCATTCGTTTTCTAAAGTAATTAGGAGTTCTTTCCTATTCAGACCCCCTAATGCAATAATGTGTAGGCCATACCCAAAGCATGAGTCCAGCAGAAAAGGCTTTCTAAATCCCACTAACAGACAGGGGACACCAGAAGCTATGCAACAGTGGCTGTCATAAAAGGTCACACTTTTTCTTGGAACAAACCATTAATCAATAGAAAATAATTGTCTGACCATTTGCAAGGGCTCTGCAGCAAAGAGACAATGTTTTTCACTCACATAATTACAAAACAGTAAAAGTTCAGAAACATAACCCAAATCCACCTCCCCATTTTACCTCTTTACAATTCCCACTGCCCTTTGGGCCTCTGCTTGGAAGCAAATGGAAGAGAAGCTGAAGTTTTCTCAATTGAGCTGGAGCTAAGAAACCTTTGATATGCTAATCGCCCCCTTCAAACGGTAAGAATTCACACTTGCATTAATTCAAACAATTTGTGCAGAATGATGTGAAATGGCACCTCTTTTAGTGGCAAGTAACAAAAGGAGGGAATCGGAGTGTCTGAAGAAACCAAACAACGGCACATTTGTTCTGCTGAATTCCACCGTGCACCATGACATTTCTATGCAAAGAAAGACACACCTGAACCCCAGCAGATACCCACGTCCTTCCTGCCAAACCGCCTCCAAACCCCACTCTCTCCAAGGCGACAGGGATTTCTCAGAGCCCAAAACAGTCGAGGTGCCCCCCCACCCCCCTCCCTGCTGCACTTACTTTGTTTCCCGTCTCCAGATGGCCCCAGCTTTCTACAAGCACAAATCAAAAGCCCTCCTTAGTCCACAACTGGGGCGCGTTCTGCATGTCTCTGGCTAAGAGCTGGTTGATCTGGCTCTTCGGGAGGCCGCAGGAGGAGTTGTTATAATCAATCTGCAACAGGTAATTATTTACTAAACGGATGCAACTTTCCTCGTTGTGCAACTGGAGTTCGGCAGAGATCAGACTTGGCGGGGCCTGTTCCGCGCACCCACCCACACTCTCTCTCTCACACACACACTCACTCACACACACACACACACACACACGCACACAGGCAAATGAATGAACTAACCACGTCAAGGCACTACTCTGAGCCCGGGGAGGGGGGGAAGAGGAGGAGGGAGGGCGAGCAAGGCGGAGCGGCTCCGTGCGCAGGGAAGAATGCCGGAGCAAAGCGGAGACCGAGGAGAGAAAGGGCTGCTTTGCTGTGCTAACGGGAACCATATGGCTCCTGCTGCGACTTCCAGGCGTCCGGGCCCCCTCAGAGGAGCTGCTCAGCCCGGCCCCTTTCAGGGGGCGCCTGGCAGGAGCCCCTCACCCCGGCGGGCCCGGCAGAGCGCAGCTCGGACGCAAAGTTACACAGGCCGAGGTGTCCCCCCGCGCCCCGCCGCCGGCTGCATGTCGCGGTCACCTGCGCCGCCCGCCCGCAGGCCTCCCGTGTCATGCCTTGTTGTAATGAAAATAAATAGATGGTTCTAAGCAAAAGGCTGCCCTTTGTCTGCCCCAATGCCAAGGGCGTTACACATGACTCCAACATCCCCTTTATCATGTCCCAAGCCTCGCAGGTGTTATACTAGTATCTGACCCTTCTGTGCCCCTCTGGTGCCTCTTTCTCTGTGTGCCTGTCACTGGACTCTCCCCAACTCATGTACCCCTTTCTCCAGGCTCTAATGAGGCCTCCAAACCTCCACTTATAGCCTCATCCCTGTCCTCTGGTGCAAACTGTAACACAAGCATAATCCCCTGGGCTATAATGTTAACACTAGAAAGGACAACAACACTATGCCCCTTTAAGGGGAGAAACTTCCACCCTTAGCACAACATGCCCCTAG
>NW_017728993.1:32725860-32726730 GCF_001723915.1 Gavialis gangeticus | reverse complement strand
GGCTGCTCCTCCTCCGCGAGCCTTTCCGGGGCTTAAGTCAACATTTCCCTGCAGTTTCCAGCGCTCCGCTCCGGAGCCGAGGTGTACAATAGCCGCCCCCCCCTCCCCGCGAGGCAGCGCCGGCACGAAGGAAAGGGGGGAGCCGCCGCCGAGTCCTTTGTAGGTAGCGGCTGCGAGCTGGGGAAGGACGGCGCCGGCGCCGGGAGCAGCGGGCACGGGCTGGGCTGCAGCGCCGGGGAGCGCCCTTCTCCGGGCTCCGCCGCTCACATCTCCCGGGCGGACACTCTGGCCTCTGGCACGATCCCGCTCCGGCCCCTCCTCGCCTGGAAGCCGCCGCCGCTGCTGCCCCGGGAGCGGCCGGAGCCCGGCGCCCGGCGAGTCACGCACGCAGCAATGGGGAGGGCGGGGGAGAAAACAACGCAATATACACACGGAGGGGGGAAAAATCCCAATGAATTGTATCGCAGCCTCCTTTTTCGCTCATGCACCTCTCGGCGTGTGGCTGGGGATGGCGAAGTCCTGACACGGACTCTCCACCGGCGCTGAACCGGAGTCACCTCCAGCCGCCGCCGCCTCCTCCAATCTCCACCCCCGGGCTCGGCTAATCGTATCAACACCGTCCCCCGGGGAGCCGCACCGGCGCTCCCCCCTACCCGCCGGCTGGGGGCTCAGGCAAAGAAAAGGAGATTAGAGGCAGCTAAATGCAAAACGCGAAGCAGATAATCTGGGGCTCTCCCTGCCACCGCTGCCCATTTTCCGCTCCGTTTGAGCTGCTGCCGCTGCCCTGCTTTTGGGGGGTGGCAATGGGGACATCCATGGACTCGGCCCGCGGAGCTGAGCTTCGCCCGGCCTCGGCGGGGGCCGGAGCCG
>NW_017728993.1:32712670-32720860 GCF_001723915.1 Gavialis gangeticus | reverse complement strand
CCGCGCCGGCTGCCGGCTGCCAGCGCGCGCTTGCACAGGGGCAGCAGCGAGCTTCAGGCCCCTGAAACTTTCCTCCGAGCCTCCCCTTCGTGCTGCGCCGGGCCGGGGCAGGGGGCCGTGCCCCGGGTGCAGAGCTCGCCCGCTTCTTGGCCCGAAAGTTGAGCAGTAGCCAAGCCTGCCCTGCTCGCCCCACCCCGGCCCGAGCGTGCCGAGCCCCCGAGCAGCTCAAAGGAAGCAAAAGAAAAGCTCCCCGATGCCTTCAGGGCTCTCGAGGTCTGTTTCCTTCATTTCCTTGCATTGAAATGGCTTTGCTCTTGCCCACTGAGCACATTTCCTCCCTCTTCTCGGGTCACCCATGTCAGCAGTCGGAGGCAGCAAGCCACAGCAGGGAGGCAGGGTCAGGAAAGCACCTCAGGGCAGGGGACCTGTGCTGCAGAACCATTTACAGCACCCGTTCTCAACCTTTTTTGTACCAGGACACGTTTGTACGCACTGATGGCCAGTCCCAACCCAGTGGCCCTCACCGGTGACACGCTGTCCCCAGTGCGCAGGGTGGGGGCATGGGGGCCCAAGCAGGCTGGAACTCTACCAATCTGCAAGGAAAAAGCCACTGTTTCCTTTGTTTTTCTCCTTTATAGGAGAATCCATTTCTAAAGTTTGCTGATCCATTTTTAAAGTTTGTCCATGACTCTTCCATATATTCTTGCAATCCACGTTTGGGGCCCCTGTACACACACACTGAGGCTGCTCCAACTCACTGTGATTACAGCGCATCGGCTGGAGCATGATACTTACCCAGCAGACTCCAGCATCACGTGCACCAGGGTCCTCATGCTGAAAAATAGTGGCAGGGGCATTTTAACTAAAACGCATACAACAAGCTTTAGTTAGAGCACCCCCACCACCATTTTTCAGCACAGGGATGCTGATACACATGACACTGGGTGCTTTAATTAGAACAGTTCTTGGAGCCACTCTAATTAAAGCACCCTGCTCCCCGGTTCATGCCCTTGGGTCACAACCCAAGGGTTGAGAAGTGCTGATTTAGAGGAAGCTACTGAACTGACTTCCTGCATGTAATGTGCAGCCTCATGCTGCTGTGCTTTCAGTAGCATGCCTTTTTTTCCCCTTCCAGATGCAAGTGGGGAGGGGAGGTTGCACAACCCCTAAGAAGGCAGGCTGGGCTTTCAAAATGTAGATTTTTAAAACACCCAAATCCCTGGGGTGAGAGACAGAGAGCACTCCCATGCCTCAGAATGGGGTTGTTCATTAACGAGAACTGGAGGGACAGGAGACAGGATGTCCCCATGGCACAGAGCCAAAGTCAAGAGAGCCGTGGCAAAGGTACCTTCCAGCTCATGTTTGCATGTTCATGGTCAGGTCTATTCCCTGGTGCTGCGCTATAAAAGCTACGGGACGCTCTAAATTAATGCCAGTCTGCAAGGCCACGGGAGTGACAGTGCTGCCAAGGGTTGATGTAGCACAAGTATGCCCCAATCACTCGCCTTTTCTGCAACCATCCCTCCTCTTCCCTGCTGCAGCATAGGCATCAAGGCCACCCCTCCGGCCCTCCACCACCACCAAGTCACCCTTTACATCATATAGGCCCCAAATATACTGGCAAATCAGCTCAAATAGGACATACCGCACCGTAAGAAGGAGTCATTGCCTCTGTGTTCAGAAATAGGGTTGTCAGCAGCAATAATTTACCTCTCATTCAACTACCTTTCATTGTGGTAACCGTATTTCGGACTTGTCTACATACACATGTATGCACACACGTTTGAACATGAATTAAGCAGTCCGGCATACTTGAAAGGTCATCTAATCCTGAAAATCAGAGGCCAGATTCTCCAGTCTGTAAAGAAGGCAGCAAGACTGGTACAGTGGGCTCAGGGTTGTATGTTAAACACCAATGAATGGCATACAAGACTTGGGGATGCCTTAATCAGGGCCACTTTTCGCTGGTTTTCCCTTGTGCTAGGGCTAGGAAGCGGGCAGCAAAGGAGCAGTTATAGTGGCTGCATGCCAACGAAGGATTCCCTGCACACTGTTGGGGGGGAGGCAGATCTTCCTGTGGCCAGTTAGGCTGCTTTAAGTCTGCAAACTGGCTCAAAGCCAAACTCATAGTACAGAAGGGATTGAGGCCCTCATTTCTGCCTGAAATGTTTGTACATATGATATACATGAAAGTAAAATCCTAGTCAAGTTTTGCTCACTATAACTGGAAGAAATTAACAGGATGGAGGTTTCCTTTATTTCAGTTTATTTTGTGTATATGAAAGCCTTGTGTGTATAGTTATTTCACTGTTTTTCCATATATTCTGTTTCTTTATTAAAATGTTATCTTTAAATACCTGAAGCAAATGTCCATACAAATAAATATATTAAATGTGCACATGTTTATCAGTTAAATCATTTGACATGTTGAATGTATATTTAATATTCACAGCCTAGCTTTTCTAAACTAAATTCAACTGCGGATAAAGGAGAGAAACTGAGTAATGGGCAGACTTCCCCTGCTTAAGATGGGATCAGCTTTAAACTCCATAATAAGAAGGATAGAAGGGGGGATATAATTTTCTACAGTAATAACTGCCTTCAGAACAGTTTTATCCAGGTAAAAACTGAGGAGAACTGGGCTCTAATATTTGCTGAAGTCAGTGAAGATTTACCCACCTAGACTGAATTACAGGTTTGGGTATCCCACCCCCCCATCATTAAAAATATAGAGGAATTAAGTTTCTTCCTACATGCAGAAATGTGTAGTCCTGCTAAAACTGTAACAACTGGTACAAATGCAGTGGAGACCTTTCAGCATCTGTTTTGAAACACATGCTTCCATTCTGGGTTTCTTAATTCTGATTAAATTCTGATTAAGATGATAAGAATAACTGACAGAAGGGCATATTGCCTCCACAGCAGCACATTATTATTATTCAGCATTTAATTTTTACCTTACAGAACTCTACATACTTGTCTTCAAACATACACAAATATAAAACCGTAGCATATTTTGAACTCCATCCTATACTTCTTACTCAGGCAAAACTCTCACTGATTTCTAATACGTCTTTTGCAAGAGCAGGCACCTGAGCTCAGTCCTTGAAGCATGGTTGCTAACATTTATAATTAGCTGTTTTGAAAATAATATTTCTGGTTACGATGGGGTATATCAAAAGTACACTTAAAATTACAGTTGGTAATTTTTGTAAACAAATCTCTAAGTAAGACATTTGTGGATTACAACATAGAAATACATTGTGTTGTGTATAAGTAAAATGACAAAAAAAACTGAGAACTGTCACATAAAAATAATATCCTGCATTATTTTCATTTCACCAATAGTTTTCAGTTCACCTTTTGTGTTTTGGTCAGCTTGTCTAAATACATGCATTTCATTCTACGCAAACTCCAGAAAGTGGAAATACACTTGATTCTCTTTTGTTTATAATCATTATAATGGACCCGTGCAATATCTCAAAATATCTGTTTTGCAAATACTGCAGGAAATATTTAAATCCCAACAAAAAAAACAAAAATATTTTCATTAAAAAAATTACTTTCCCTAACACAATGCTTTTAATATTAGGCTTTGTGATGTTTTAGTATGTTCGCTATGCATGCAATACTTGCCAAATCAGTGGAACGTACTGATATGGTGGCCCTGTAGAATAAGACCCTTGAAAACTAAAACAAATTTTTATGGCTTATTGATATGAATCGCAAGGAATTGAAGGCTGTTTACTGTTTCTGGTGGAAGAGTGAATGACAACACTTGAAATAGATTTCACTTTCAGCTGTGCACTTGGAGAGAGTACGTTTCAAAATGATTACAAAGATCAGACAAAATGGGTCAAATTATGCTGCCAGTTATAGCCTTGCAATCGTGGTGACTGTACTAGAGCTTTCTACCATAAAACGGTGCTGTATGTACAGCTGTTCATGAAAGATTTTTTTAAAAATCCATTAAAATATCTTGATAGTTCCATATTGTCCCAAATACTTTCCCATAAGAAAAAAGTTTACACAAATTTTATGCATCCCCTTTTTCTCTCTTACATGTAGAAGTGTTTGCATTTTTTATGTTAGCAACTGACTTTTTCCCGTTCCACATACACTTCTATGAATAATATGTCAATGAACATGTAATTAGTCATAGTATAAGCAAAGACTACTGGAAGGCCTTGTATATCTATAGTGTAATAATCTGCCTAAAATTGGCATCACTTCTTCTGTAGCATTAAAACCAAATTTAGTTTTGCACACAGAAAAGTCACAAATCATAAGTGACTTCACAATTTCAGCGCAATACTAAATGACAAAATAGGCCAAATGTTACTTGCATTTCCTGTAGGTTAATCAAAGAGCTTTATATACATAAAGAGAACAGGATTTAGCCCACAATAAGAAACATGCGTTATCTTAAGACTTCGGAAATATATCTTGACAGTTGCCAATTTTTAACCATATAATTGTGTTGAATGTCACTGGAAAAAAATAGGATCCATTAATAAAATAAGAAAATTCTGCAGCTGTTTCTGTCAAGTAAAATGCAGTGTGAATTTGCATTATACATACAGCTTACTACACTAATCAATTTTAACGACTCATAATCTATATTATTATTAAGAAATGACAAAATCATTGACTTACTCATAATACTTGCTAATTGTTCTTAAAAATAAATTCTACACATGACTAAGGAAACACCCATTTCCATTTGTTTTATGTTAAATCAACATCTAACCACTCATGGTGATTTCATTCAAAGAAAACAGAAGGAACACATTAGCTGTGTGGTTAAGGAGATTGATGGGCTTCAAACATTTTAACTGTGGATGTTTTTTTCCAACTGTAGAAAGTCATGGTTTTAATTTCAGTTACTCCAAGCAAATGAAGATCGTTTTATTCAACAAAGCCATTGTTTCTCATTTCTTAGGCTGAAATTAATGTTATTTAAAAATAAATAATATTAGAAGTAACTTTGTTCAGAAGGAACAACATTATGCAGCAAAAGTGCATGTATATAGGTATCTGAAAAGTTTTTGTAGCTCTAATGTTAATTTATTATAGGATTATGAGGCTAACAGTCTGTAAGACAGATACCAAAGAATATGTTGTAGGTTTTTATGGTGGGAAGTTCATGTTGAATAGAACATGCAGGTCTCTCTCCTCTCCAAGCAGTAAAATTTGGGGACACAAGTAATGTAGAAGTGTGTTACTATAGAATTATGATCTTGGAGAGAAGAGCAATAGTTTAGTTTGAACTTCAAATATTTCTAGGTTCACGCTGAACTAGAAAAGGCGTGATAGTTTAATTTTATGGGTCTTTTTCAGGATAGATTTTTTATGGAAGCCAGTGGGAATTTATGTACATCCCAATTCCCCTCTCTCCAGTGGCTGGATCCAGGCTGCTGTTATTTCAGAAAGTGTGTTCCAGTAATGCCTGTACAGATCCAGAAGACAGGGGCAAGGAACTCGGGTGTTTCCTCTCTATTTAAAAAAAAAATCTATATTGCAGATGACAGGCTCTCTCTCATATTCCCACTAATGAACATCACCCTGTATTATATCATTTGCTTTGATTGCATTACATCTCCTTGTTCCAAACTGGAACACCAGTGAAGCACTGTATATACCAGGGGTGGGCAAAATGGGGCCCGGAGGCTGGATGCGATCCGCCAAGCCATTCTATCCGGCCCATGGGGCCCCTAAAAATGTAGAAAAGTAATATTACTCTGCCCTGGGCTGCCTGTCATGCGGCCCTCTATGGCTTTCTGAAACTCAGTAAGCGGCCCTGTGCCCAAAATAATTGCCCACCCCTGGTATATACTCACTGACCTGCCTCCTGGTGGTTATGAAGAATTGGTTGCACCACCAATTGGCAACTGGAAGTGGTAAGCACTGGATAACCATAGACATATTAACGTCTCTAATTCTTCAATATTTACTTTATCATACTTGGCAGCAGAGCTGGAGCCAGATTTTGGGCCAATTAAACATGCTACTACAAATTATGTTAGCTAAAAATAAGACCATAGCTGTGTATGTAATATGAAAATATTTAGGAGGGCTAAGCCACCAAACCAGCCCTTTTCTGTTGGCTCATTTAGTTTCTGTAGAAGTAAAGTATTCACGATTATGAAAATAATAGCTCATATGGATAATCTGCAGAGATTTTAAATGAAACAGGTAAAACACACATGCACACTTTCTACCTCTCCATCAGTGATCATGGAAAGCCTTAAGCCATTGCAACTGTTGTGTTTTGCTGCATAGAACACCAGAAGGAAGAGAAGGCCAAACAGAAGAGATTAAAAAACATGGGTCCTGCAGTGGAAAAGCCAGTAGATTGGTGATTATGTGGGTCCACAAAATTTTAGCCTTCCTCCTAGCCTTCCACTTCTTGGCCTCTCACGGGCTAAAATCATGAGTAGAGTAAGGCTGTCTTAGCCACTGTTAACAATCATATGTCTGACCAACCTGATTGCCTTCTATGATGAGATGACTGTCTCTGTGAATGCAGGATGTGGATGTGGATGTGGATGTGGACATGACATACCTTGACTTTAGCAAGGCTTTTGATATGGTCTCCCACAACATTCTCTCAAGGAAGAATGGACTGTAAGGTGGATAGAAAACAGGCTGAATTTTTGGGGTCAGAGGGTAGTTATCAACCGCTATGTCTAGTTGGCAGCTGATATCAAATGGAGTGCTTCAGGGGTTGGTCTTGGGGTCAGTTTTGTTCAATATCTTCATCAATCATCTGGAAGATGGGATGGAGTGCATTTTCAGCAAGTTTGCAGATGACGCCAAGCTGCTGGGGAGTAGTAGATATCTGGTGGGAAGGACCAGGTTTCAGAGAGACCTTGACAAATTGGAGGGCTGAACCAAAATAAATCTTATGAGGTTTGATAAGGAGAAGTACAAAATCCTGTACTTAAGATGGAACAGTTCCATGCACCAGTACAGGCTGGGGACTGACTGGCTAAGCAGCAGCTCTGCACAAAAGGATCTGGTAGTTACAGCAGACAATAAGCTGAATATGAGCTAACAAGTGTGCCTGCCCTTGTTGCAAAAAAAATACTAATGGCATACTGGGCTGCATTAGTAGGAACATTGCCAGCAGATCAAGGGAAATTATTCTTCCCCTCTGTTCAGCATTGGTGATGTCACGTCTGGAGTAGTGTGTCCAGTTTTGGCCTCCCCACTACAGAAAGGATGTGGGCAAATTGAAGAGTGTAGTGGAGGGCAAGAAAAATAGTTAGGGGGCTGAGGCACATGACTTACAGGGAACTAGGCTTATTTAGTCTGGAGAAGAGAAGACTGAGGAGGGATTTAATACCAGCCTTCAACTACCTGAAGGGTGGTTCCAGAGAGGATTAAGCTAGACTTTTCTTAGTGGTGGCACATGACACAGTGAGCAAGTCGCAGCAAGGGAAGTTTAAGTTCGATATTAGGAAACTTTCTCAAGAGGGGGGTAGTAAAACACTGAAACAGGTTACCTGGGGAGGTTGTGGAATCTCCATCTTAGGAGGTTTTTAAGACCTGGGTAGACAAAGACCTGGCTGGGATGATCTAGCTGGGGATGGTTCTGCTTTGAGTAAGGGGCTAGACCAGATGACCTCCTGAGGTCTCTTCCAACCCTGATTTCTATGATTCTATACAGCAGCTGTGTTAGCCACCTAGCTATTTAAAAGCACTTAGGTGTTGCTCTGCTCAGCATGACAAGGCTGAGGATCCAACATCATAAAAAAAGACAATCAATGTGGAATTAGGCAGAATTTAGCCTTCTGAATTTAAGAGCGCAATCTTCAAAAACACTTCTAATCTCATAAGCAACTAAACTTTATTCTGTATCATAGAATCATAGAATCCATGAGTCGGAAGGGAACTAGACAGATCATCAAGTCTGACCCCCTGCCATGGGCAGGAATGACACTGGGGGTGGGAGGGATCATAAGACCCTAGCCAGGTGCCTATCCAGTCTCCTCTTGAAGACTTCCAGGGAAGGTGAGAGCACCACCTCTCTGGGGAGCCTGTTCCAGGCTCTGGCCACCCTTACAGTGAAGTAGTTCTTCCTAATATCTAACCTAAACCTATCCTCCCTCAGCTTGTGGCCATTGTTCCTGGTGACTCCAAGGGGGGCCCTGGTGAACAGACTTTCCCTGAGTCCCTGCTGCTGGC
>NW_017728993.1:32709005-32712546 GCF_001723915.1 Gavialis gangeticus | reverse complement strand
GAACAGACTTTCCCCGAGTCCCTGCTGCTGGCCCCTGATAAGGTTGTAGGCAGCCACAAGATCCTTCCTCAGTCTCCTCTTGCGGAGACTGAAGAGATTCAGGTCCCTCAGCCTCTCCTCATAGGGCTGGCCATGGAGGCCCCCAACCATACGAGTGGCCTCCTCTGGACCCTCTCCAGGTTCCCCACGTCCCTCTTGAAGTGCGACACCCAGAACTGGACACATTACTCCAGCTGCGGCCTGACACTGTAAAGTGTCCTAAATTTTTGCTTCTTCTCCACATGCTGCAAACAATCAAATAGTAACTGGGAAAATAATTAAGCATCTTTGAAGGAGGGGATCAGAAGCCAGGACTCCCCCATTTCAGGTGAGTGTCCTAATCACTACATACACTCCGTGGCCTAATCAATCTTGAATTCTTTTCAACACAATGGCACAGCTTCAGGGGTGTGGTATAGAATATCTACACCTCAGAGCAGATTACAGTCTGGTTAACTGTTAAAATCATTCTCCAGGGAAGGCAGAAATGTGTTTTTTGAACACCTTCAGAGGGGCAAGTTGGGTTTGTCTCTAACCACTGTGCACTGTATAAAAACAGGAAATCAATAACTTTTAAAAGAAAGTGTTACTTCCGGCTAAATTTTGTAAGAAGGCCTATCCTGTATAGTGTGTTTATTATTCTCAGAACATGACTGCTACAAAGACCTCTTTGATGAGAGAATGCCTGGATTGTTTGTCTTGATCAGGCTTAGGCAAGCGATAGGAATGAAGCTGCCAAACTTATCAAGAGCAAAACAGTTCTGGGTGCCTGCAGATGTAGAAATGCAGGTATCTTAATATAGAAAAGATATGCATCTATGGAGTACAGGTGCCATCAGTGACAAACAGTAGGGCTGTGCAAAGCTTCAGTTGTTGATTTGATTTGGAGGCGATTCGCCTCGATTCGGCGGCCGAATCTCTGAATCCGAATCAAATCAGGAGACCAATAAAAAGGTCTGAATTGATTCAAAACTCTCCAAACTGATTCAGAAAAGATTTGGAGAGCTTTGTAGAGATTCAGAGATTCAGGCAGTCCCCACTCGCTGCTGCAGGGAGCTGGACCCAGGCTCTGTGCTGGCAAGTAGGGGATGGGGGGAGAGGGCTGGAGGAGGAGGGAGGGGACCATGCCCCCCCCACCAGATCCCATCCCCTGCCTGCTTCTCCAGCCCCCCTGAGTACCCTTTGACCCCGCCCACTCTCCCAGCCCCGTCAATGGTTGCCCCACCCAGCCCCAGACTTAAAAAATAATAATAAAAAAGCCCCACACTCACTGGCTGCTGCAGCAGCCATCAGGGCCTGTGGGGGCTTGTGGCAGAGCCCTCCATGCAGCCCGGGGCCCTGAGAGGCAGCGGGGATCACCTCCCCGCCGAGCAGAAGCCAGTGAATGCAGGGCTTTTTTTTCCCTTTTTTTTTTAAGTGCCAGGAGCTGGGGCCAGGTGGGGCAGCCGTTGACGGGGCTGGGAGAGCGGGCGGGGGATGGGGCCTGTTAGATTTGGAGATTTGGCCGATTCGACAGTGGCAGTGATTCGAATCACCAAACTGAATCACTATCCCCTGAATCGGCCAAATCTAAATCCAAAGCAAATACTAGCTCCTTTGCACAGGCCTAATAGGCATTATGAAAACATGGTTTTCAAAAGTACGATTTTGAATTAGGAACCTAAATTCCGCTTTAGGCTGTAGACTGCCAGTTTCTTTTTTGTATCTACCTTGCAATGCTGAGTGAAGCAATGCCCTAAATACCTTTAAAAATCTGGGCCATGGTGACAACAATGATACCAAGTCATGAATGGAAAAAAACAGACAAAACTGAACCAAACTGGACCGGACAAAACTGAATTAAACTGAAGGTAAAATTCTTTTTCTCCAGCTTTTGTTTATTTTTTCCCTTAAAATTTCCAACCAGTAGCAGTTGTCATCTAGACCAGCATTTCTCAACCTGTGGGCCACAACAATATAGGAAAGGGCTGCAAACAAACTTTAAGAATGGATTCTCCTTTAAAGGAGGGAAACTGTGGCTTTTCCTTTGCAGCCTGGCAGAGTTTCAGCCTGCGAGGGGCTGCTTGGGCCCCCCATGCCCTACACAAACTCCACCATGCCCCACACATCCACCCCCTGCCCAACATACTGTGGGGCTGGGGGTGGGGGACAGCAGGTCAGCAGTGAGGGGCACTGGGTCAGGATTGGCTACTGGTGTGTCCAAATGAGTCCTGGTACAAAAAAGGTTGAGAACCACTGATCTAGACAAAGCACCAAGAGAGTTAAATACCACCTGTTCCTGAGATGTCCCAATGTATTTAGGAAAAACCTCACGCAAGAGAAAGCAATTGGCTGGTTATGTCTGGTTTGATTTTACTTTGTGTTTTCAACCGAGTATCTTCTTCGTGATTATTGCCCTTGTAGCACAGATAGATCGGTGTGGCTTCTTCTGGAGCAGAAACCAGAGCAGTATTGTGGACTGCTGGTCACGGAGTCTGTGGAACCAGTCACTCACCCTCACATATACTATACACACCACTATTGCTTTGCAGTCAATCACATCCAAATTGTCTCCCAAAATTAGGTCTTCCACCTTCACATTTTATCATGCTTCTGTCAGTCCACCAAGATGTAACTCCGAACAACTATAAGAATAGTAATTTTGTTTCACAAAAAATACCTAGACAGACCTCTCTTTCACTAATAATTTGTTATACATTACAAACACCCCTAGCACAGGGGGCTTAATATCATTAAAGTAAAAGGATCAAAGAGATTCCACCTTTTTTAAAGGAGCACTTACTTCTGACACACCTCAGTATTTTTGACAAATATACTACTCCACTCTGATTGAAGGTACAGTTCCGCCTTTCTAAAAACACTGCAGTGAAAAGACTAGTATTAACACTGCACTTCTGTTGTGAGGAACATCCACTGACTACTAATTATAAATATTAAAATACATTAAATAATTAATTAAGATGCTGTGTCTCATCTATTATGAGATGTGGCTGCTGTCTGTTGAATAATCAGCGCCAAAATATGATCTTTTTAAAACTGAACATAGTAAATTAAAGTACTCTGTCATAATATATCAGTAAGACAAGTCTTAAGCTCCATTTTACTGCATGTCTGACAAGCAAAGTGAGGTGTCTGTCTACTCAAGAATTAGTTTCAGTAGGCACCATATACATCGGAATTGTAGGCTTTTATGTCACATCCATGGACTCTCACTGAGGTGTGCAAGCACAGAGTTGCATTTTACCATTCAAGCCTCCAGTTCAGGCTATCTGCTTTCTGTTCCTGTCCCCTACATATGCAGACACACTCCTTCAATCGACATTTTCTTCCCAGTTACCTTTCTTGGTGGTCATTTTTGGCAATAAAATGAATGTCAGTTCAACAGTTAGCTATATTTTTAGTACATGCCCACTCCCTCCCAAATAGCAGCTCATTCCACACAACACCTATTCAGACTATGTATTCCAGGCTTCATGGAAAGTATTTAGTAATGTTGGCAATT
>NW_017728993.1:32697269-32704005 GCF_001723915.1 Gavialis gangeticus | reverse complement strand
GGTCATTTTTGGCAATAAAATGAATGTCAGTTCAACAGTTAGCTATATTTTTAGTACATGCCCACTCCCTCCCAAATAGCAGCTCATTCCACACAACACCTATTCAGACTATGTATTCCAGGCTTCATGGAAAGTATTTAGTAATGTTGGCAATTTTGGCATAAACTTTGGAGCTGGATGTGGTCTCCCAGGGCTTGATATTTTCTAGGAAGAATCTTTTTCAGAGAGCAAATCTTTCTTGGGATATCATTTTTTACCATTATAATTTTCATGAACTTGTGTTTAACTTATTTTTTTACATGTCTGAACTCTGCCTCTTACTGCAACTGCATTCTGGGTTTGCAGTGGAAATTACCACTTAAAATCTGTCATTTGATAATAGCTTATCAGAGTAAATTTTGACACTTAAATCTTTTATTACTATGATAAAACTAGTTGGCAAAATTCTACTGACTTGCAACCCAACAGAAGTCAATATTTAAAAGGAAGAGTACATACACATGTGTTCACTTGCTTGGCTATGAATTTTAAGCTTTCTCTGGGATAACAAATCTTTTATAACCAGTAGTTGAAAACTGGCCCACTTCAGCTTCATACAGGTGTGACCCCAATACTCTATAGACTTATACTGCAAGATCGAAGCTTGCATTAGATCACAAACTGTAGAGGTTCTTTGACAAAAGATAACTGTACATATGTGCAAAGTTCAGTAAAGACCAAAATTTCAAAGATGGCATCTTGAATATTTTAGAAGATACATTTATAAGAGATATCATTTTTTATAAATCTTATGCCAGAAATCAATCTCTAATGCAGAAGATTTTTTTCACGGTACTGGTTGCAAAAGTATCTTTTGCAAATCATTTGCAAAATTAATATTGATTTAAGGATGTTGGAATTGGCAGATTGTTAATTATGTAAAAAGAAAGCCAAATATTTTTTATCCCATTATGCTACAATCTATATAGTACTAAGAGGAATGTAGGCATTCTTTAACCCCTATTATGAAAGACTTTTTTTTTACTAAAAATATAGACTAAAATGTACCATGTGCAGGTGCAGGCTCTGGTTCACAATGAAGCTCTGTTTGTTTAAGGAACATTTTTCTAAGAAAGATGCAGTGTAAGGTCAAGCAACAGACAATTGCACAAATATCTTGGAGAACGATGGCAAACTATCTAGACTTGCAATTCATCAATAATTTCTTGGTAATGCAACAACACCTTGTGACTTATAGCAGTCTCTATTTTTTCTCAATTTTCCAGTTAATGAAAGTAATGTTTAAATACTTTGGAGTTAGATTATTAACTTCTACAAAATAGAAACAGATGTGTGTCTTAGTATGCCATTAAATTTATGATTTACATAGTACCCTTGAATATAGCTGAGCAGAGGCCAATGATTCTAATTTGCTCTAGATTTACAATAACCTGATCTGGTTTTTGTAAGTACTGAAACACTTTAAACAAAATTAGAAAGCCGTTGTGCTTTGTGTGATTAAAGATGCAATTCCCTTTGGGGTAATGAGAAGAGTTAGAACATGTTTCTTCCTTTATGGATGTTTCTGTTATAAACACAAGTACAATATATTATATAATTTTTGGTACTATTTCCTTGTTTTTAATTATAAAATAAACTAATTGAGTTGTATTGGAGTCATACTGAAACTATGCCAAAATCTAGCTGAAGAATGCATACTGAGCTTAATAAAAATCCTTAAAATTCTTCCCAGGGTCTTAAGGTCTTGTTAGACAAATACTAGTCCCTCACAATTTTCTGAGACCAAAACATCTTTCTGATTTAGAACTACCCAATTTAAAGATTTATTTAAAAAGCTAATGCATTTCTCAGCTTATTAAACTATGTTAATACATAAAGTTTTACAGGACAAAGGGTCAGTGGATTCATAGCGATTTAGATCTGGAGATACGGATTTACTGTGTCTCATGGCAGAAATGAAAACTGGAATGAGTATTGCAGCTGAAAGCACAGCGTATCAGTCAGTTAATCCCAGTAATACTAGCTGTTAGTATCATGTGGAGTATAGTTGTTTTTCCTCCTAATTTAGAAAATAAAATGTGTAGAACACTTCAGAATATAGAAAAAAAATTTCAAGACCAAATGAGGTTCTAAATCTTTGTAAGCATAAGTACAGTGAATATAATTATTCAGGGCCCGATCCATACACCCATGAAGTCAATGGAAGACTTTCCACTGGCAACAGTGAGTTTTGGATCAGGTGAATAGATGTGTGTGATCTGAGCCAGGCTTTCTTTAAATTTTAATCCTGCTTCTGATATCAGTTCCTTTGGTGGCTTAAGGCAAGTCGTTTACCATTTAAGTTTTCACATCAATAAAAGGTTAATAGCAGAGGAATAATACTACAACTTAAATAAATATCTGCCTGACAGGAACATTATGAGACTATTTTTAGGACTGTGGTCTGTATTCTTTTCATACACAGAGCTTTCAGTGAAGCCAAAATAAGGGTTATGGATGTGCAAGGAGAGCAGAACTGGGCTGTTAAAGCTGTAAAATGCCTTGGAGATAAGAACTAAGTATTATATACAGGGGTATATAATTATATTCCAATATATCTGTATCTACATTAACCTCTGAGAACATGTTTAATGCTTCATTTTTAATAATAGTGTATATGTGGGAGGATTACCATTTCAACAAACATTTAATCGCATATATGTTCACACACATATCTATACATTACAAGATAGAATTTGGGAAAAGCAGAAAGGGAAACACAACTATCTAGAGAAGTCTGTGTGGAAGAGAGATCTCAAAAGTTGTTTGTTTGCATATAATATTTTTTATTATATATTGGTCTTAGGTACCTAGGAGAAGACATCTTATGCTTTGACACAGGAGACTTATCTGGAGCCTGAATCATCCTGAACACTGCCTGATCCTAGTATCATAAATCATTCTGTGATTGAAAATAAGCTTTTCCTAAATAGGGATTAAAGAACCGAGGCCCTTGTATAACACACAATTTACATATTACATATTCTACTCCAGGTTATACCTGTACAACCCAGTTGATTTCACTGGCTTGATGAGAGCAACAGAGTGGAATAAGGCCCACTGCACTGCATTTCTGAAACTGCAGAAGGAAAGGTTAGAGTCAATTTGTATCTTTGTTTCCATAGTACTAGATAGAAGCTTTGGGAAGTTCCAAAGAAGTTATAACCCAAAAAAATCTTCATCATGCAATGAAGCTGAATTGCTTTTAATTAGACTGGCTTTGCTGCTGCTGCAACTGAGCTTTCAGGCAACTGTTTTTATTAAAAACATAATTACTTGTTTAAAGGATGCCAGGCTGACAGCAACAGATCAGTAAGTACGATAACTTATCTGGATGAGATTTCTTTCAGTTGTACCTTGTTGGAAAATTATGCTGATAAACTGTTATTTGCCTCTTAACTGAAAGAATGACTTTGGATTTGGGGAACATTGTTACAGTACTAAGAATAATGACATCACAAATCTGGAAGCTGGATGGGGGGGTTTTTCCCCGCTTGTGACTTAGCAAAAACTTAGGCCCTAGTCTGGCAAATACGTATGCTCTCCTGTAAAGGTGCAATTAATTCTACCAAAATCAATTAGACTCCTTTCACAGGTGAAAATAAAGAGTAATGTATTTTTGAAAAACCTGGACTTTAATCCTAGTTTTATGAACATTTAACTATTACAAACATTTATCTCTGTGATTAGTCATAATAATGGAATAGTCTAAGTTATACATTTTGGATTATAAATGATTTTTTTTTAACAAAAAAGGGGGTTTAATTGTTTTGTAAATACATGTTAACTTACTAATTAACAGCATCTATAGCTCAGAAAGCTGTTTTAGGAAACTGTTTCATTAATTAAAAAAATTAGAGATTAAAAACCTCACAATTAAAGACAAGAACTCTACAACTCTGGTACAGAACTGCTGTAGATCTGAAAGTAGGAATTGAATTTGATCTTGGAGGTTGTCAGATTTTTTTTTAATTCAATACAAGTCCAACTGGCACCTAAAGGGGAAGCTAAACCAGATTCTTATGACAAGTAGCATGGGTCTTACAGAACAATATTGTTTTGATAAAAGATGCAAACATACTGGTAGGCAAAGGCTTATAGTTTTTCATAATAGGAAAAGTTTTTAAATATAATTAAATCATTATGAAAATGTTTTTTTGAAGATGTTCATTGTAACTCTGGATACATTTAACATAATTTATTTTCCAGTAAGTCTTATAGCATCAGTTCTGCTTCTTTTCAAGTCAATTTTCCATTTTCTTCAGTAAGAATTAGATCTGGCTCCATATTACTCAACCTTTGATAGAAAAGAGTCAAAGACAGAGTTTAGAGTTAAAGATTCTTATTAATTGTCACTACAAGGCAACATTTTTAATAAAGAAAAAACAGTACTCTACATGATTCCTTATATTAAAACGCATTCCTAAGACATTTTTGTTGTGTGATTATTCAGCAACTCAGAATCAGTGGGAAGTTCAAGACTGCTTATATTTGGTCTTGTATCCTTGAAAACACAATTTAGAATTATTTGTGTAAAATTCAAGCTCAAATATCTATGGAAATTGCATTAAATCATACTACAGCTGGAAAAGGTAAGGGCGCAGTTTGGCACAGTTCCAAATTAATATATGCATAACCCAAAAAAGTGAAGAAACTCCTTTTCTTCTTACTTCAGATAACTTCAGTGAGGTAACAAGGCCAAATCTGTTCCAACTTGTATGCCCAACAGTAAGCAGTGGACAGTAACTTTGCATAGGACAGATAACATTTAGATTTGTCTCTGTATTCAATTCCTGTTGTTCCAGTCCTAGTAGAGACAAGTCAAATTAAAGTTTGGACATGGATTTAGATTTCCACATGGCTCATGTCTGTGACCTGCTACTTACAGTTTATATATTGTGGTATTTGTTGCTAATGGAGAATCTAGTGAAAAAAAAAATGTTGCAGAACTTCCCATCTTCTGACAAGACCTTTTATTTGTGCAGAGGTAGCCTCAGTTGAAGAGCTGCTGTCTTCATTATTTAATTTCTTTTTGGAGATTGCAGCCAACATGATCCTGTTGAGTTTTTTTATTTAATATGTTTCAGAACACAGAACACCTGCTGACTTCTTTAATAACAAGTTGTCCTCATTTGGCTTATATATGAAAACAGTGCAGCAGAGCTAAGTTAAGAATAACCTTTAAATACGAAGACCCATTACATGCAAAAAAAATAAAGCAAAACTATGTCTAGGCTACACAACAGAAATCCTTAAAATAAATTTGTGAAGGCTTTACACAGCATGGAATCCAGACAGATTTTTTAAATTGAATTCCGTTCAGAGTGAGTGCAGCTCAAAGGAATTCATTTCCATTTAGGTTCCCAGGAAAGACATACATGTTGAGTATTTGTATTGCTATTGTTTTGAATTTAACTTGAATTTATTTAGATTTGACTGTGGACAAGAGTCAACACTGGGGAATTACCTTAAGATTGCACTCTGTTCATTTTTTTGAGAAAGATGTCTTTCAAAATGGATTGATGAAATAATATTAGACTATGAGTAAATTCCAAGGCTTGTATAGTACTAATTAGGCTCAGACTGTTCTTAGATGTGCAAATCCAGTGCCTATGATTTTGATGAAACATCTCTATAGTCCCTTTTCAGAATTTTTCCTCGCCCCAGTTGTGTCTCTCATGTACCTTTGCTATTTCCTAGATAGTTGTTTTCTACATGCTGTTCCCTTTCCCTTAAGAAAACACTGGGGTGAAATAGATTTGGATGAACTCCAATTGACTTTAGTGGAGCCAAGATTTCATCCATGGTCACAATCTTGCAGCTCTCTAGTAAGAAAAAAAAATCCTGCTTGAAGTCAATGAGTCCTTCATCTGTTCAGAATGGATATTGGGTAGGACAGACTAATCATACTTTGTTTAATGACTTCATCTTAATTGGCTTTATGCTCAACCAAAATGCTCCCATCACTTCTCCCATAATTCCGCCAACTCTGGTGAAGGACATTGTTCTGCTTCAACACACAAAATTGACTTGTATGATGTACACTATCTTACCATGTCAGAATAAACTTATCCAGAACAAAATTGAAATTGAAATAATCTCATTTTTTTAGAGCTTTGGAATTATCATCTGAAATCCTTCCCCTCCCTTCCTTCCACAACTACATTTTTTAAAAATTGTTTTACTCCTCTTTTAAACAGTTATTTATGTGGGATAGAGAAACAGAGTATACTAAAATGTCAGTCTTTTTGTTAATTAACCCCATTTTATGGGTAATAAAATAAGCGGTCTTTACCCATCATTAGTAATATGTGAAGCATATGTTCCCACCCACACTTCTTCCCGGAGCTTATAAATATGGACCTGAATCTTAAAGATGGCCCTACAAGTATGGAAATTACATCTGCCTTGAGCAGTTATAAATAGTGCTATCTGTATAGTAGTTTATTAAATGTATCTGTGTAATACACTGTTTATGTGAGACATAGATATATATATATGTGTGTGTGTGTTTGAAAACATGTTCTGTGGTTCAGCATTAACATTCTGCCACATATTTTTAAATTTCTAGCATTTTTCACTAACAGTTTTGCTTCAGTAGGATTATTTCTGTGATCTTTTCTGCCTTTTCTAAATAGCCAGATTTTTATAAACGGTGGGTATGTGAATGAATGGAGTTCCTTTCTTTTTTTTTTTT
>NW_017728993.1:32680876-32697165 GCF_001723915.1 Gavialis gangeticus | reverse complement strand
TTTTTTTATTTGTTTCACTCTGGTAAATGCCTTAAATAGAGAGCCATTTTCCATCTTTTTGTTTGCTTTTTGTTTGTTTTTTAAACATACAAGATAAAATTCAGTTCTGATTAAAGTGGATGCAACTTTCATAGAAATCTATGGCACTTGTTTCTGCTAGGCTGAATATAGAGAATACCCTTTTGTTTAACACTTGAAAATTATTTTAGTGATTTCTATCTCCTTAGCTGAACTTTTTCCTCAAGGGCTTCTGCAGTACCTTATGTTCTATCAGTTCATTCTCATAAATTTTCAGTGCTACCCAGAAAAAAGCTAAAGCTGTTTAAAGACGTGATAAGTCATGCAGAAAAAAGTATATATTGTTATATTTTCAGAATGAATCAAATAATGTGGTTTTAATGAGAAAAGTGTCTCATCTTTTGATGTTCTATACATTGTTCATCTCATGTATGAAAAATGTTCCCCACAAACTCCAATCTCTCTATTACACTTTTGTGATAAGCCTAGAACATCCACAACACATGTATATGCATCTGTTTTCTACCACACAAATATAAGTGAAGTCAGAAGTGAATAAAGTTGTCACTGTTCAGTGTTACTGGGCTTCAGCAGCAGAATATGTTAAGAATTTTAACATGTTTTCATAGGCAGTGATAGTCATTATTTAATATTTAAAAGGGCAAATTTGTAATGATAATGAATTGTGGTCAGTAAAAGTGTCATTAGCTTTAAAAGAATTGTTCACAGGCCATAGTTGTGGAGTAAAAAAAAATTTCCCTTACATTAAGACCTGAAAACTGCATTTTTCATCATTATCATCACCACAAGATATTCTTTAGATGTGTCTTTTGCTGTGAAAAACAAAATAAATTTCTTTGGACTTGAATTTAGACAAACCTAAGAAAAGTTTACAGAAGACAATAGGATTGGTGGCCTATTTACAGTAGTGCCTACAGATCTGAGTCAGGATCAAGGCTGGTTTCTCTTCAAACCAAATATTAAGAAGCAGGTCCTAACCCAAAGAGTTTCTTTACCTTTACTTCCCTTCACAACTGCACAATATTAAGTTTTGTCCTGTATGCCATGCAGATACTCTGGAGATGGTTGTGGTATTCAGGAAACTAAACTGAATATAATACAATTCCCCTAAGATTCAGAAGCCTCAATAATCTTCTAAAATAAGAAATGATCACAGTTTCACTGCATGGTGGAGAAGTATTTCATAGGGTGTTTTTGCACCCTTTAGAAGAAGCAGAGTTGGACTCCCCTGTAAAGATGGTACTAGCTGGAGTTGAAAGGGTGAAATAATTGTGGCCTGAGCGTAGATCCATTGACCATAACTTCCTAGATAAGATTTTACTAGAATTAAGGTCCCATTTGTGCCTTAAAAGTGAAAAATCAAGCACTACAGTGTTGTGGAACTGCCCAGGCTGTAGACTAAGGCCTTCTCTTACGTTAGAGAGCCTTCTCTCGCATATTGTTTTCTGAAACTGAGGCTTTATGGTGGGAGTGGGCTTAGAACTGCACCCTAAAGACATTTTTGTGTCTTTTTATTTTTGTTGTTGTCTTATATGCTGAAGCTAGGCACTTCACAATATACGTAGGCAGATAAGATGATAGTGATGATGATATGTGTATGTGTATACATGCATATACATGCATACATACACACACATTTACTTCAGCCCATAGATATACATGCATTGACCTACATATATATATTATAGATAATATGTATACATATGTATACATTTACTTCAGCCAACATCTCTTTCTTTTTGCTGTACTCTATATGATTGTTTTTCTAGCAGGATTGGAAAAAGATTTTTCATAGTCTATCTCACTTAGTTTAAATAAAAATGTTAAAAGGTGATGATCTCTTCAGTCATTACTGATCATTACCGACAAAACTATATTTTAAAATGGAGAAAACAAATGCTTTGACCTTGTGAGCTATGTAATACATTTCAAAAACAAATCTGCTACATCTCTTTGTTTAATACTTGTGATTTGCATAGTTGAACCTTGAATGCACGGTCATAAATAGTTACAGAATCCAACTTGGCATAATGCCCAGCAATGTTAGGGTGTCAGACAAAAAATCAGGTCAACCACTCATCAGGAAGCGATTCTGTCTCAACAAGGTGATGTCTAACAAAGAAGCTACAAGATTGAAGACAGATAACATATTCAGTTGCTGTTTAAAAAAGACAAGAACTTTTCATTTATCAGGGCAATCTACTGGTGATAATCAGTAGACTGAATGAACTCCCTCTTGTAAAAAAGAGAAAAGCCCATCAATTGTTTTTGCTAATTAAGATGAATATTATTCCTGTGAAATGAACCAAAAAGTTGTATGAAACCAGAATCCCAAAAGAGATCTATAATCAACTAGAATAATTGCATGGTTTTAATTGAGAGAGAAGTGAGAACTGTATTTTTGTCTTCTTGAAGAAATCATAGCAACACTAGTCTTCATTTATTAAGTTTTTTCCCCAATCTAATTTAATCTAAAATTTTTTCTATGGGTTAAGAACGTTTATGGAATTAAAAAAATCTGTATAAATGAGAAAATTGTTGCATATTTAATGAAATGTTACTGTGTGTGTGTAGTCAGCAATAATGTGAGGTACCAAATAATTTATTAACATACAGAGGGAAAAGGATCTTTTGACTGAAAACTAGATGCTGTGCTGTTTATAGTAACGTGCATTTAATCTTTATTCATTAAGCACTGCTAGAGTTAGGAATGAGAAGGAAAGTATATTTTCTTAAAGTACAAATTAATTATATTCCACAATTTATTTTCTTCAGATATCTGGCATTTATCACCCTTTTCAAAGAAAAAAAAACCTAGTTGTATTAAAGGAAATATTATTGGCAAGCTCAATTTCACATACTTTATACAAAAGATACCCAATATGGGAATACATTTATGTTTGACTTAATGTTTATACAGTGCTAATCCATAGCCTGCATCATAATCCTGTATGTGCAAATCATTTGCAAAACCTCACATTTGGGGACGCGTACATGGTTACAATTATAACTCCTCCCAAAACATTAGCAAGAAAAAGAAAGAAAGAAAAACTGCACTATGTATCACCCTCCAATTGCCCAGTGTACTTATGTATTATTTTGTCTATATAAGACATAGAACCCTTTCAGGTCAGAGCCTTTGTCCCCTCTGTTCTGTATAGTGCAAAGCATGCTCTTGGCACAGAACCAATAATAATAATTTTATTTAACATGCAAACTTATATCTGTATTGACCCTAACCAGAATACTAGCTGAATACATTTGTTGTCAGCCTAAATGAAACATCATTTCTCTTCCCTGCCTTTCCCACTAGCCGCCTTCACAGGCTCAGCCTCAGGCTAACATGGCTTTAAGTAGGCTAAAGCTGCTAGTAAACATTTACCTTTGACAATATTATTGCTTAATGAATATTGTAGAAAAGTATGCATGCACTGAAAGTGTCTGTCTGTGGCTGCAGTCTACATATGATCCTTGTGCCAAGTACCTACTGCTAATAGGCAAATATACACAAAAGAGACAGGCTCTTTGATGGTTTAATCCCAAACATACTTAACTGTCATGTAGTTAATCTTTTTTGATTAAAAATAACTCTTCAGTTCTTCTTGAGAAGTTGCTTTTTTTGTTTGTTTGTGGATAAGGGAGGTTAAATGTAGTGTCTGCTTGAAACTGTTCTCTTTTATTTGTTAGTTCCACTTTTTTTGCTTTATTCTTTAATCACAACTCTCCCCCCCCCTCGCCCCCCACCCCAAAAGAATCATTAGCACTGATACTTCTGAAACACCCACTGTTTGAAAGCAGGTAAACATTCCCTTATAGACATCACCAAAACAAAGTATTCATTGGTATTATCAAGTGGTTTGATCTATAGGTTACAAACAAGTTTTTCTTTATTGGTTTTCTTTCCTCTTCAAACAACTTCACCTGCAGCTTTTACTTTCCTAGAGAAAAAAGTTTCCAAAGAAAAATTCCCTTGCCTTGTGCATTGAAACCCCTATCATCATTTTTAAAGTTCAGTGTAAGCCTTGTGTCTTGCTCTGGATTTTGTTGAACACCAGGAACATCTCTGTTTGTATCAAAGACAGCAGAAAACCATCTTGGTACTCATTTAATATCCTTCATTGTGTTTATGTATGTCTTATGCATTCATTTTTTTTAATAGTCTCTTTTCAAAAACAGGTTTTGAATTCCTTCTGGGATTAGATGCAACATTTTTTCAATTGTAACGCTAATAAGTAGGTACAAATCATGTTTGAATACGTGCACAAATGGGATATTTTCCCAATAATATTTCTTTCCACTGTAACGGTAGTTCCACTTCATAATGGTTTTATGCTGATTTCAAAATACATTTTTATGGAATGGGAAAGAAATCCCTTTATAAAGAATATGCCCAAGACCTGTTGGAAAACATCTCTCCGTAGCAACACAGTCAAAAGATTCAGTATAGTTTGCTTGGAAATGTTATTTTAGGGTGACCTTTACATGTACAATATGATGAATTTTTTCTTTTATTTGATTGTAAAAATGCCATGATCAAAGAGTAAAATAAATATTGCTTTTCAGTTATAGAAATAAGAGATAACAATGGAAACCATGTTTTTAAACAACATGATAGCATGTAGGACTCACAGAAGGAATGTTGTCTACTTTTGGAAAATATACAATTCTAAATTCACAGATGCAGCAAAGCCCTAGTGAAACATAAATAAAAATCAATTTTTATACAATTCAACATAGTAAAACATTCTAAAGGACTCACCTTCTCTCAGTCTAAAAAGAGAGAAACACTTACTCTCTCTACTGATAAAATAAAATCATGTTTATGTCTGTAGGCATGTATAAATTATACAGAAAAAACAGTACTGAATGCTCCAGGTTCAGGAATATTTCCAACAGCGATGGTAATTTTTTATAATTCTTTAGAAACAAATGTAATGTTCTGTAGGACTTTCTTGATGGCTTGCATCATTTGAATATTCAAATATTTACAGCTGTTAAAACTGTAATAAAATTGTAATTATCAGATTGTACATTTATTTTTAAGCAAATTGACAACCTTTTATTATAACAATTTATTTTCTGTTCTTTGAATTCAGTATTATCAGATGTAGAAACAGCGTTCTACTTACCATTCTGGGAAAGATGAAATTTATCATCGTGCCATAAATACCCTAGAAAGCAAAGAAAATGTTATTAGTTATTATTCCTTCATCCACAGGGATTCTAAATGTCAAACACAATGCATCAGCAGGAAAACAAAAGTAAAATGAATCTATGGTTGAAACACAGATCGATATTTTAATGCAGTTCTGAATATACATTACATATACTTATCAGGGGCCAAGTTTTGAAAAAGCTGTATGCATTACATGTTTTTGGTTTGGCATTGCATATGTATTAGTATCTGTCAGCACACTATTTGGAAAAATATGGACCTAGGTTCTTGGCTTTCTCTTTGTACCTTTGAAAACCAGCCCCTGGACTTACTGTCATTTTTACCATAGCGTGGCTCTACAGTACAACTCTACATAGTAATACATGCTATCTGACTCACTCACTCACTCTCAGTGGAAAGGAGAAGTACTCCTAGTTTCTCTACTGACAGAACAAAACTGCCTTACCAGTGGTAACAGAGTGACAGATCAGATAAAGTACCTTGTTCTATGGAAAGCTTAAAAACATGATGCATAAAACTGACGAAAAGGTTATTACACAGAGATATAGTGTGTTAGGATTGTTTTCAACAAAGTGAAAGAAGTTATTTCTTTGTTTGCTTTTCTTGTACTTATTTCAATTCCTTGGCAAATGTCATGTTTAAAAAATAATCTCTCTTAGATTTTTTATTGAAATAATTATTTTTATATATGGAGAATTAAAGAAGGAATGGTCATTCTGTTTCCAGGGCCTTTTTCTAGTCTCTGGTAAGATTCCCACTTGTTCCAAATATTATGGCTATTTTCTTTCCTCTAGAATTAAGACTGCAAATTCCTTTAAAGAAAGTTACCACTGAGCTTACAGATACTTCCCTTTTTTGGTCATTATCTACCCAGGCAGAGCTCGAGTCTCATATAGCTATCTCTGATCAGTGCCCTAAATCCTGAACACTGAAGTTTGAAAACAAGAGTCTTGTGAGATAATAGGGCCCAGACTTTGCAGCCTTCCCTCCCATTAAGTAGAAATTTACTCCCACTGTTTTCAGTGTAGTAATCTGGAGACTAAGGATCTCTGCAGTAAGCAGGGCATGATATGACAGTACTTACTTTTACAGACAGGTGAATAAAAGTTTATACCAAAAACTGACTAGGTCTTAAACTCATTTGTAATTAAACACAATCTACGTTTTCATCTATTTAAACAGAACAGCCAAAAAAAATACATATTAAATGTACAAGAAAGGGGAAGCATGGGAATAGAATATAAAACTAAGTCTTGAAAGATATGTCTGACAATTAGAAATGGAAGACTTTAAAAAAAATCACAGATGCTATGGCGTGCACACACACACACACAAAAGAACAGATTTTGACATGTAGGTGGAACGTAAAACCTTTGCAGAAAAGGGAACAATTAAATCTAAAGGCTGATATGTTACTTTCCCCCTAGCCCTGGCCTCATACACTTAAGGAGAAGTGCATGAAATACACTTGCAGAATGAAATATAGGTGTGGTAAGGGAGTGCCAGCTGGAGGAGAATTCCCCTGGCACAGGAGCAGCCTCAGTGTTGGGAGATTACTTTGGGCAGAGAAGGAGCCTTTAAAGTTCTTAGTGCCGCAGAGATTCGAAGCTGCTCCAGGTTGCAGCACACAGGCAATCTGGGTAAGGCTGCTGAAAATTGGAACAATCCCCAGAGGCTGCTCTAATTTACGCTGAGCCATTCTGGCCCTTATCCAGCCTTAAATTTGAGCATCACAAAGATGGCTTAAAGCCACTTTTACCCACTCTACTTCTGGCCTGAATATATTCTACGTTGTGGTTTCTGAGATATGTTTTATAGAATCTCCCTCTGTATTTGGCCACTGAAGGACATAATAACAAGGCATCCCTCAGCCAGCAGTATCTCACTTCAGGAAGTATTACACAAACTCTAAATGTATGTCTCAGTGCAGCCAAGTTCCAAAGAGGGAAAGGAAATTTGCTACATCAGTTCTTCTTTCTGCTCCAGCCTTCTTCCTAGAGATCCTTGCCACTCTTTTAGCTAGATCCAAGCCTTGTTTCCCTGCCCCTCACATCTCCAAAATGCTGGCCTACCTCTGTTACCTTGGCCTACCTCCCTTTGAGGCTGTACAGTTACTGTCCTTCCCATACTTGAGGAAGGACATTTAACCCCTTACAATCCCAGAGTAGAGCCATTTTAGAAATGATTTTTTCTCCCCGTAGAAATTCAGCCATTACGCACACATTAGCAGAACTCCCACTGATTTCAAAGAGATTTCAAAACATATTTGAGAAAGGCAACATTCAGCATTACAGTGTGAATTTGGTTGAAAGATATGCAGTTGCATAAAATCAGATCAAATATTTTACGATGGAGATTGAAGGTTATGTCCTTATTTGCAAGTATCTTCCCCCATGGGCCAGCTTGCAGAATTAGGTCCATGGCTCCAACTGAATAACTACTTAAATTCATGTTTAACACATGTGACTGGCCGACTGAAATAACTGCAACTATTCATGTATCTGAAGCCAGAAGGATGTTTACATGCTTTGCTGTATCAGGGTCTAAATGTTTCACTGGATTCAACTGAGCATGCCGGCTAAGAACAGAAGTAATTAAGCTTGACAGTTAATATGAGACAGGCAGGATTATTAATTTCAGAGCATCTGACTGTATTCAGAATATGATTTATTACTTTTTAAAAATACCTCAGTTGAAGGCTGTTACTGGGTTTTCTACTTTCACCAGCAAAATAAATGCTATAAGAGGATATGAACATGATAGCCTCAGGTTTTAACTTTGTTCTTTGTATGCCAATAAGGAAAGCTCTTTTATGTCAGATTTTATTTTTTATTAATTTTGCAACTGGCCTATGTCTTTCAGCATGAACATTACAAAGTGGAAAAACTCACTGGATCTTGTAGTTCCTGCTTGCTCATTTCACTTTCTGAATCAATAAACAGAATCAACAATTTTTTATCACTAGCTCCTGAAGAGGGCAGCACGTTCTAGGTATTACTGATTAGTAAGCTAAGACATGACAGCTCTGGCTTTACTGTACTTTAAGCAAAGAAAGCAGGGGGAAAAGCCCATTCTGTATATTTTGTGTAGACAGTTCCCATGATACAATAAGCCAGCAAAAGTTCTAGGCAGTTGCAGACCAAGGTCAAAACTGTATTTGATTATTAAAGAGAACATTCAAATTAGGTACCTGCAGCAATGTATTTAGAAAGGAATCAACAAAATACCAGCAAGGAGTACTTCCACAAGGAATGTGTTTTATCTTTAACACTGTAGATAACTTTTCCTATTGGCAGTGCATTGACTATCGAAACTACTAAAGGGGTTAGATTTAATTATCTCACTTCTTGCACATTTCATCTCAATTGCTATGGCAACATCCAGTTGCCTCAGCAGCAATGTACACTTTAATCAGATATTTCCTCACTCATTTCTCTGTGCACCACAGCAATGTAGTCAAATTTACAGCCAAACTCTGATGCATCTGATAAAATCTCTTAAGAATGAATGGTTAGGTTCCCCATGACCACCCACCCACCTACACAATACTTCCAGAGACTTTTGCACCCTGATGACAAACTCTGTGAGAGATGAAAAGTGTGCAAACTTTAACTCTTTTCTACTTTATTGATTTTTTGTTATTGCTCCCACCACTCCCTTTTATACAAGCTCCCAATACAAAGCTCTCAATAACCCTGCCAACAAGTTAACAGGCAGGTCCTCTGGTTTCTGCAAGGGATTGAGAACAAGAAACAGAACAATTAGTTGAACAACATGGTTCATTCCATTTCCACTGCTTCCCAAAAAACCTCTTTGCCTAATTACTTATCTCTTGATTGGATACTTCTTGGAGTATGCCACAGCTCTTCAAATTCTCTAATCAAAACATCAGGGACAAAGGCTACAATAAAAATAATTAGGGGTGACAAATCTATACCTGGGATTACATCTTGAGAGGTAGATAGTGTAAAAAGTCAGGAGCCTAATCATGCATATAGAAGTTAGTAAGTTCTAATTATAGAAAGCTTTGCTATTTTAGAAGCAGAAAATTTTATGAGTTGAATGCGTGCAAACTGAGAGGGCATTTAATAGCAGCCTTCAACTACCTGAAGGGGGGTTCAAAAGAGGATGGAGCTAGACTGCTCTCAGTGGTAGCAGATCACAGAACAAGGACCAATGGTCTCAAGTTGCAGCAAGGGAAGTTTAGGTTAGATATTAGGAAGAATTTTCTCACTGCGAGTGTAGTAAAACATTGGAACAGGTTACTCAGAGAGGCGGTAGAATCTCCATCCTTGGAGGTTTTTAAGACCTGACTAGAAAAAGCTTTGGCTGGGATGATCTACTTGGGGATGGTTCTGCTTTAAGCAGGGCATTGGACACCAGGGGTTCTCAATCTTTTTTGTACCAGGACCCATTTGTAAATATTGAGGGCTATGCTGATAGGATGGTTTTCCAAAATTAAACTGACAAAGCAAATCCTTCAAACTCTACTCACACGAATAATCCTTAAACATACAAATAGCCTATTTGTAATAATTATATCTATATCTATATACACACACACACACACACACACGACTATCGAAACTATATATATATGCTACTCATGTTTCAAAGAAACCCATATATATATATATGCGCTACTTCTGTTTAAAAAAGTTTGCAGGATTGGGCTTCTAGAGCCAAAGTGGCTACTTTCCCTGCAACATTTATTAAAGAACATTTACAAGTTTTAATAGAGTAGTTATACAGCATTTAAGCTATGGGGAAAGCAAAGATCATTTAAAGTTCAGTTTGCAGTCTTTTACTGAAATTGAAATGCAAAAGGCATTTATGCCTAAAAAATTCCAATGTCAGTTAAAGATAATCACAATGTTTTCCATATAAGTTGTTTCACTTAAAGAATTCATATGAAAAGTGATTCATATGATTTCAATAAACCTATGTTGATTTCCACCAGCTAAGAATCTAGCCCATAATTTTTATGGTATTGCTTTTATAGCACTGTAAGTATTCATGACCCTGTACAATTAGGGAACTATGCCAAACTAATAACAGGTTCCCTGACCTGAACAGTCTATATAAAACTAGAGGCACTAGTAAATAAAATATGATACAAATGAAAGAAGAAACTTGTCTCCTAGTGCTGGGGCTCAAGGAAGGCATGAAGATGCAAGTAGGGTAAGGAAATGGTCAGAAGAGAAAGATGGCAAACGGTAGAGAAACAGAGATGTGGGAAGGACAAAAGTAAGGTCTTTGTCATCACTGCATACACCTGCAATGTTCCTATATCCTCACTCTGTTACTAAAACATATGAAACATTATTTTCTCTCTTGTCTTCCTATCTCCAAGTATCATTGTAAAATTAAAATTAAATTAAAATAAAATTAATGGGGGGAAAAGTGCCTGGGAAACATGTACCTATAAAGTGGAAGAAGGGGGGAAGCTATTTATGAAGAAGTCAAGAGGACATCTAGATTAATGGTATAGACAAATTAAAATCATAACCTCATTAATTTTTTCCATTGAAAGTGCCTGCATTAATTAAGGGACACCATCAACTTGAAATCTAGTAAATTTTTCAAAAGTCTTCAAAGTTGTTTCAGTAACTATTCATTAAATTGTTGTGGTTTTACAATTAGACCCGACTGCAAACTTTTGTTCGTATGCTCAGTGTTACTTATTTATTTAATCCCACTGAATTCAAAGCAGTAATAAATTCAAACTGCTCAAGTAAGTAAAGTGAAGAACACACATAAGAGTTCACAGAATCCAGGGTATGATTTTGTATTCTTTTCTTTATATTTTTTGCTCTCTTTTTTCTCTATCAGACTAGTATAAAAATAGGAGAACTCTACAGGCTATACAGAGAAATCAGTGAACCTGATATATACAAAGTGCTGCCAAATTTACAAAGTATTTTTTTCTATCATTCACATAGTAATCTTAGGTCTTACCTGTAATAACAGTAAGTAAAAATATTTGCAGACAGAAGGGTGATTTTTAAGCTGAGTGTCTCTTTACAAGGGAATGATAGCCATATAATAGCCTGCTTAAACTAGAGCCTCAAATTCTAAATGCAGTTCTCTACTGGTTCTATATGTGGGTTAGAGGAATTTCTATAGGTGTCTCTTGAAGCTAGAGTCTAACCCCTATTCAGTTCTATAGAATCTGTTTAGAGGGGCGAGCCAATAGAGTTTTTTGCAATTTTTGCTGCTCTGCACATATGGTGAACATACGCTAATCTCTTTCTTAAACCTTAAGAGAAGCAGGGAATAGAACCTGACTACTTAATGGTTAGGAGGCACATTTTAGGAGCTCCTGCTTGATTTTATATAGAGAGAATTTATACATGCTTTTACTATAGTACAATGCTCCTTAAAGGGATTATTAAGCTGTTAGACAAATTAAAATTAAACAAGAGGTAAAGGTGCACTTGAACTAAAAACTGTTTAAAAATGCCTACAGGCAAGACAAAAGTCAGCAGCAGAAGTTTTTCCAACTGCATGTCTCCATGAGCAATTTGGGCCTACTGCCTATTCTCCCACTTACGCTGCAGGAAATGATTTGAAAAATGCTCAAATCAGGTGCTGTTGAACTCCAAGCAGAAAGACATGTGAAACTCTTTTTTTTGCTTGCCCTCAAGACAAGAAATGGAGGAAATTGCTATTCAGAATCTAATCTGAAGGACTGAATGAGAAAAAAAGAATACAGCACAGAAACTGTAAAAGACCGGAGACCAAATATCTAATGAGAGGCAGCTCAGTATCCCAGCACCATCTAGAATCCTGGAGAATCAAAGGAGTCTGACGTGTTAGAATAGTTGAGATTCCAGGTGATGAAGAAATTCAAATTTGATTCTCTTTCTTTAAAAGTCATATGCTGATATATTTCCTAACAGTAAATGCCAAGGATTCAACTTAACTTGTAAGGGTCTAGTAGAGTTCAGTGAGGAAACCCAATGTTAATACCATATTTACTTGAATCCAAGACAAGGGGAGAAGCCCTTTGTCTTGGATTCAAATACAGATGGGTGGCGGGGGGGTGGGGGCAGTTGCTGCAGTTCAGGCTCCAATCTTGACTTGGGATCAGGGTCAGAATCAGAGTTGCAGACACTGCTCCTTGACACCTCCCCTTCCCCCACCACTGCTTACCCTCCATCATGGCTCCAGCTTGGCTATGGTCAAAGGCAGTTGGTAAGAAGCAGATGGGGGGAAAGTGGTGGAGGGGCAGGGGTCAAGGTGTGGGGAACAGGTGCCGAGGGGGGGAGGGCAGGCTCCACAGTGGGGTCAGGCACCCAGGCACACAGGCATAAGGAAGCAGGCAGCAGCGGGGACAAAGGGTTGGAAGAAAATGGGCAAAGGATGGAGTCAGGTCATTGACTTCTCCTCTACCTGCCTGCCTTCAGGGACAAATTTAAGATGAACTTCCAATAATTAGATTCTATACATGGAAAATTATAACAAACTTATATATTTTCTATGTATTGAATCTTTAATTACTGCGGGGAGGTCATCTGAAATGTTAAGTCTTTTTGGATTCAAGTAAATATGATACATGTAAGCAGTAATCAAAAGGAGTGCAAGGAATGCACATTGCTCACAGTGATTCAATATTCTGGATATTGCAATCAAATCTTTAACTAGTCATTCAGGCAACTATATATATATATATATTACTGATATTCATTTGTATGTGTTAATGCTAAATTTGGGCATGCAAATAAAGTTCCACATACTTGCAAAAGGATTTACCTCCAAATGTTAAATGTATATTTGTACAGACTGGCAGATAGAACTTTCACATTCAAGGACAGACTATTTCACTTGAGCCTAACCTAGTCACACTGGCTATGCTGAAAGAGATTGCCACGCAGATAAAATAATTACTTGCATTCTGAAGAAGTGACAGTAATCAGCAATGGAGACGAAGGAAGCTAGATAGCCCATCACATTGGTAACAGAGTACAGAGGACATAAACTTATTTCACCAGGTGTTGCCATATAGAAACCCATAGAGCTGATACCTTTTGAACCAAAAATAACAATGGTCACATTTGTGCAAAACTGTGCCCAAGCTAATTAGCCTCCCTGCAGCTAAAGTGCACTTAAAGTTTCAATAAAGTGCCTACACTGCTTCCAGTTTGGGTTCTAGTGTTCATAGAGCAGCATAACTCTTCTTATTTCCTTTGACCTCTTTCTGCCAGAAAGGTTGCACACTAGTGAAACCTCTACAGTCATTGACACATTTATATTTGTTCTGTGGACAGATGGCCAATGGTTGGCAAGTGGGCATCTTTCAACAACACTTTATTGATAAAGTTTTCGAAAAATCTGGATCATTTCAGGACATAAGGATATGATTTTGTCCTCATTTATCTCCACTTTATAGTGGTGTAACTTTATTTGTGTCCCTGGACTTACTCCTGATTTGCACTTGTGAGAGAAAGTGGAAGTCAGGACCTTTCATTTTGTATATATGGAAACTTTGTATCATTGAATTTTATTTTTTGCGTAGCCCAGCTGCTAAATAACTAAAGGAAATGGCCAATTCAAAGACACAGAAAATGAAAACAAAGGAAATATTGATGCCTGAATTAAAGGTAGTGTATCAAGGAGAGATGTGGCTTTCTACTGGTAAAAAGATAAATTAATTCTACTTTGTGCTGATGTACGCTTTGGCTCAAAGTTCTGTTTTTGTAATCTAATTGTTATACCTAATCTACTTGAAGCAAGTAGCCAGATTCTGATATCATTTGTTGCCATATGAAAAGGGAAACAACTTATATACAAGAATGTGCCTTTCCCTCAGAAGAGAACACCACGAGACAATATTAATCTGAAATTAATAATAGCATCAAAGGCATTCTGCTTAAAGTGCTTTTCTCCTCTCAAAAATGCCTGTGTAAAAATGTTCCTTTTTTCAGTATATCTGCTCTCTAGACAAAATCCAAGTCCTCCTGAAGTCAATGGAAAGACTTACTTCGGGATCAAGCCCCTTGCATGTATTCAGATTCACATCTGATTACTTCAGGAAAAAAATGCTTTTGTTACAGCTCCAGTTGAGCAAGCTGCTTTCTATTTGTTGCAAATCACCTATTGTATCAATGATTCTATTGACACAGTCTTGTTATGTTCAAAATCTGCCCTTGGTTACAACTGTACAATCCTACTGAAGGACAGTAGACTTGTTCACATGTAAAGATACTGGTCTGCAGTCTCTTGATTAATATGGGACATGCATATGGCAGAAAAATCCTAGACTGGCCCTTTAAGAGCCCAGGTTGTGTTTACAGGGTCAGAAATTAGAAGCAATAAATTCACTTCTTATTAATAAAACTATGAAAATCTAATATGGAAATTACTGAGATGTGGAGCCTTCGTCTGCCATTGTCACAGTCATTTTTTAAAACAGAAATGCACTAAGCTGGTTCCGTCTATGAAACAATTCAATTGTTTGATTATTGTTGTCTTACTGCTCATGAGCAGAACACATTTAATAAATGTAATTGTACCATTTTTGCATGTCCACATAATATACTCCTGTTGCAATATTACTGTTGCTTTTTTGGGTATATTTGAAGTGTGCTGTGGGCTGATGTCTTATTTATTATATGCAATGTTTAGAAAGGCAAATTTGCTGAAAGAACCTTGAAAAATAATAGGGGTGTGTGCATGGTATGTGTATAGTAAGGCTGGGATTTTCAAAGACATTAGGGGTCCAATTATCACTGAAATTCCATGGAAGATAGGCTCCTTTGGAAATCCCAGGCTATGTATATAATAGAATTTCTCAACATTTATTCATCCATGTACCTTAAAGCAAAATCTCAGTGTTATCAAGTACCCAACACATAATAATGGGCTTTGCAATTTCCTGAATAGCTTTTACAAGTAGTATTTGTGCCTCTTTCTTTCTCCTCCCTTTCCTGTGTACCTCCTCCTCCCTATCTTCCACTCCCTCTTCTTTAAGCCTTCCTAGTAACCTGATGGATTTGGCAGCAACTGGGGTCATCATGGTGATCAATGACTTTTGCTGTTGAGCATTCAGCCATTGATCACATTGAATAGATTCATATATCTTTGGCATGCCATCACAAGCAGCTCTTCTACTTAGCCTGCCAGCTTTCTGTCACCTCAAGGATTCAAAAAAGTTCAGAGACAGTGTGAGAAGGTTACATAATTCTGTCAAAAGATCACTTCTTTGATTATTTTTATCTTATAGATCCCCAGGCCTACCCTTTTGGGGTCTATTTAAGACTGAGAACTGTCAATATGTTACATATCACAACACTGCAATATAAAGATTAATATATAAAATACATACATTCCCTTTCCTTACTCAGAATAGCAGGAGCCTGCACTCATTTCTTTTATGAAAAAAATACTACATAACAATGAGGAGAAGCTACAGCTGTATTTGTGTGTGTGTACTTTAGTTGTGATTCAAAACACATCCCTATAAAATGTCTGATATTATTATATCTCATGTTCTTACTCTCTTATATTTAAATATGCTGCACTCAATTTATAAGACTAAAAAGTAACTTGAAAAGCTAGGATAAAAATATTCACAATTTAACAGCTTCACTTTGGAAACTAAAATACATTTCACTGAGTCATTAAAAGGACACTTGGAACTTGAAAGTCACATTCTCATCCAAAAATGGTTAGATCAGTATAACTGAAGGAGATTAGAGAATTTCTTTTTTATTTTGCTCTATTTTTCGCTTGTTTAGTTACTGCATTTCAGCACTTTGCATGTAGTGAATCTCACTGGTTTGTTAATGGTGCAGGTTGTCTATTGGAGAAAGCAGCTGAAACTGAAAATGAACAAGTAGTAGACAAAGAATGAGAATTTCTCCAGTCCAGAGGGCTAACACAAAGCCAGTGTGCTACTAATGCCCTATTTCAAAGTCTTCAATTAATTTTTAGTGGTGCATAGGCCTCTGCCTGATGCTTTATATCTGGGTAAATTTTTTTAGAAAGTGAAAAGGTTAGCTTGAGCAGGTTTGATGTGCCTACTGGTCTTCCCACAAGACCCTTCAAAACATCAGTGGGGGGGGGGGGGGGG
>NW_017728993.1:32674687-32680520 GCF_001723915.1 Gavialis gangeticus | reverse complement strand
TATCCTTTGGCACATTAAACAAACAGTTACCGAAATGGAATGTATCTCCTAGTGTGACTTAAAGGACAAATTTGTTTTTCAATTGATATGATCACTTTAGCTTTCCAAATATTATCATCATTCTTTTTCATAGATCCCTCTTCCCCGCTTTCTCTTTCTGTCCCACACCCTCAAATTAATCCTTTGTTTGAATGATTTCATATGGGAGAGAAGGAAAGTTGTAGAAGGAACAGCTGCAATACGTCTGATGTGGCAGTTTGCTTTGGGTCTATGTCCTGCTTTTTTCAGGCCAGTTGAGGTGCTTAGCAGCCCTTAACTCATCAAGTGCACCACTAGGAAACTGGGGAGCTCAGCCCTTCTAGCACAGGGGCGGGCAATTATTTTGAGCGGAGGGCCGATTAATGAGTTTTGGCAAGCCATTGAGGGCCGCATGATAGGCAGCCAGGGGAAGATAAATATTAATTTTCTAAATTTTTTAGGGGCCCCACAGGCTGGATAGAATGGCTTGGTGGGCTGCATTTAGCCCCTGGGCCGCATTTTGCCCACTCCTGTTCTAGCAAGTGCCCAGCTGCCCATAAGATAATGCTCACATAGCGAACACTGTAAGTGATGACTGTCCATGTTTCATTGACCAGGCTTTTGCATACATTTGAGCGTTTCCATTACAATTGTTTTTTTATGGGCAAAGAAGAGGTATTTTCCATTACTGTATCACTCAGCACATCAATCAATATAGCTCTGCCACCCAAAATGTCTGGCAAAGAACCACGTATCATAATTACAAATGCACAAATGCGTTGGACTACTTCAAAAACTATTTTAAATTGTGCTAGCTGTTCAAATAGGGACTCATTCATATTCCATGTTCAGAAAGCTGCCAGATCATTGTGGGCACTGTTTTAATAAAATGGTACCAATAAAGCTATAAACAATCACAGAAGAAATTGTTAAAAATCAAAGCTTGAGTTATTAATTATGCCACCCAAGTACAAATTTACTTATTCACAGTCTGGCTGAGGTACTGTATGGGAAACTTTAACAACTTTGTGTGCTAATTAGGATTACAGATTCATATCTTTTACTAAATGTGTGTACAAAGTCACGTTAAACTAAGTTGCTTATTTAACATTTCTCAAGCTGTTACCATGCAGGTAAGCTGCTTATTTGACATTTCTCAAGCTGCCCTTCGCACTTCGCTCAGATAAGCATTTATGATTTGTCTAGGCAGCTGAAGTAAATATTTAGTCCCCAATCTTCCAGTTGGATCAGGGTAGGCACCCACCTGATTGATGCCCAGGCACAGCTAATGGAAGGATTAGGGCTTATGGTAAATGCATGTAGCAAGCCTTTCCATTCTTGTGAATACCACATATGATAGTATTACAAAATCAACATCTTTAGATTCTTTTCATGTTTGCTGTTGTTAGTAGTAAAATATGAAGATATTGTTGTTGAATAATGGGACTGTGATACAGCTAATAAGCGTAGTGGGCACAACTCTCAATACATTACTAAGCATGAATATAAGGCAGGATCCAGGACCCAGCAATTGAATTGTGACTCATAAAAATTGCTCTTTGGTCCCTGATTCTGTCAATTCCCCAAAATATTAGTAATTTGTTTGTGGGATTTTGATAGTGCAAGACAGCAAGTTGGTGCACACAACGTGCTTCCCCGGTCAAGATTCCATTCACACTTGCCTGCCCTTTTCCTACCCAATTACACAGGAGAGGAAATAGCACTTTCCTTGAAAGAACTCTCTCTATCACATACCATAGGGACGTGATCAGTCCATGCAGGAGAGGGATTATTTTTACGTCCTCTCTCATGTACATAAAATCACAGAAAATTAGGGCTGGAAGGGACCTCAGAGGTCATCTAGTCCAGTGTTTCTCAATCCAAAAGTGGGTGACAAGAACATATGAAAGGGTTGTGAAGTCGTTAAAAGGACAAAATGGATCAACAGACTTTAAAAATTGATTCTCCTTTAAAGGGCCTAGGGGTGGGGGGCAGTGGCTCAGGAGTCAGGGGCACTGGGTCAGGACTGGCTATTGATATTTAACAAGTGGGTCCTGGTACAAAAAATGTTGAGAGCCACTGACTTAGTCCAACCCCCTGCTCATTCCCAACTAGATCATCCCAGCCAAGGCTTTGTTTGCCTGGGTCTTAAACTTCTCCAAGGATGGAGATTCCACCATTTCTCTGGGTAACCTGTTCCAGTGCTTCACCACCCTCCTAGTGAGAAAATTCTTCCTAATATCTAACCTAAACTTCCCATGGTGCAACTTAAAACAGTTGCTCCTTGTTCTGTCATCTGCCACCACAGAGAACAGTCCAGCTCCATCCTCTCTGGAACCCCCCTTCAGGTACTTGAAGGCTGCTATTAAATCCCCCCTCAGTCTTCTCTTCTCCAGACCAAATAAGCCCAGGTCCTTCAGCCTCTCCTCATAAGTCATGTGCCCCAGCCCCCTAATCATTTTCATTGCCCTCTGCTGGACTTTCCTTAATTTGTCCTTTCTCCAGATGTGGCCTCACCAGTGCTGAATAGAGGGAGATAATCACTTCTGTTAATCCGCTGGCAACACTCCTACCAATGCAGCCTAGTATGTTGTTAGCCTTCTTCATAACAAGGGCACACTTGCTGGCTCATAGCTTACTGCATACTGTAACTCCCAGGTTCTTTTCTTTAGAGCTGCTGCTTAGCCATTGTCCCCAGCCAGTACTGGTGAAAGCCACTCATCTATTATTAACTTTATCTTAAGAATATATTGAAATCCATTTGATTAAAGCTATGTAAGTTCTCCAAGGTTTTTTTCATATTAAAAAAAAATCATGTTTTCAAGCCTATAATTTCAGAACAATGAAATCTTTCCAATGACATGGTAACCCTGAGATATGTCTTTGCTTTTTGTAAGTGGACAGCAAGATCATATCTAATACATACATGCATGTCAGTAAAGATATAATACAGTGACTTACATTTATATATGAAAACTTATAATGACTTACAGTCATAGAGCAGCTTTTGTCTAGAAAGGTCCCAAAACACTTTAGAGTGTATAGGCCAGAGTTTGATTTAATCCTGCAGAAAACCTAAATCATAAACCCCTTCCTGATCACCAAATTAGAAAGAGCCCAAAGAAGAAACGGCATACGCTTGTCCTTGGATTACATCCGAAGAAAGTCTAAGAATTCCTCACACTGCACACTGAAGTTGAGATGTCATCTAAAGATATGCTTATCTGACACACAAAAGGCTCTCATTTATACTTCTGTTTGAACATCCAAAGACAACAAAACAATCTGACACACCTGTTCTGTCTATGTACACTGCCCCAGTTGTAAAGATACAGGTTCTCAGACTAGTAGTAATGTTGTAAAGCTCCTCCTGAGAACCAGCAATTAAGCAGGGAGTTTCCAGAAAGTCCTTAGTCCATTGTACTGCCAATATAAATTGCTCCAGCAAGCATTTCCTTCACGCCCAGTCCCATTTCTTGGCATTATGTAACTATCTTACAAAGAGGCTTTATTGAAGCAGGGCCTGTTCTCCATCAAGGATGAGGGAGCACAAGTTCTTGCTTTCTAAACACACATATGTGTGTTGCAAGTTCTAAAGTGACACTGGGTGTGTCTAGTCAACATGCTATTGCACAGTGGTTACTGTGCATTTACAGGCAGTCCTCAGACTTACGACACAATTGGTTCCTGAAACCCACATCTTAAGTTGAAACATTGTAACTTGGAACCAATTTTCCCATAGGAAACAATGTTATAAATGAGGGATTGGTTGCTGAACCAAGGCCCGATACCCTATTTTCACCAAAAATAACCCAGAATTATGTACTCAATCAATTATAGATGAGTAATATAGCTACATTAATGTATTTATATTGTAAATAGCAATCATATTGATTTGGAAGGACTTCTTTGAGGAGACTTTGCTGGATGTTTTGCAGGGCTCTTGGACTTTTTGAAGGGTTCTTGGCTGGAGTCTTCACAGGAGTCTTGGCTGCAGGTTTTTCTGGAGTCTTGTCTGCCTTCTTAAAGAAAGTGTCCAAGGAAGTTTGAACAGATGCTTTCCAGGGAGATGGGTGATGCAGTGAATGTGTTCACTAGCATGGCTTGGCATCAGATCAAGTATTGTAAAGTCAAAACTGATGTCAGAAAGTTGAAACAGGGTGTCAATTTATAAACGTTGTAAGTGTGAAACATTGCAATTCGAAATGTTGTAAGTCGAGGACTGCCTGTATTTAATACTTGTATAAAGAAGTACTAAATAAATGTGTAGTAACTAAAATTACTGCATAGTAGCACTGGTGAATGCTTTTTATGTCATGCTACTGAGCAGTAGCTTAATGGTACTGTGCAGTAGCATCTTGGCATGGTTTATGAAAGCTGTGTAAAATTTGAAAAGCTGTATGAAAAAAAAGTAGGCAACCCATAATAATTGTTGCAAAAAACAATATAAAAAAGGATTTTGAAGTCTTTCAGCCAGCTCTAAAATTCTAAAGCAAAATGTTTGTCCCTTGGAAATCTGGCCTATTTAGGAACTCATTAAAGGAACAGATTTACCCATTCTCCCTTTACTCACCCATTCATGACCAGCCGGCTTTATACCCTCTCTTTTTTTTCAGTCTCTTTTTTCTGAACTGTTCTCTTACCTTTGCTTTTCTACCTCTTGCCTTCCCTCTCCTGCTCACTTATGTCCCCTCCTATCCCCTTCTCTGATATCAGTAATATCATTTTTATATAGTTTCAGTCTTTCCCAAACGGGAATTAAGTATTAGCTTCCTCCCAGTATTATAAATATAAAGAACATAACTTTATGGATAGGAAGCAAATTGTTATTCTCAGTCTTAACCTTTTTTTTTTATGTTCAGCTCTCTCTTTCCACTCCTCTCTTTTGCACTTGCATAGGACTATTAGCATCTCCACTCTGCTAGATTCTCACTTCATTATTCTCTTTTTTTTTCTAATGCTTTCACTCAATCCTGTCCTTAATCCTATTCCTTTCTGCTTCCTTCCTGAACATACCAACTCAGACTAGTCAGATTAGAAAAGGTGCAAACCCTTATGTGAGCACTTAGGGCATTTATACACGTGCTCCAGGAATATGTATGTGTGTGTGTGTGTGTGTGTGTGTGTATGGGGATGCTTTAATTAGAGAGGCTCCAAGAGCCGCTCTAGTTAAAGTGCCTGGATCATCTTGTGTGTCAGTATCCCCACATTGAAAAATGGTTGTGGGGGTGCTTTAGTAAAAGTGCCCCCACTGCCATTTTTCAACATGGGGATGCTAATACACAAGATGATGGAGTCTGCTGGAGTGTGGTAATTACTACATTCCAGCAAACTCAATTAATTACAGTGTATTGGAGGAGCTCTCTGCATGTGTATAGCTGCCCTTAGTTTAGGAGTGGCCAATTTTGGTTTAACTTAAACCTGTGTCTAATCAATTTAAACTTAACTGAAATAAACTACCCTTATACCAAACCAAGAGCATTTGCAAAGGTGCTTGTAGATAGAATTGAGCTCTGGCCAAGCCAAAGGGCTTGGACAGACTCTTAGAAAGAAATAAAAAAAAACCTCATTACAAAATGTATTTCCTCAGAGTCATAAAACCACTGGCAAGATTGAGGTAGTGTTTCTGTGACATCAGATTGAGCAAATCCATCAATCATTTTCAAACTGATGATTTGCCTTTTGGCTTTTTCTACTTACTTATGAACAACACATATACTGCTTTTCTATAGTTCCAGAGAATTCTTAGTGAGGATATTATCTACATGTGGATTATGCTTTATTGTATGGTATATTTCAATAATAATTTTATCTG
>NW_017728993.1:32648447-32669687 GCF_001723915.1 Gavialis gangeticus | reverse complement strand
GGCTTTTTCTACTTACTTATGAACAACACATATACTGCTTTTCTATAGTTCCAGAGAATTCTTAGTGAGGATATTATCTACATGTGGATTATGCTTTATTGTATGGTATATTTCAATAATAATTTTATCTGTCCTGAGCCCACTGTGGTATTAAGGTATTTCTTTGAAAGAGATCTGTCAGCAGTGAAAACCCCTAGTGTTATTTCTTATCCCTACTTTTCCTTTTAATAATTATATGGCATTACGTATCAATACATCAACAGTATTCATCTCATTAACTTTTGACATTACATGGTGATCTCTTCCCATGAGACACCAAATTGGTTTGGTCCATAGACAACTCACACTGCAGAGGTTTTTTTGAAAAACTTTCTAATAAATAAATGTACTGTTTTCCTCTGATTGAAACTGTCTCCACCAAGGGACAAAGGCAGATTAAGACATCTTTTCATGCTTTATTCTTACTCAGGTCATTGCACTGACTCTTTATATAATACTGAATAGATTTTAAGGTACTATAATTAACATAAAAGATATCAGATTCACCCAAAGAACCGTGTCTGCCATAATTAACACAAGGCACTACCAGTATATGACCCTATACTATGGATGGATTAAATTACTTTTCCTCTGTGCCTTTTATTCTGCTAATCTTTCTTTGGCAGCTGTTCTGAGGGTTTACTTAAGATGGGTGCTGTTGGCCTTAACTAGTCTATAGTCCACACTGGTAGAATGATTTTTCTATAGACAGTGGAAAAGCTAAAATTGTTTACTTAAGAAAATAAGACTTTGGCTTTTTTTAATTGGCTTATGATTAGCCCAGCTGTTATTTTAATTTATTATTTTACTGCTTTTGCAAAGTGCTCTGGGATTTTTAAGAAGATGCCAGGTATACACTGAGTTGTATTTAATCATTGCACTTATCATTTTGGTCATTAAAATAAAACACCTGAGCTCCTAAAATAATACTTAGGAACATTTAAGAATACATATTGTTAATGAAGATAGCAACCTGAAAGGTATAATTTAACCACAGATACAATAAGGAAAATGTAATATGAAATCCCATATAAACTCACTTACAAAACCCAAACTGTTTTTACTGACCAGATATCTAGCAATGGCCTTATCCAAACCCCTGAGAATACATATCCCAAACATGCCCAAATTGCAAGGAAGGCAGGATCAAGCAACTAAAATTCTTGTTTACATGGGAAAACCAGGGATCTAGAGCAATGTCTCAGAAAGTACTTTTGATATACATCTCACTTTGAGTTGACCTTTGCTGGTAAAAAGATGCATTACCTATAACCAGCTGCTAAGCCTTCCTTGACCTGCCACAAGTCCCCAGGCTATACAGATGTGATATACTGCTTTCTTTCTTGTCTACAACAATTCTCACAATCAATGTAATCTACTTGCATATTGTCAGAAGTAAGGGAGCCCAAAAGATTAAGTGGTAAGAGCAAAGTACTGTGATCTGGAGCATCCTGGTTGTAATCATGATTGAGCCACTGAAGAATGTGAGACCTTGGGTAAGTTACTTGGCTTCCTTACAAATCAGAAGGAGCTGAGAGCAGGAGAAAATGCCCCCCTGTAGAAACCACAGCTGCAATGCCTAAACACAGTTTTACTGGGTAAATAATTCAAGAGGAAAAATGTTTTATAAAGGTATTTGAACAATATGAGGCCAATCAGGGTGCAGCTAATGGCAGGCCATGGGTAGATAAGCAGTAACAGATCCCACCCTCCCTGAGCCAATACACCATAGACCTATCATGCAATTAATGTGCTTGGATTCTGGAAGGAACAGTGTGATACTTGTTTTCCTGAATCAGACCAAGAATGTTGCCTACCTGCCTGCACAAGCCAGGTGACTGAACACCTAGGGCATGGCCACCCAGAGGGAGGAAGACTGAGGAAATATCTACTAAAAAAACAGCCTTCTATCTTTTGAGGGAGATGCACCCTGAAATACCAAGAGACAGGGTAGAAAAAACCTAGTAAACCATGTCTCCCCTTTTACATTTCTCTGGAGTTAAATTGGGAGAGAACATGGAGTAAGGTATATAAACTTAACACATTTCAGAGGAAGAGTGATAAAAGGTATGCTGAAATTGATGAAAGGACTATCAAAGGTTCAGATGCACTTACTTAGTACATCAGTTATGTCTTACCCTAGTGCAGAAGAATACATTTAATAATGGATTGTCTCAGAAAATACTTAAACCGTGGCACAGAAATAGGTGCCTTTGTTCATTTTTTGATCTTTTGAGCTATTTTTGGAAACAGCATTGCAAGAAAGCATTAAAATTTGTTGGATGCAGCAGCACAGTGAAAAATAATTGCTATTGGAGTCTAGCTGATGATTGGCTGCCAATATTTCCATATGGGTCTCCCACAAAAACGTGCCCCTTTAACCTGTGTTAAATTCAAGGTGGGGGAGGGGGTTGGGCAGGGGACTCAAGAATCCATTAATTTGTTTTCTCATTTACACTAAAAATGCCAGCACAGTTAGAGAGCTCAAACAATACTTATGAACCCTTTAGCTCTCATGTATCCTCTGAAAACAGGGTTTACAAAGGAGTTATGTGCATAGTCCTGCACCCGTAAATAAAATCCTCTCTCACCAGCATTACAAAGGAGGAAGACAACCTCACTCTGTGAACAAACATATTAAGCACTTGCTAAAGATATTTATAGATTGTTCTTGAGTAATGTGCTTAATGTATGGACAATATAGCACACTGCTTGGTTTGTGTCATCTGGAAATAGGAGAGGTTTTAAACTCATGTGGTGAGTCCCAAGATACCCACACTAGGGAATAATTTTTGCAAATATCTGATCCTTGACACAACCTTGCCTATTCCAAAGGCCAAACATTTCCCTTACTCTCAGATATTTTATGAGCCCTAGGGATAAGTTATCTCTGGCAAGGATGATATAGCAGTATCCAGGGAAAGGATGAACTTCATCAGTCAGGGAAAGCACTCCAAACCACCTTTAGTTTGGTTGTAGAATTTCAACAAGGGCAGCTTCTGGCTTCTGAGCTCTGTAACTCCTGAGGAAAGGTGTATTTAATTTGCTCATACAACAAGGTACATTGTGTAATTTTTCAACGTATGAATTGTGAATTAATGGTATATGAATAATGTATGAAACAAAAACTATACATCCCTTTTGCTAAAGGAAATGCTACTTATCAATCAACAGGGTGTCCGGATTTATCAGGTACATTCAGAAGCAAATGCATTAAATCCCACCATACTGTTCAATGCCACTTAAGTAGATAATGCTAGTTGTAAAAAGAAAAATAAGAGATAAAGACACTTTATGGTCCTTCTGCACTGACTTTTGTATGACTTAGAGAAGAACAATGAATGTTTGCTTTTCCTACAAGGGAGTGCCTGCAGGCTTGCAAAAACAAATAGTCCTGCCCTCAGCTGCTGCAAATTAGCATAGATCCACTGACTTGAATGAGCTGCACCTTTTTACAGGGGCTGAAGACAGTCACAAATATTAAAAGTATACTGATAAACACTTTTCAATACAGGAACCAATCATGCATGTTTTTATCAACCAGGAGACAAGTTTTGCCTGAATCATAAATACTGCTGATTTGGATCCAGTTTTTGTAGAATTTTTTAAAATCCCTCTGAACATTCATTCGCTTCATGACTGTGCTCTTTTACAGTTAGCCATCGTATGGATTCTTTGGTACTGCCGAACATTTACAGCCCTTTTGGTCACTCCTCAGTTCAATAGCACCATGCCCGCATGAATAGCTTTCAGTGAGGCTCAGGCATCTGCTAATTGCCGAATGCGCCATTCATATTTCTCCAGGAATTGACCAGTAACTCATCTGCTAGCGGACAAAGGCCCTGCATGTTCCCTCAGGGCCAGACGCGGCTTCTATTTTTAAAAGCATCTGAGCAACAGGGTACTGGTGCTTTCCCCACATCTAACCGTAAATAGTGTAATGTAGTTTTAACCAGAGAGGTGGTGGAAGCTCCATCCTTGAAGATTTTAAAAACGCAGCTAGAGAAAGCTTTATATATATGGTGTAGACTTTAAGAACAATACCAAAAATCATGGGAGTTGGCAATACTGGTGGGCAAATTGTTTCCTCAGGAACGCTACTGTTAAGTCCACAATAGTCTGAATTTCTCTGGATTTTCATTTTCCCTTTAAATGCACTGATGAAAAACCCAGTTCTGCAGTCATTAGACACTGAAAACTAGCATTTTCTTCTGTATTGGAAATTCCAAGTGAAACTTTTCAGTTCAGTTCAGTTTCTAGTGATACCAGTTGGCAACTGGAATTTTGGAATAGAGCAAAAGGTGCTTAAGTTCTTCTTCTCAAGACTACTGATCCTTCAGTAGCAAGCAGTAGAGGTTAGAAGAAACTAGTAGAATCCAAGGTCATGTACAGACCTTCAGTTTATTGGGAGAATTGCTGCTTTCCCAGGAGAAATTAGGAGTGGACAGATGGTCAGAACTTTTCTTCCAGAGCAAAAATGGCTGCTCCAAGGGAGAAATAACAACTAGGGTTGAATCGCTCTCAGGAGACTTTCACCTGCAAATGCAAATGTCTGTACATCTTCCCGTCTGAGAGAAGCCACAGCACAGCATCCCAGGGTGCTTTACTTCTGTTTCCCCACACTGAGCTAGCATGTCAGTGGACTCTACTGTTCTAGCAAAGCAGGGAGCAGAACATCTACCCTTCACAATCCCATGTTGTGCTGCAGGGAGATACAGGGAACCCTGACAAGTCTAGGTCAGCCTATCAGTGGTGTATACTACCATCTGTCACCAGACAGTCTGAGGGAGCCGGCAGGGCACACTTCTATTTCTCTGCTCTCCAAGGGCTCAGCTTTTGAATGTCTGTTCAGGCATCTCTGTGTAAGTTTTTTCAACCAGGAGAAGAAACTCAGGTCATTTGAAAGTATGTACATAGCCCAAATGAGAGCTCTTAGGGTGACATAGTTTATGAGCTTGTATAGCTGCTAACTACAAGTTATTTTTTCTTTGTTTTTATTGTTTAAAAATAATGAATTAAATCACACATTTTGAGAGACCATGGCAAAACATAAAGACACCCTAAAGGGCTTGGAGGGCACAATATTACAAGACAACAAGAAAGTCTTCCAACATGGTAGAAGCGCAAGAAGAATAGCAGGAGACCAAATGTGGCTGCACAGGCGGTACAAGGAGCTCTTAAATGCAAAAGAAAAATGATACAGGCAATGGAAAAATGGGCAGGTTATCAAAGAAGTTTACCAAGAAGCAGCAAGAACTTGCAGGGATAAAATCAGAAAGACAAAAATAAAGAGTGAGCTGCACTTGGTGGGGAGAGGGGGCAGGCATGATGGAGGTTAAAGACAACAAGAGGATCTATAAGTATGTTAGTCAGAAAAGAAAGATCAAGGAAACTATGGGTCCACTATTAACTAGCCAAGGGGGACTTGTAACACAAGATGCAAAGAAAATGGACTGCTCAACAGCTACTTTGCCTCAGTCTTCACAAAAAAATTAAGCTAAAGCCAGACACAAAATAAGGATTATTTATATGAGCAAGGGGACAAGATGAGGGATGAGATAACAAAAGAGACAAGTTTTTGATGGGTATGGTTGAATTCAGGTCAGTGGGGCCTGATGAATTTCATCCCAGGGTACTGAAGGAACTGGCAGAGGAGAACTCAGCACCCTTGGCAATAATATTCATGAAGTCATGGGAGATGGGCAAGGTACCAGTACTGGAAAAGGGCCAACATAGTGTCTCTCCTCAGAAAACACAACTGCAGACCAGTTAGCCTCACCTTGATACCTAGGAAGTTACTGAAGTATATTTTAAAGTTGACTTGTAAGTATCTAGAGGAGGAAAGGCTGATCACAAGCACCCAGCATGGATTTAATAAAAACAAATTGTGTCAAATAAACTTGATCTCCTCCTTTGACTTGGGTGGATGAAGGGAGTGCTGTAGATATAGTGGATCTGAACTTCAGTATAGCTTTTGACAAGGTCCCACATGACCTTCTCATAAACAAACTGAAGAAATGTAAGCCAGACAAAACTACCATAAAGTGGATAGATTTGGTTCAGTAACCACAAGCAAAAGGTAATTCTAAATGGATTCATGTTAGAATGACAGGAGTCTGTCCTGGGCCCAGTGCTGTTCAATGTATTTATAAATGATTTGGAAGCTGGCATAGAAATACTGAGCAAACTTGCATGTGACATGAAACTGGGAAGGATTCTGAACACATTCAAGGATGGGAATGCCATTCAGAAAGGATCTCGACAGATTGGAAAGCTGGGTGGCACTAACAGGATGAAGTTCAATACTGACAAATGCAAGGTACTATACCTTTGGAAGAATAATCCAAAACACAAATATAAAATAGGTGACACCTGGCTGGGTGGCAGCACTATGGTGAAGGATTTGGAAGTCTTGGTAGATCACAGCCTCTATATGAGTCGACAGTGTGATACAGCCACACAAAAGATGAATGTGGTTTTATGGCTGTATCAATAGATGCATTGGGTGCAAGACATGGAAGGTGATAGTGCTTTGCTACTCAGCACTGGCTAGGCTTCATGTAGCATCTAGAGTAGTGTGTGAAGTTTTGGGGCCCACCTTTTAAAAAGGACATAGAGGAGTTAAAGAGGGTCCAGAAGCAGGCGATAAGAATGATAAAGGGCTTGGGAAACAAGTCATACTAGGAAAGGTTGAGGGACCTAGGAGTATTCAGCTTGTGGAAAAAGTGCTTAAGACATAATAGCAGTCTTCAAATACTTGAAAGATTATCATAAAGAAGTATCTGTCTGTATCTATCTGTAGCATGGGGCATAGCTCTCTTCCTAGGATTTCTTGAGTGGCTATTAACCATTTTTACAGCAGCAGGATGTTGGCTGCTGTGGTTTCACTGCTATATTTCTGGCAGGTTAGGGTGTTATGTCTTGTGTTGTGTCAGATTGACCAGGTAGTTTTGCTAAGAGTTTAGAAAATGGATTTGTATAAAATGGTTTGGATAGAGATGATCCTGCCTCAGGTAGGGGGTTGGACTAGATGACGTCTCTAGGTCCCTTCCGGCCCTACTTCTATATAATTCTGTGATTTTGAAGAGGAATTGAAAGAGCTGGAAGGTGGCATTGGTATCTAAGGACCAAGAAGAAGGGAACAAAGAGGGAGAGCATGGGTTCTGAACGGCAAAAAGGTAGGTGTCCTGTGATAAATTGCAGACAGTAAGGGACCGGTGCCTTGAAAACAGAGAAGAAAGAATCTTAAAATGATGTTTTCTGGTGAGGGAAATAGTTCCCCCATCCAAATGTTAATTTTCAAGAAATACTTTCCTTAAGGTATGCATAGTTACTTTTTGCTTTATTAATAAAATGATAGATGATATCGGCAAATCTTTCTAAATCAGCATAAGCATGTCTCCCTGCTGCAAGAGCCATAGACATTTACTGCTAAATTACTTTTTGTATATTTGATTGTGATGTTATGCTAAACTTGCTCTCCTCAACTCTCAGTTATCTTCAATCATTTATATCCAGGTTGCGAGTGTTCTTCAGATTTCATCTGCCTGAGTAAAAACTATCTAAAATCTACTACTCCACTCTTAAGATTTTAGGAAACTGAATTTCAACCTGATGTTACAAAGGACACCTGTGTCTCATTTCTACACACTGAAGCAAATGGTCTTTTTGACTAACTCAGGAGTAAAGGAATATCCTGGAATTTTCTTGCAATTCTAATACAGTGCTAACACTCTTTTCTGATAAGTACTTATATGAGTCCAGTAAAATAACAGTGAAGGAAATAAAGGATTTAAAAAAAAATTTCCAGCTGCACTTTCCACAAAGTGCAATTCAAACTAATTAAAATGATGAAACCTTTTTTATGTAAAGGGTTAAAAACAAAATTCAAATTGCAGTATAGTGCCCCATGGATACTCAATAATGAAAATTCAAATCCTCGTTTCTTTAAGCCTCTTGTGTTCCTTTTCCTAGTTAAACTGAGATAATTATTTTTTGGCTAATTTTTGAGGCTGTTTAATAATACCTCCTGCTGGATGGCTCATGTAAACTCAGCAAGAGGAGGCATCCTCGATAATAGAAATGACTTCTGCTCATTTTAAAGCTCAAATTCATACTTTTCTGAACAAAAGAGATCCCCACTGTTTGAGTTTGGCAACTGCCAGGCCAACTGCATTGGAGAAGATTGGATTAGGAGGGGCAGCTGACTGTGCAGGAAAGTCTCTTCTCTCCAGCAGGATTTTTATGTAAATTCCATTACAATTCTTGCTTTTGGAGATAATGAAATGGATACAAAACACTGCTAAGGTTTCCAACTCAGCAAAATAATGAACAGGGGCAAGCAGAACACTGATTTAATGTATTTTTTAACATTTGGTCCCTTTTATGAATAGGATTGGTATTTGTGCAATGTCTCTCTCTTACATGGAATTTGCTTTAATACTACTGTCTAAAAGCCCGTGACTCTATAGGTTATTAGTGATGTGTGAACATCAGCTATCAAGACCTTTTCACAGTTTAGACTCTAATAAGCTGAATCATTTGCCATGTGTTTGCTTGAAGGAAATATATCAACACTTGCCAAAAATATTGCCAAATATTTGTGGAAAAAATATTACTCAACTCAACAACTCAACATGACTGTCTGGTAGAGATGCCTTTGCAATTAAGCTGCTGCTTCAAATCAGAAAAGTATAGACTTTAAGGCCATAAGGGACAATCATCTGCTCATATCTGAATTGCACAATATTTGGAATTTCAACCATTAACAGCTGCATTGAACCCAATAATTCATGGTTGAGCCATGGATAAGTACCTTGATATTTCTGCATACTTTCTAAGGTCATCCATTGATTGCTAAAAAATAAATATTTGTAAAGCATAATTTTTGGCACAAAAGTATTCTCACAGGCTCTGATCCTGTTTGATGGCAAAACACTATTTAAAATCCAGGATCCCTAGAAGCAGCGGCATAGCTACAGTGGGGCAACTACTGCGGGAAAGGACAGGGACAGGGAGCAAAGCAGTCGGCTTTTGCCTCAGCTGTGCAATTGCAATTGAGTGGCAGGAGTAACTGAAAGTCACTGCTGCCGCTGCGTATGGCAACTGTCTTGGAGGGCCTGGCCATTTTGTTATACTGGGCATGTCTACACATACACTGGACTGCACAGTTGTTATTGTTCAGTCATTTAATACTTGCTTACCCAACATTACTGTGCAGTCCTGATGCCACACAGGTCATTTCTAACACTACTACATAGTAGCAATAAGCTACTGCACAGTAGCTCGTTGGTACTGTGCAATCGCATCGGCGTCAAGGTTCGTGCCTACCAATGCTACTTTGCTGTAGCAAAAAGTAACGGTGACATAGCATCTCGTGTACACACATCCACTTCTGCTTAAAAGTAATTTGCAAGATTCACAATAAATTCAAATAGGGCCATGATTTTGCCCTTGATTCCAGTGGAATCAGGTTGAGTATTAGAAAGATCATTTATTTGCACTGACTGAAATTCATCCTGTACAGCAAGTCAGCACCATGCCATGTGTCTTTTAAACCTGTGGTAGCACTTTTTGCAGGGGTGAATTTCATCCATAATAGACCATAACCTGGGCAGCAGTTCTGTTCCCATGGAAGCCAATGAGAGCTGTGCTCCACAGTAACACTGAAGGCAACTTATACTGTTGAAAATCTATAGCATCCTCAGTCTTTCTGTGTAGCTTCTATCAGTATCAACTGAAATTCTCTGTGTGCAACTGTATGCATCTGTGTGACACTAGCAATTATTTGTATTAGCAATTGGCTAAATCTACAAATATAGGAAGGTTACGAAAAATGTTAGAAGTGAAATAAATTACAAAACACAACAATGTTCATGTCTCAATGAATTAGAAATCCAATTGGATTAGGGGAATTTTCCTCTAGAAAAGTGGCTTTTATTTATTTCTGTAAGACTTATCTCCATGGAATATTCACTATTGGGTTCCTTTTAAATATATACAGTGAAAACATGAAATCAGATAACTTTTCACCAAATATCGCAAGGAAAAGGCCAGTTTCTGAGCAACAAAGGATCCTGAATCATGTGGCCAGCCAGCTGTTAAGATTCATTATGATCATTTATGAGGCTGAATGGTGAATTTATGAATGAAGTTTACAAGTTCTGTTGCTATGTGAAGAAAAGCATTAAAAAGTTCAAGATGGTAAAATATGGGCACCAACTATTCCTTTTGTTTAGATATTAGACTTTAGTGAAATATTTTGTTCAAAGCTAACTCCATATTGTGTCACTTAAGGATAAATGTAATAGCCTTCTTTAAAACAAAAATACAAAAAAGAAATAAATAGTTATGAAAAAATGGGATTTATATTTTTTCTAGTTCCAAGTGGCCTGTTTGCTTATAATCATGCACATTATGATTCTGCAGAAACATTAACCAAACTTGCATAATAATAATAATGTAACACCCACACACACTTGGGTTATGTATGGTAAAGTGTGTGCTTTTGGTTGTTGTGTATTGTGTTTTTGTGTGTGTGTGTGCGCATTTATGTGGGCAAGATGGCTCCTGTTGTTCTGGCCATGTGCTCTTCACATGGAAAGCCAGGGGCTGTATCTGGGCAAAATGTATAAAATCCTCTGGCCTCATTGGACAGAGGAAGCAGACAATTCTCCAGGCAGATTGAGTAAGAGAGAGGCTGGAACATGGCACTCCCTAATTGGACAAGGCTTGGGTGATGTCACCCCAGGTATATAAGAACAACTCACTTAAGGTTTTTTTCTCTTTCTCCTGCAGCTGCTAAGAGCTGCACAGCTACATTAGGAGCCAGAAAAACTGCTTCCCCGGGGGGGCAGTCTTCCCACCCCTTCCCTGGAAAGATGAACAAAAGCAGTGAAGGGAAAGCCTCAGGTACAGGAAGAGAAAGTCTGTCTCAGAGTTTGAGACCCCTATTTTCTCCCTCTATGGGGGTGTTAATCCCTGGAGCAGACTGACCAGGAATGGAGTCCTGGCAGTTACTGACCACATGTTTTGTAATTGTAGTGTTTCAGCATAGTGGTATAGCTGAGACTGGATATCCAGGCTACAGCCATAGGCCTAGGCCTTTTTAGATGTTTCAAGGCTATTGCAGTTCAGCCTAGCTGTGTAGTTGAACCCCAGGCATATGTTTAGCTGGCAGATTTGGGCCAGGGTGAAGCCTGGCATAGTTTGAACCAGGGTGACACCTGACGCTTCTTGTTGTTGATCCAGGCCTCAATGCAGTATAGGCCTGCCTGGCTTTTGCTGTCCAGTTCAGGCCCAATAAGATAGGCCTGGGTCTCTTTTTGTCCCTTTTGTAGTTTATGTCCCAACCAAGTGGTGTGGTTGGGTGCTAGTTGTACTTCAGGCCCAAGCCAAGATAGGCCTGACCTTTCCTTTGAGTTCTTTTGCAGTTTTCTGCCCAGCAGAGTTTGCATTAGGACTAGGAATTTTGGGGTGTGGTTTGCTGATGAAAGCCACAGTTAACCCCTCAAAGCTGCCATGTGGAAGTGGAGGTCAGCACTCTACCACTTTGCCAGGAGCAAAAGAGTGGGACCCACACTCTTGAACAGCTCCCCACAGCACAGTGAACCCAAGGAACAGCTCATCGAACTCCCTGGTGTGGGTCCCCCTTTCCAGTTCATTGCTGAAGGGCAGTATAGGGGTGAAGGCTGCCAGAACTACCTTTTGGGGAGCCCCAAGTCCCAGACTGTCTGGGCATGAGGGAAGCCTCTCCAAGACTTTGTTTTGTAATTAATAGTATTTTAAAATAATATTAAGTGTGTTCTTTTGGGGTTTTTTTGGTTTCTTTTCTGTAATAAATTTGGGTTTTTGTGTTTACACTGCCTGTGAGGAGGGTGTTTTATTTATATGGGACACCCCAGCAACTTTAGTGTTTCCGTATTTCTGGGTGTGGGCTCAAGCCACGGGTATAATTTATGGGGTACTCCGAAATGTGAACCTGGCCCTTCTTGCTGCTTAACGGTGCCCAGCAGAAGGGTTACAATAATAATAAATAAGTACATCACCATGCAATAGTACCAAAAGAAAGCAGATCAGTTTTGCTATTCTCATATTAAGTTGTCACTAACTGTGAAAGAAAGGACATTAAAATGAATGAACTTCTGTTACTCTTAGTAATGCTGGGCACAGACAGAAATTACAATTTTCGCCAATCTAGCCACAGAAATTGGTCTATAGCCACAACCCAAGTGCATGGCTGCAGACCACTTCAAAAATGGGCAATGAGGTGAAAATCTGAACCCTCATTGCATGAGGATTAAGATGATGTTTCAAAACAGAGAGTCTATTGTAACTTTTGCTTGTGGCATCTCCCAGCCTTGAGTTGTTTTCAGAATAGGAGGGGGAAAGGAAGATGAGGGAGGTTGGTCTGGGGGTTTTTCAGTCCCCACTAGAGGGTGGGATGGCTGTACTGGAGCCCCCCCAAGGGGGGGCTACAATTCTCCCACCCCACCCTCTAGGGACCCCCTAGAATGAGCTCTCTCTGCTCCCATTCTGAGAACAGGGACAGGCTGAGAGAGAGGAGGTGCCATTGCCAGGAGAACCCAGGTGCAGTTTCCTGCCCCCGGAACCATCACTGAACTTCTGTTTGGTCCGGTGGATTGTTGTAACTCAGAACGCTTCCTGCAGAGTGTTCTCAGTTATAGCAGGGAGCTGCACTTCTTCTGTCCATGCCTGCTAATTAGTGTATCAGTAAGGACTCTCACTGGGCCAAATTGTGAAACCCATGAAGTGATGAGAGGCTTCAGTAGAAATGATGAGAGTTTTCAGTAGATATGACTCAGCATAAGTAAAACCAGCAGCAGCAAATCTCAACTGGACCATGCTTGTCAGAATGAAATCCTTAGAAAGTGGCCAGATCATTTAACATTATATTCAGATTCAATGAAGTGCAATATACTAAAGATTGAAATGAAGAAAAAAGCCTTTAGAAAAAGAAAGATGGACAAGGAGCAAAAATTATGATAAAAGACTCTGCTTATGTTAGAACCCTCCTTCCTCACACCAAGATTATAACCAAATAAAAAGGATTAAGAAATACCCACAGAACTGAGCCTTTGTTTGGAAAATGATCAGAGTGGAGTAGCTCTTTGTCATGTGGATATAAAACTGTCTTCAGCTGGTTGTTGTTTCAACATTCCTTCAGAACCATACAAATACTCAAATATTCTGTTGTTTTCTGTCAATGAGTGATTTATAATATTTCACAACAAGGAAGATGTCACATCCATTAAATGTTAATACTGAATTATAGTTTTCTAAGTTTTCCCCTATCTCCTTTATAGTCTTATGCCTGACTTGTATTTCAGAATGAGGAAAGTATACTTTTGCTGTGCTGTCAATTATATATTCAGCACAGGACTGTCTGGAAATCTCCTGGACATGTTGCAAAATTCTATGGAATTTCTCCCATCCCTACCACATTCTGCAAATATTGGGAAAACTGGTTGGAAAACCTTTAGTTTTTTAAAAAAATATATGTTTGTTGAAAACCAATGTTAGCACTAATGAAGCATTTAGTAAACAATCTGCATTATCAGTGCCTGATTATCCTTCCTCTCACATACTTGACAAAGATTGAATCCAAGCTCATAGCATAAGCACAAGTTCCATTGTAGTTGCAGCCCAGGAGCTAGCTGGACTATTTTAGCAGCTATAGCTCACCACTGCTACCTCTTGGCCTTGTGCTTGGCTTATCCAGAAAATCTTCTCCAGACAGCTCCGGCACAATTCAGCAAATCACTCAAGCACAGTCTTAAAATACCCCCACAAAAAGAAAAAATTACCCTACAAAAGTCAATGAAACTATTACATGTGTATATTTAAGCAAGTGTTTACACGTTTTCCTGGACTGAGCTATAATATTCCAAATCTTGCAGGCTCAAACTCAAGCTCAGAATTCTCTCAATGTTTAGGAGCTTGGCAGGTGGATATATACAATCTACTGAATTTTTTTCCGCAGTCCTGCTTCATGCTACTATATATTGAGCCTATATATTGACTACAATATTTCTTCATGCTACTATATATTAAGCCCATTTGGAACACATGCAGAAGACATGATTCCTTTGTGTCTGTGCATCATGCCTCAGAACCTCACTGGTCCTACTGCTGCGGGCAGGATAGTGTCATAAGGCTTCCAGGTGACCTGCAACCAAGCGTTTCAAAACTTTCCACAGAGCATCAATCACTTGTCTACTTAATACACCACAGTCTCAGTTAGGCTTCTAATACTTTCACTAAATAATACAGAGATCCAGTAAGAATATATGTGAAGAAATTCAGTTCAAGTCCCACATTTGGCATCTAAGGGCAAAGTTATGCCCATGAAAATCCCCGCTTAGTTGATACCTATGCTTGAATGCACCTAAACTCACTGTATGACTCATTATTTGACTTTGAAACTTTCCCGGTACCTAGGATCACGTGCTCAGAACTGCCCAGATCTGACAGGGCTGAGCAGCTGATCGTCCAGCTCATACATAACCCCATTTGGGATACACGAGTTAGGTTTTCTTCCATCTCAGTCACCTGAGGGGCTTGACCCATTATGTTGCTTGGGACAGGGGTATTCTCTATCTTCTTATTCAAGCTGTGCCACTGAGCAGAATTCAGGGTTCACTGAACCGGGTAGAATTGCTTTTGTTTTCTGTGGCCTATGTAAGGCACTCTCCTTAGTGAGGAAGGCCTGGGTTATCCTCCAGGACTGTTTCTGTCCTTTCGAGTAGCACACAGAATCAGTCTTGGGGACTGGAACTGGATCCCAGTCATGCTCTCTCCTACTCTCCCTCTGCCCAGTGAATTATCTTCTGTACAGCTTCAACAAGAGGGATGTAAAGCATCCCCACTCAAAACAAACTACAGCCACATGGTTAGGGTTTCCCCTAGGAGGTGGGAAGTATAAGCCAGAGTCCCTTAAAGCAGAGAATTGAACCTGTTGAGTTCTACTTCACGATGAATGCTCTTGTCACTAAAATACTGCATAAAGGAGATGCCACTACCCTCTCTTCCAGCAGTGCTTTAAAAGAAAAGGATGATCTCTACTAAGTTCTTTGCAAGAAACTTTGTGGCTGCTTACCTTCAGGAGAGGACTTCATGCGATGGATCCTAAATAGAGGGGAATGTTTCTCTGCAATACTGAGGAAGAGGGCTATTCAGGGAGGATTTAAGACTCCCAACTGACCTCAATGTTTCTCAGTGTTTTGACTATTTCTAGGCAGCTCATGCTGTGTATGTGCCATGCTCAGTGTGATGTGTTGGCTTCCATTCTGAAGCCTTCCTGTATATGGAGCCTAAGTGCCTAATACAGGGTTGTGGATTTCATTCTGAGGACCAGTGTTTCCCAAATGGCATTGTAGCACCTAACTTTTAGGACCCTAGTCCTTTATTGGATCTGGCTCATACAGTCAATAGTCAATTCTGTAACCCAAAGTAGCTACTATATTTCAAATATATATACACAAAAATTACCTCCTCTAAATAAACAGTGTGAAAGAGGAGACACAGACAATGACAGCCCTGCATGTGCATTCAACAATAAAAAGTACTGCTGTACACGTACATGAGGAAATTAGCAGCATTCCCATATATTCATTCAAAGCAATGAACATGCTGTGCTGGATGCACATATGCATTAGAGAAGCAAAAGTGCTTTAAATAATCAAAATACACAAAGGAACATTTTTCTGTGTGGCTGGAAATAACCCTGACAAATGGTAACATTTTGCAAATGAAACACATTCTTTAAAAAAATGACCAGCACTAACACACACACACACACACACACACACACACTTAATCTATTAGCCCCTCATACATTGTATGAGGGTATATAAAAATAAATTGCATGACGAGTAAATGTATCCAACCTTTTTCTCTGAATTATGAATGTACTTGGAAAAGATCCAGGGATGGACAACAACATGATTAAAGGTATGAAGGAAGCTTCCATATGGTGAGATATTAAAATAAAATGGACACTTTAGTTTGGAAAAGGGAAAAATAACAGCAGATGTGTCAGATATGTATAAATTAATGAATAATAAAGAAAGAGCCTCTTGGTTTTTTGCCTCATACAGTTTATGAACAAAAGGATGCTCAATGAAATTAACAAGCAGTACCTTTAACACCTGCACTACTCTATTATCCAGCCTATAATTAACCAGCGAAACTCACTGCTGCTACTGAGGCAAAATGCTTAAGAACTGTATTTGTCACATATAGCTAAGAAAAACATCTCTGGATAAATGAGCTAGGATAAAATTACGGTACTATGGTTATCAATCTTCATGCCTCAGGGCACAAGTTTGACAACCAGTTGAGGACAGAAAAAAATAACCCCCAAGGTATAGTATTGCAGTTAGGTAATAGTTTGGCAGAGGAGAGAGAAACATATCTTGCTCTGACATTGTCCATTGTTACACAAAGAATACTAGACTAGGAGGCTGGCTTTGCCACAGCAAATCCTATGTTCAGCCATGTCCTTTACTATCAAATTAAACTTCTTTGCAGGCTCTTTTCTCTAATCGACAACATGTGATAAGAACTGGTACATAAAAAAGTGAAATCCAAATACAAGATTGAGTTGTTCCTATCGTTGTAAAATACAGGAAGCCCAAAGCCTGCTGCTGGTCTGCTTATAATGCCCCAAATAATAGGTGATCGTCTTGTTTTAACTGGGGCTGAGAGGGGAAAAGAAGGTACGTTACCAAAGAGAATGACTTATATTTTGTGCTTATTACTCGAAAAGCAGAAACATCCACATTCCGTTTGCTAACTATAGTAAAATACAAATTAGCCTGTAGGCACTGTGTGTGCTATACCCCGCTTACATGCCAGCATTGCTTAGTCCCAATGTATTAATGAGTAAGTGCAAGTATTTGAACAATCAGCATTTCAGCATTTGCATGCAAACTCTCATGCTGTGTAATTATACACAGCGCTGGCACTCAAATTAATTAAAGCTGATTTCTCTGTGACTGCAAACTGGTCATATCCCCAGACTTGCCATAGTATGAAGTCATCACCCTATATTCAACATGACACTTTATGTCCCTAGCATTCTTAGCAATGCTAATATGCAACAACTGTAAATTAGGCAATATTTTAAAGAGCAGCTGACAATGCCTGGTTGGTTGTTGTTTTTTTCTTAGACTGCTTTCCATATAAAAGTAAGAAACCAGTTATTTCCATTGTGCTTGCTTTATAATTATCTCAACTAACAATGTAAACAAATTACATACATTGTTTCAATGGATACTCTCCCATGTTTGATTAGGGGTTACAGAAAACTTGTAAAACACAAAAACCCGACAATGACAACAACAAAAGTGTTTGTTTGATTCTAACATACAATTAGTCTTTGATGATTTCAATGTTAATTTAAAAACTCTCCTGCTCTCTTTCTTTCTCTCCCTCTCTGAAATGGCTTTTTGTTTTTAAAAGCAGTGCTCTTGCAATTCAAGTGTAGGGAGTCAGACAAGCAGAGCAGAAGAGATGACTGTTAGATTTGATTAAGATTTCAGGAATCCTCATCAAATAGAGTGGAATTGGAGTAGAGACAGTTCTTTGCAGCACAAATCCATAAATGCTGACTTCTGGGGCAGCAGCAAGTCCCCAGCTCTTTCACAATAAATTCATCTGCTCTTGTTTTACAATTCCATTGAAAGAAGTCCTTTCTCATACAATTCTTTTGTAAAGACATCCTCTGAGAAATTAAGATATTATTATGATCTTTTATCTCACAAATATGTCTCCGATCTGAACTTATATGGCCACTGGAAACAGAAGAGTAATATAATCAAGCCCCTTAGTATTCGGTGGTTGCAAAATTTCCCACAGAATTTTTCATCTGCTGTACAGCTAAAGTGCTGCTAGAGGATTTATTATTTTATATCCCTGGAGCTACAGGCTGCCCTTGATGAAGAGAGAAACTCCCCAAGTTCCTATTCATGTCAATAGAATTACCAATAGAAGCTCAGTTTTAAGGCTTGATTCAACTTCCCCGGTGAAGACAAAGACAACTTTCCTAACAGGATTGGACCAGAAGCATAAATTTTGAAATGATCTGGGTTGCTCTGATGCCTCTTTTATTTATTTATTTTAAATGGGACCCAGAAGTTTGTGCTCCAGGATAAGAAGAAATTGCTTTAAAAATGTTACGGTGTTGGAAAATCCTGGGAGATGTAGTTGCAGTTAACAGAATTAAAAATACCAGAAATGCAAGAAGATAAAATGAGGCCCATCAAATGTCTGAAGATAAATCAAACTTAATTTTTTTAAACAACAATATTTAAAATCCTTTTGTCAGTTCAGTCTTTGCTTTAAAAGCTCATTGAAGCCAAGCATTCCAATAGGACCCAAAATACCCATTCACTTCAGGGAATTTAAGGTACAGATTCAAAATACTTCCCCCTTTCCTTGAAACCTAATTCTAATGTTAGTTTTCTTTTTAGCTGTTCACATAGTCCTATTTTTCTTGATGAATATGGAAAGTTAAAGGATTTGGCTACACTATCACTATTTGTATTCTGTCAGTTGCTGGTACTGAATGGTACTGAACTGCGGAAAGGTACTGAATTGTTGGCACTGAACTCGTAATAATGGTTCTCATGCTAAATGTGAACATACTTTAATTGCTGTTTATTTGGATGTGAAAGTAACTCTGTTTAAGCCATATCAATACCAGCACCTTAAATCAGTATTGGCATGGATACTAATGTTGTTACTGCAAATGTACCCTTGTGTCAAAGACAAGGGAAATAGATCTTTTTTCCATATGGTATATGGCTCCAGTTTGTTCCTAGGACTGAAAAAGGCAGATTTAACAAATAATAGACTAAAGGGAATTAACATGCTACCTGGTTTATTCAGTCTTGGGAAAGTGAAAGCTCAATCTTATGGCAACGGCTATGATTACATTCACATCTATCTGTGCTATATATTTAAAGAGAAGACATTTAGCACCTGTGGACAAAATGGCCCTTGCCTCTATGATCTTGCAATTCTGCTGTGGAAAGTTCGCACAGGATTTGGGGTGCAAAACCTCTAAAGTCCTAAGCTTAAATTTGTACATTGTGTTTTTTCTGGTTGTTTGGTATACCCCCGAAGCAGAATGTCATCAGCTGCAAGCCCAGCCAACTCATTCTCATTCTCTTCTATGTCGCTGGAAAAGATATTCTCTGTGTCATTCGAGTCAGAAGAGATAGAAACATAAAGCTGGGTGTCATCCGTATACAGAAGATGCTACAATCCATGCCTTTTTGCTAACCCTGGAGTCCTGTGGAATTCCACACAACCCCCCCATCAGGAAAGTTGAGCTGTTGCCTAACTCTGACTTCTGTGAGACCTTGGTGAGCCAAGACCTAAGTCACTTGAAAGCAGCCTTTTTCACTTCCCTGAGCTTCACAGCCAAGCTACCATCAAATAAAAAATTGCAATGAAAGTGTTTCTTTAAGAGAAGCTAGGGGTCTACTCCACTCCACCCCAAATGATCCTGTCATTGCTCACGTGAGGCAGCAGGCTGAAAATATGTAAAGCATTTTGACATCTTAACATGAAAGGTGCTATGTCATTACCACTGTCATTAAGAAATAAATGGACAATAACCTTGTTGATTAAGTAAACTATTGCCTTTTTTCAGGAGACATTAGACATGCCACATCTGGTTAGAGAAAGGGAAAAGAAAAGAGCGCAGAATATAGACCTTTAATTAACCACCTAATTCTCAGTGCAGGAGCAGCTTACATTTCTTTAGAAATTATTTAAGAATACTTCTGGTTGATAGAGACAAATTGAGACATCTCTTTTAACAGCTCATTAAAGGAGGTGTTTGGAATGCTGAATCTATGTACTTATGGGTAATGAACAAGATTGTAACTATGAACTCCCAGAAGGACTCCTGAAAATAGCAACAGTTGAAACAATAGTTCTTTGCGAAGTCCAGGAGAGTCATCCATTCAGTGCTTTTGGAAAGTTCTGAAAAAAGATGTAGAGCTGCACTCTGCCTATGTTGATAATGTAATATCCAGACAGGTGGCCCAAGCTTTCATACAGCTACAGTTATTCTTCCCAATAGATATTGGCCTTGATTCTGGAAATGCTTATACACATGCTTACTTTTATGCTCTCGTTGCCTTCAACAAAACTAATCGTAGGGCATAATATTAGCCCTAAGTAAGGCTTTCCAGGATCATAGATTACCAATACTCGTGCTGTGGATAATTTGATGGTCTCCCATGGATTTGTAAGTGCTGGCTTGCCTTGTGGTTATGTTTAGCTTATGAACTGTATTACTAGATAATTAAAACATTATTAAAATGTACCTTTTCCAGGTATGCTGTACAATTGTAAGTGCGACAGGAGATGACCTGTGCAAACAGGGATATGAAAATGTCCAAGAACTGTGATATACATATTTTTTTCATATAAGATAGATAGATAGATAGATAGATCATTATTCATTAATAGGCAGGTCTTATATCTGGATATATGTACTGGAGTAAAAAATGGGCGACATTTGCCTAGTGTTACAGAGCTAACCCACTGGCTCCACTGCTATTTGTGTAAGTGAGGGTTTGCACTATGAAGCGCATACCACAGCACATACTCCATACTAGGATTACCAAACTTCCAGCTTCAAAGAAGAGGACATCTGTCGGGGAGAGGGCATATATGATTGTGGGGGGGCAGTGATATGCCCATGCCCTGGCCCTGCCCCTCACTCCTAATGTCCTTCCTCTGCCTTTTTACAGTATTTTATCTCTTTCCCTCTCCTCCATTTCAGCACATGCCCTCAACCAAGTTCTCTTCTAGGGTAAGTTTACTGACTCCAGCGAAATGATATCAGCAGATAGTTTGGCCCCATCTCTTTTTTGCTCTTCCCTCTCTTCCTTCTGACTCTCTCTCTTTCTGCCTACAAAGTTAGCTTAGGCACTTTCCAGGGGGAGCTGCCCCACCAGGGAGCACAACTAAACTGAAATGTCACACAGCTGACGTGTCAAGCAGCGTTACGAGGAGCCCCGCTAATATCTGCCATCCGGCCCCAGGCCTTGTGTCTGAGGAGCGACCTTGGAGGCTGAGCCGAAAGTCGTGTCATCCTCCTGCCTGCCTTGTCAGAAGCCAAAGGGATGTTGTAAGTGCTGGCTTTCAGAGCCCGCGTCT
>NW_017728993.1:32625145-32643447 GCF_001723915.1 Gavialis gangeticus | reverse complement strand
TTCAACCTTGCTGCCCACACACATCCCTGCTGCCCCCAAAGAACCTCCCCTTCCCCTGCTGGAGGGGTAGGCATGTCCCCTGCCTCCCTGCTCTGCTGCAGCCCCAACTGCTGGCAGGCACACACACATGCTTGCACATGCCTCCCTCCCACAGTCCCCAGCCCTGGCCATCTAACCCCTGCCCCCACAGACTTACCTGCCTACAGCCGCCAGGGCCAGGGAGGGCATCTGTTACCCCTCCCCTACTCCTCCCAGCCCCAGGGAACTCCTTGCTGGGACAAACTGGGAAGTGCCAGGAAAGCAGAAGCAGAGCAAAATCCCAGGCGTTTCTTGACAATTTAAAAATCACCTGGACGGAGATGGGAGGACCCAAAAAGAAAACCTGGGTGTATGGTAACCTTACTCCATGCAAACTATAATACTTCAGTGTGAAATATTACAGCAATATTACAAGCTGTTAATCACTCAAGCTGCTCACAGACATAGAAAAAATAAACCCGGTGCATTACTTTAAGCTCAGCATACCTCTGCGCTGAGCACAGCACACACCCAGAAGAGGCATCACATTAGTTTGACCCAGCTCACCCAACCTGTATTACATCCGGGTTTTCCCAGACATGTCTTCTTTTTTGGCCCCCTGTCCTCTGTCCCGGTGGGTTTTTAAAATGTGAGCAAATGTCTGGGTTTTTGCTCTGCCTCTGCTTTTCCCCAGCACTTGGCTTGGCTGCTTGGGTCTGGGAGCAGAGGGGGTGGTGATTGGTTGTTGGGGGATCACACAGAGAGACACAGAGAAAGAGACTCTGTGTGTGTGTGTGTGTGTGTGTGTGTGTGTGTGCGCGCACGCACGCGCACACACATGCAAGATGCGTGGGCAGTAGGGCTGGGGGGGGCAGGGGGCTATGGGCTGGGAGTGAGGCATCAGCAGGACTGTGCAGGGGTGGGGCTGTGGCTTAGGAGTGAGGGGCAAAGGCAGGGCATGGGTATATCTCTTCCCCCCCCAGCCCAGTCATATACCCCTTCCTCCTCTCCCCTGCTCTCCTTGCTTCCCTCTCCCCAAAACAGGTGCCCTCTTTTTTGATACTGGAGTTATGGTAACCCTATTATAGATCATGCACTTCAGTGGGGCTTTTTGGTACTAGTATCTAATAGCTGATTCAAAAAGCCCCATTGAAGCGCTTGATCTCTACAGATACTGTGGAGCCGGGTCAAACTAATATGCTTTCTCTTCCAGTAAATTGCTATTTTTTTCCCCCCACATCTATCAGCAATCTCAATGATTAACCTTTTCTTGGTAGGCTTAAGTGCTAAGTGATTACTTAGTGCTAGTGATCACTAAAATGTATAACATTTAATTTAGTTTGCCAACTGTACTAGCTAGCAACAGGAGGGTGTTGTTTAGGTTTTGGCTCAGCGCACAGTTCTCTTTCCAGAAACTTAAGTAATACTCACTCCAAGTCCTGTGAAAACCTAACTTCAGATTTCTAACTGGGAGATTGCTGAGAGCTAGTGGAGAGTTTGCTGAGACTGATTCTGGAGCTCCTTTGTGGCTGAGCAGATGTACTTCTAAATTTTCTTTCCCATCATTTACTAGCTCCCTCTTCACTATATTTAGGATTCAATGCTCATTTTCTGAACATTTTCCATTCCGTTGGTTTTGTTCCACATTTGAGCAACAGTAGGTCAAATGTGCTCCAGACTATTTTGTTAGACTCGTTAAAATCAAATAGAAACTGTATGATTAACGATATGAATCATCTGGTTTTTTTAAACAGGGAAGTAAACAAGTACTTGTCTAAGGCTCCACCTGCTTTGCTGCTGTTATGGTGCTGTGCATATCAGAGGGAAAACAATTCCCCCTTCTCAAGGCTGAACTAAAATTAGGCTCCACCTGCAAGATGTTAGTGAAATCTTACACAGCTGCATTCCAAAGACAAGTTCCACAGATTGCTTTTGGAAAGCACTGTGCATTTCTAGCAAAATAAAAATCAAACTTGTTAGCTTTTTTTGCCTAACTTTTCAAAAATGTATTATTAATGATAAATGTAATTATTATCACACTAATCATGCTGATAAGTAATCTCAAAAATAGATCCATTTAAAATGTAATTTTACACCCACATCCCACTGTATTTAACCACTTCTTCCCAAATGCAGGCAGTAATCATAATAATACTTAGCACTTAGATGGCACTTTATTCATTTATAGACACTTCTATGGCACTCATCACCAAAGTAACTTTATTTTCTTTATTATATCTTCAAAGTGCTGCACTGACATTAACAAATTAATCCTTATAACACTCCAGTGAGAAAAGGGATAGTCTCATCATGCACTACTTCTCGAGGAAATCTTTCAGATTTTACCATCATTACTCACAAAGAACATCCTGCAAATAGTTCAGCTGAAATGAACACTACTTACACCAGGCAAAGAAGTCAGAATCTAGACCGTTCAGGACTATGGTACCATACCATAAGGGCCCAGTTTGTCAACACTGAAGTCAAAGAGAATTTTGCAATAGACTTCAGGAAAAGGAAGGCCAAGACCTAAATAATAGTTATTTATTTTGGGTCTCATATCTTAACTCACCAGGGACAGGTGAATGGCAGATACTCAAACATGTAAAACTGCTGAATTCATCTATACACTTGTAATCACGGCAGCTCTGTAACAAATCAGTACTTCATTTTGCAAATGGGAGTAAGATACAGTCACTTTATTTTTCCATTGGTGATGGGGTTTGAAGACTCTAATTTAAAAAAGGAAGTTGCTGTACATTACAATTCATTCCTGTAAGGCAGAGATGAGATTTTCATTTGGCTGGGTATCCTTTTTTAATATTTACAGGAAGGCAATTGTTTATTCAGTGGTTTAGTGAAGTGTGGGTTTAACTGACATGAGTCAGTTAAAGTAGGAGATGTGAGATGAAAGTACATAAATAAGTTTTGGTCAGGTTATGAGCAGCTGGTTTGCAGCTGAAATTAAATTAATGAGAAAATATGCTTTCAAAATAAGACTCGTTGATTTGCAGTGCCATTAATTATTAGTCTGGCCCAGTTGTGAAGTAATGTAATTGGTATTTCTTTTTACATAACTCAAGATTGACCCACAATGGGCAGTTAATATCACAATTTATTTTCCATGTTAGGATATTATAGCCTGTCAGTAATTAAATCAAAACACGTTACCAACTAGCACTGTCTGAGTAAACATTTTGTTTACTATGCTGCCCAATTGTTACTGTCAATAAAGACAAAAAGGAGGTTTAACTTTCAGTTCCTTGATAGTGAACTCTTTTTTCTCTCCACACTGCAGGCCATTAAAGACTTGACTGCCCCCTGAGACTGAGTTGTTCTAGTGCACAATATGACAAAAGATCTAATACACAAGCAGTGTGGGAGGGGACTGGGGCACTTAGATAAGTTTCATTCACTGTAGTAGCCCAAGGGAACAGTGCATCAAGCCAGCTGCACTGGCTCAGTTCATGGTGTAACTTTACACTATTTTCCCTCTAAGTCACTACTAATCCCTTGGGTTTACATGTTTTTTTGGGCTGCATCAGAGAAAAGCAGTGTGAAATTGCCTGAAAGCCTCCTTATAAATAAGACTTACGCTATAGACCAGCTCTGTTGATGAAAAGACTGAACAAATGCCCTTGAGGATCACCAGAGCCATTTTACACGTCTCCCACCGTGAGTTTTTGTCTCTATCTAATGACTGATAACTAAAAAAATGCCCCAAACCTCCTCCTAACTAGGTTAAAGTCTCTCTGGCTTGCTTTTGTTCAATTGAAAACAATATATCCAAAGCAAAATATCCTTAGCCTCAATGTAAATCTTCTGTTCGTGTTTTAGCTAAGAAAATGCTGCTTCTTCAAAATCCCCTCTTATTATCTGAAGATTTTTTAACATACTAGGACAAATGCACACATGGTGTGAGATATTGTGGCTCCACTCAAGTCAATAGGAGCTGCAGTCACTGATATTAGGTCTGGATTTAGCCCAGCAACTTCATATTAAATGAGCTGTGCACAGACGTGTGAGCCATATGGTGCTAGACTTGTGTTGCTGTCTTATATTATTTGCATCAGACTGAAACTCAGTGAGGGTGAAAATCAGAGCAGAGGGCCCTACTGGCCCCTGAACACCAGTTAAGCTGTACTTAAGCCCTCAATGTGAGTCTTAAACAGGGCTTAAGTGGTGCATGGGGCCTTGTGTATGCTTTTTGGCAGGAGTGAATTTAACTCAGGGGAAATTTCTGACTGCAAGAGAAGAGAATTTCTGATGTGGCTGTCAATGTTACAAAGGCTTGAGACAGTGGAAGCTTGAGAACTTGCATGTGTTACAGGGATGGGCAAGCTATTGTCATTAAAATAAGTAGCAGGTACAATCTTTGTTTGGCATTTTGGGGGGGACAAAGGATCATGCCTACAGCTTTCCAAATTCCTGCCAAGACTGAAGGCATTTCAGATCACACAAGCAAGTCTAATCTCCTGAGTTTGTATTGCAAAGAGCTCAGAATAACCCTAACAGATCAGAAGGTTTTCGACTATGGATCCCTACTTGAAATTCCAGGGTTTATTTGGTGAATTGTGTAGATGCTTGCACACCTAACAGTGCTAAATTGCACGGCACCCCATAACACCCTTCAAAGGAACTCACACCATCCTGGTTGAGAATCACTAACATAACCAAATCCAGGCTCCAAAATCAACTAAGATAGTAGCCTAGTATTTTGTCACCTGGTTGACTGTTTTGAGCATTGGTGCCAGCATGTTGATGGTGCCAGCTCTGGGAATACTGCCATCATTACAAAAAGCTAGAATGCAAATTAAGCATTCCAACTTCTCAGTGGCTTACCTTTGTGCTTTTATGTCTGGTAGTTTTGTGTACCAAAAGCTTCACTTCCTGGGAAAGGCCATCAAGCCTGGAAGCCCACAGCACTGTAATTTACAAAACTGGTAATAACTAAACCTGGTATTGATGTCAGCTTTTTCCTAGCCCTTCCATTTGCAGAAGAATTAATATTATTCACCTTATTTCTGAACTGGTGATTTCTGTTTCTTTTAAATTCTAAAAGAAAAAAAAAAACCCTACAGAGGTAATCACATGTTATGTCAATCTACTTCAAATGTAAAGTTTTTTTTCTGTTATTACTAATGAAAGTCTCTTTGTTAACATTGACTATGGCATTTGAACCAGAGTAACACATTTGTAAATTAGCTGACTGTCTACTGTGTCAAGTTTAAAACATTCATTCTTGAATGAAACCTTTTTTCCCTAATGACATTTATCAGCTCCAGTTAAACATCCTGACAAATCTGTTTGCTGTGGAACTATAGCAAATGAGCTATTTGTCTTAAGATTATTTCCTTTCTTCAGTGCAAAAAGACAGTTGCTTTATATATCTGTCAGATACCGGAGAACTTAAATGGAACTTAAGTGACACAAAGACATTCTGCTGGTTCTTTGCCCGGAGGTGAATTTCATCCTTGTACCTAAAGATGTGACACTTTTTTGTATATATTTCAATTAATCAATATGCTATGGATTCTTTCAGTAAACACAGTGATTGGCAAATATTAACACACCAATGATTGTTAGCATTAACCCTCTTCTTGAAGTCAGGGGGCAAAGTTCCCACTGCGCGACCATATCTACACAAGATGCTTACTGCGCATAGCTCATTACTACTGCACAGTAGCATCACTGGGCATGAACCATGATGTGACTTCACTGCACGGTAGTAATGAACTACTGAGCAGTAGCAATGAGCTACTGTGTAGTAAGCTTCACTAGGCAACTGTGCCAGATTGATACTGCACAGTAACACCAGTTGCTGTGCGGTCATTTAGTACTTGGTTATCAACTGTGCAGTGGGCAGCTCATGTAGATGCGCCCAATGGAACCAGGATCAGGCCTGGCCTACTTAAATGTAATCAGGGATCCTGAGCCACTAAGTTGCCATAAGGTGAGAAATAGGAGTCCACTACTCACTTACATTCCTTGAAAATAATTGCCTTAAAGTTGCTCCAAGTTCTGTCTTACTAACATCTAGCTACAATTTCAGTGTGAAATGGAAAAGAACTAATGAATGTGAGTGGAGATGATAAAAACGCTGAACAACAAAATAAATATGCTTCTTAACTATTCTATAGAATAGCCCCCTGGCAACTCATCATACCAAAAAAACCTAAACAAAAACAAAAACAAACCCAAAACCCTATAAAACTCACAGTATATATAATGTTTGTTTTATGAACAATTCTTTGCTAACAAGATACTTTTTGCAAACTGCTGTTTGCTGTTTGTCAGGTAATCCTGAATAAATGTTTTAAGTGTTCTGGTAATGCCGGTAGCAGACAAAAATTCCATTGTTGTCTGTTTATATTTCTCAACACACACACATACACCCCCCCCACCCCCCGCTAGGATATATGCAGGTGGCTCTTCAGGTGAGATGATGTACTTGGAATAAAATAGTTTCATTTTGCCTGTCAATGAAGAAGAAATTAACATGCTATTAGTTAGTTAGTTTGTTTGTTTTTAGTGATCAATTTTTGTAGCTATGAATTCATGAATTTTACACTGCTTCTGTTCCCAGAATCAATGACATTTATTTCAGTTGTCCCTTTTGCGAACTGAAGTTTTTTAGAAAGCATTCTGCTTTCAGTATACCTGTCCTGAAAGGAGAACAATGACACGGCCTCCGGTTCTTTGTTTATCAGAGCATTTTTCTAACTACATATGTCTCTATGTGGTGGACATTTCCTTTGACATGCAGATCAAGCAAGATTATCAATAGCGTCTTCCCTTTTTGAACATTCCATTCATTCCACAGTAGGACTCCTTTCATTACAACATGATTCGCCCTTGGTTTCCTTTTGTAACTTGGTATTTTGCAATGCCCCTTTGGCACAAATTCCTCCTCAGCTGAGGTTCTTTGGATAAATCTGATATCTTTTATTAGACCTACTAAAATAGTTGGAAAAATTCTTCTTTGCAAGCTTTCGGGTACAAACACCCTTTGTCAGGGTGAGGAAGCGTCTCAGCGTGATGCAGGGCATTTGTACTTAAAAGCTTGCAAAGAAGAATTTTTCCAGCTCTTTTAGTTGATCTAATAAAAGATATCAGATTAACCCAAACAACCTTGTTTGCCTATGTCTTGAGACCAACACTGCTACAATTTATACTCCTCAGCTGAGGTACTCTCCAAATTTGATCTTTCAAACACAGTTTCTTTATCCTTTCTCTTCCCTTCAAAAAGATTCAGTGGCTGAAACTTTACACTGACTTTCCCTCTATGACAATTAGTTGCTATCAGAGTCTCTACTCATTTTCTCAATTTGGTGTGAGGGCTCTTTAAAATAAATAAACAAACAAATAAATAAATAAATAATGCTGTGAGTGAATGAGAAAAGTAGTCAATTTGGCTTGTAATGTGTCATGGCCTCTTCCCAGTGTAGAAGAATAGGGATGAAGACTGTCCCATTCAGTAGCCTGAATATTATTCTATTTCCTTGTTGACAGCTAAGACAGAGTGTGTTAGTGACGCACATCCGCTAACTTCACTTTATCTGGTGAACCGGCAAACTGTTGAGAGCATGAGAGTGGGAAGCTGAAAACAGACTAGAGCTACCTTTCTCTCCACTCTTGTTCCTCTATCCCAGGAAGATCTGGAGCACTAGTAGTGCTTGGGAATTAGTCATATTCAGTATGCAAGGACCCTTCCAGGTCTACCTCTGGTTAGCACAAACAGCAACACTTCTTCATAGTGACTGTGTATAGGCAAAAGAATCAAAGCAATGTTTAAAGCATAGAGTTAAGAGAAAACAGCTAAATGCTCTTCAGCTACTCAATGGCTTCTTAACGAGTAGTATCCAGTCTGAGAAGACTTCTAGAAAAGAGCAGCGATTCAAAATCTGTTCAGTATCCTCAACAGATCACAGGAATGATTATGTCGCAGTAGCCACACCACATCTGAACATTGGAAGCTGGCTTGATGAGGACTAAATTATGGTGCAGTTTTCTTGTTCAGGTTGCAATAAGATTTTACCCTTTGGCCAGAAGCCAGTGGATCCCATATGTCCTTGAATGTGGCATTTACTATATATCAGTGACCAGTTCATTGGCTCTATTCTGAGGACATATATTGCAAGGAGAGATTTTGAGAAGCTCTGACAATTCTTGTATTAATGATACAGCTGTGTTTCTACTAGTCTGATCTGAACAGAGCTTAATTAAACCAGGCCACAATATGCTCCAACTGAGTAGCAAAAAAGGTCCCCAAATGATGTAATGTTTGGATACTGGCTTCAGAAGCAGATCTTACCAGTTTGTTCAGGATCTTGTAAGCTGCATTAGCAAGGTGGTATTTTGCATATGCTGGTTTTGGATTCTATCCCACATACTGACTATTCAAAAAGATTGTAATCTCAAGCTGGCTCTGGACAGGGTATAAATGAAATGTTAACAAGATCTTTGATGGCTTATTGGGTTTCAGTCCTTTTCTTCTAGTAGTTATATATGACAATACTGTTGGTGTTCAGGTTCTATTCAATCTTTTGGAAATTATGATCCCTTGGTGCCAAGCAAATATCACAGGCATATGAGTACTGCCTGGAGATGACATTTGGTGGGTCATTGGTGCCAAACACCTTAATGAGGCTGATGCAAGCATGAAGCCCTGCTGGAGCCCATTCTGGAATGTCTGGATGCTAGTTATGTGACCCAGAGCTACCTGTAAATATCTACCTGAGCATCATCTTAGTGCCACAGAAACATAGATTCATAGATTGCTAGGGGCTGGAAGGGACCTTGCAGATCATCGGGTCCAGCTCCCCCACCCCAGCTCTAGGCACGGAGACAACTGGGGTTAGGTGACCTCAGCGAGGTGACTGTCCAGTATCATCTTGAAAACCTCCAGGGTAGGTGACTGCACCACCTGTGGAGGGAGTTTATTCCACAGTCTGGACACCCTGACTGTGAAGGAGTTTTTCCTGGTTTTAAGCTTGAAGTGGCCTTCCAGGAGTTTTTACCCACTGGTCCTGGTCTTTCCCAGGGGTGCCCTAGTGAACTGAGTTCACTGAGCTCCTGATGCACACCTATGATATAGTGGTAAGCTGCTATCAAGTCCCCTCTCATCTTCTCTTCTTTAGGCTAAAGAGGAGATGAGCAGGTGTGCAGCACTTGCCACAGCCCCAGCCCCAGGCCCCCTCCCTCCTTCACCACTGTGTGCATGCCCCTCTTCACCCCTGCTGCAACCACTGGAAGCCTGAGGCTGGGCTGCCTTGTGGCTCTACCACTGCCCCACATTTGGGGGGGAGGGGGGCTAAGCCCCATTAGTTGCCCCCTTCTGCTGCCCACCCCCCCCCCGCCATTGCCTGGATTGGCTGACATGGGACAGGCAGGAGCCAGGGCTGAACATCATATAGTGCAGGATGCAGGACTGGGGAGCAGAGGCTTTTTTGCCTTGGCTCTGTGACAACCCAGGAATGGGGCCAGCTAGCTCCTTAGCCAGAGCAACCCAGCCAAACTCCCTGCCTCCATGTGAAGAGGGTACAAAGGCCCCTGGGATGCCAGCAAACAGCAGTTTAACATGAATCAATAGGGGATCTGGTGCAGAAGTTCAATAGATTAGTCTAACCTTAACCAGTTAAGTCTGATACTTCATCCATTCAAGGCTATCTTAGACTGGGTTCTGCCATTTTTAAACCAGTCACTGTGGCCCAAACTTCTGTTTTGTTAAAAGTTTAGACTGGTTTTTGATCCCTTATATTGGTTTGTGTGTAATGTATGTACCTGGCCCAAATAATATCATAGGTGACCTTACAGCCACCTCTAAAGGTCAAGAAGCACTGCTCCAATTTTTTTCTCAAGACTCTCTTGCCGTATACTTTAGGACTGTTAATACTTGATCACAGATGTATCAGTTTAGTTGGAAGTCTGCATGATCATTACTCAAAAGCTTTTCTACCACAGGCATAGAAAGTGTAGGATCATCTATTCTATGGGTTTGTAGCTACAACCAATTGCTGGGGAATGGCTTGGCTTGGATATAAGTATTATCTTAACTTTGTATCATATCACAAATATTGTGTTTTTATCCATGATGTGGGAAATGAAGATGGACAGTTAGCACTGGCTTTTCTTCCCAAGGAGTTGTCAGAGCTCTGTTGATACGTTGTCAAAGCTACAGGCTTCCCCTGGCTTCATTGATTCAGTGCCTTTTCTATTTCTGCCTTACAGAACAAATGGAAAATTTCATCTTGGTCAAGCTCTGATGATTGTTTGTATTGCTACTACTCTTTTTTTTTTTGATTGACTCTTTGAAAATTCTTTGACTACTTGACTGATGTTGGTCAGATACATGGTAACATTATGAGGAGAGATGTTCTTTTGCCACGTACCTGGTGGATTTTGCACTAGTCACTTCCAAACAAAGGAAGAATTATCTTGCAATAGCCCTTAAAAAGTGTGATGCAGCATGCATGGGTCCCCTGTGTGACTTAGAATATGGGGACTTTCAGTTTTGGTGCTGCACCTTTGAGTAAAGTAGGGCTGCAGCTTCAGTTCTACAAGCTTCTGTGCACCTCAAGAGACTTGATAGCAGTTGTTAACTGCCAAATACTGTTTCCAGGAGTGTGGCTCCGTCAATCACAGTGTAGGTGCATGAGCAAAGAGGTTTTTCTAGCATGATAAGGTGCTCAGGAAGTTGCAGTTATTAATGCAACAGCTGTAATCATAGATACATAGATTGCATAGACATTAGGGCTGGAAGGGACCTTGGAAGATCATCAAGTCCAGCCTCCTGTCCCAGGGTCAAAGGATCCCAGCAAGACAAACGTCCAAACATTTCTTAAAGGAGTCCAGAGTAGGTGCTTTCACCACCTCTGGCGGCAGTCTATTCCAGGCCTTGGGGGCTTGGACAGTAAAGCAATTTTTCCTTATGTCCAGTCTGAAATGGCCTTGGAGGAATATGTGACCATTTGACCTTGTCATCCCTTGAGGTGCTCTGGTGAACAGGTGTTTCCCTAGATCCTGATGCACACCCCTTGTATACTGATAGCAAGAGCAGGCAAAATGTGGCCCGTGGGCCAGATGCGGCTCACCAGGCCATTCTATCTGGCCCATGGGGTCCCTAAAAAATGTAGAAAATATTTATCTGCCCCTGGCTGCCTGTTATGTGGCTCTCAATGGCTTGCCAAAGCTCAGTAAGTGGCCCTCCACCCAAAATAATTGCCCACACCTGACTTATAGGCTGCCACCAGGTCCCCCCTGAGCCTATGCTTTTCCAGGCTGAAGAGTCCCATAGCTCTCAGCCTCTCATCGTAGGCCCTGTTCTCCTGTCCTCTGATCATGCGCATGGTTCTCCTCTGGACTCTCTCAAGCTTTTCCACATCCTTTTTAACTCTGCTTAAAGGAAGAACTTAATCAATGCTTTACACCTGGAAACAGACCAAAGTGTGCAGGGGTTATAGAAAAATTTCGAGTTTCCTTAAATAGTCTCAATTAGGAAATATATATATTTGCTATTTACTGTGTACTTTTCAAAGAAAGATTTTTTTTCTCAGGTTTTAGAAGAATTTCCTATGAATTTGGTTTTGGATTTTTTTCATATGTTATTTATTGAGACAGCTCCAGAGACAGAATTTTACTTCTTCTCTAGTAATAAGGAAATTGAAAGGGTGCTGTCAGTGCTGAGAGGGGAAGGAAAAACTCATATTGGTCACATGACATGAATGATTTATGTAAAGCAATAGGAACTCCTCCAGGTTTGCATTAAACCACCTATCTCAATGATAGAAAGAGAAGTTCTGTGTCTATAATAAAATATATGATGTAGCTTCAGAATCAGGTACTCCATATACAGAGAGGCTGAAAAATGCCCCCATCCCTTTGACTTTTCCTGTTATTAACAAGCCTGCTTCTGTTTCAGATTCAGATCATATGCGATCATTGAGGGAGCCTAGTAATGATCCTAAGCTCTGTAGTCATGTTCTTAATGTTAGTTAACAGTAGCAGAAGAGAAATGAACACAACTATTGCATGCAGAACGTGGGTGGGGGGTGGCTATTACACTTTGTTCTATACTGCATGGGGAAGGGATGGGGAAGAGCTAGGACACAAGTTGTTCCAACTGCATCCCTGAACAAAGAGGCAGGCACAGTCCTTGTTCAGAATTTAGCCTCCAAAAACTAGGATGTTCTCTGTCACATTACGCCATGTAGCTGGCCCTGGCTGGTCTCTTTGTAAGTGTTATTGCTCTGAACAGCACAGTTTCAGAGTCCAGAGAAGAATGACACTTTCCTTTAGTGCTTAACATCTGTGTGGTGTGCCTTTACATTAGCCATTGTGAAGTCTGTCTTGATAGCATTAATTTAGGGCTAGACGTTTGCTATCCAATTTATAATCTCAGCTATTCTGTACCATTATTGTTTTCTTAAAGTTGAACTGGATTCTGTTCAATTACCACGGCACTAATCTTCTTGATGTAATCAGAAAGGCTCATTAGACTGTTCTTTTAAAATAAGTGTCAGCTCTCTGCAACAGTACATAGTTAACATTAGTAGTTTGATGCGTGGCACCATCATCATCCAGGCTGTGAAAAAGCACATTCAAAGTTGAAAATGATTTGGCGAGGGAAATTTCAAAGATGACAGCTGTTCAAATCTCGTCAAAAACCCCACTACTGTTCTGTTCCATTAAATTTGTACTCCTACCTTGCCTTTAATATGTATCCTGAAAATTTTCTGTGCCTCAAAATATCACTGAAGCAGGCTGTGTTAATTCACACAAAGATGAGACAACATTGCTGATAATACATTAATCAGGAGAAGGGAGAGGTGCAGATATGAGCAATAAGTGATCTGAATGATTTCTTTTAGAGTGGGTGCTGATAAGCATGAAACCTCCATTTGTGGTTTTCTTCACTTGAAATTTTCTTAATATAAATCATTTTTAAAATTTCATTTTTCAGTCTTGCAATAATAATGTTAAGAGATGGCACTGAGCAAGAGCCCATTTGATTATCATCCATAAACACTATTATTATAAATACTAATTATTACTTACTAATTGACTCTATAGTACCATCCAGCTGGTGATTCATGGGCCAAATATGGCCCCAAAAGGCTAATGGTGGTCCCTAGGTTCCCATTTCTGCCACTCTTCCCACTGCCCCAGCTGCTGTTACTTCCAGACTCCCCTTCTCTGACTTTTCACTGCTTGCCTATGACCCTGGAGGCAGGGCTGATGGATCCTGCAACTGGGTGCCTTGGGTGGACCCTGCATGGTGCAGTGAGTGTGGGTTTGTTGGCACTGTGCAGTGGGAGGAGAGGGGTGTCCACTGGGCAGGGTGGCAAAGGAGTGTCCCAACATAATGTGGCATTCTGGGTGCAGGGGTGCTGACACAGTGCAGCTGGAGACACACACACAGTATGCAGTCTATGCAGCTTGCTGCCTGGGGAATGTGCCGTCCATGTGGAGTGTGGTCAGGAGGGCCAGAAGTTGGATAGCCCTGAGTCAAATGAATGGATAAATGTAGGAGGAACTTTTCACTTTTTCCTTTCTATGAAGCTGTTCTCAAAGTATACAACAGTACTCAATTTTCTGCAAGATTCTCAGCCAAAAACTAGTTTCCCGATTCACGAAGTAGTCTTTATTGGCTACAGGTGTTTAAGTTTCCCAGGCCTATGCCTTATGATACTGGTAAGGGGAGTCAAGTATATTCCCATAGAGCTGTATACACAGATGTCACACAGACATCGCTTTGAGCTACAGGGCAATAGGGCAATATACTACTTGGAATTCACAGTTAGGTAAGGTTAGTGTGTCCTGCCATAACTGAGATCAGACAGATAAGCCTGGGCATGCTACAATAAATATAAGGGGATACATTTTTAAAGGGTGAAAGAGTGCTCACAAGCATTGCAGTCACAAAGCTGAAAGGCGAATGCTCTGCCCATTTCCTTTCATTGGTTGAATAGCTGGAGCTATATATAGTCAGTCTGGTATCCGACTGAATTCTGGGTGCAAAATTTAAGCACAAACTTTGTATGTGAAAATGCTTAGCCTCATGTCAGAGGCTCATTGTGGCAGATTTTAAACTACTACAGTCTGTGCTTTTACAACCAAATCATTGTCAAATCCTATGTGAAAATATCCTAAAGGGAGAATGGATAAGACCAATGAACAACCTTTTTTTTTTAAAGCAAAACAGGCAGCCAAGGCAGCCAAGCACAGCAATGGGGGAATTACTGCCATTCTTTTGACATATGAGTCAGAGACAAGATTTTGGCTGAAACTAGAAAACAGAGGGACTTAACTTATGAAGTTGACAAAACACTGATTTTCTCCATAGTTGAAAGAGACCACACAGATTTTTAAAAAATGGCAGGTGTCAAGCAAGATGCAGATGCTTTTTTTCTATTCCTTTCCAGGCCCCATATCATATTGAAGCTGACCTATTATTTATGGACTACATTCTCAATAGTCTGCCTTCTGGAGCAGACCACAAAGAAGACACTACAGGCTGTAGTCCTAGTGTTGAAATCTGAAGATGCTAAGGTGTGATGCAGCCAAAGACTATGGCAGATCCTCAGCTGGGATGAACTGTCATGGCCATATAGTCAATTTACTTTAGATGAGGAACTGCCCTGAGGGTCAAACCCAGATCCCATTGAAATCAATGGAAAACCCACCTTTGATTTCAGTGATAACAGAATTTGATTTTTTTGTAGGGAAAAATCCTACAAGTCTAACACACTCATTACTGAAGCATATTTTCCACTAATTTCAGAACTTCCAATGAAGGCAATTAGACTTATGCTTGGGTATAGGATTAATAATGGCTACAGGAGGGGGCTCTGTAAAGATGTCAGGAAATATAGTAATTGATAGTTGTACCAATAAAATCAGTATTTTGTCAACTTCAGCCTCCCTGGTTCCAATGAATAAATAAATTCTAATGATAGAATGAAATGAAAAATAGAGTGATAGAGTCACCTTCATACCATTCATCTTGAGAAAATGAAAATAGGAAGCATTGGAGGCTAAGGTTGCATGCGTTAATGTCTGTTCTTTAAAAGCAAAATTTAAACAAGGAGGCTTACATCTAAGATACTAATTAGACAATTTTAACACCAGAAATTTTCTCTGCAATAAATTAGACTTCAAGAATCTGTGAGAAGATCCAAATTAAAGATAGCTACACATTTTTTAAATTAGAGGTATCCTTGACATTCAATTCGAAAGTTGCACAAATTACTCAAAATAAGTTTGTACTTTTAGCAGTTTAGCAGTATGCTTTAAATTATTTTAAAAAAAGATTACACCATTTAATCTCTTTGGTCTAAGTTTGCTTTTAATGCAGACGTTGTTAGCACAAAGACATAAATGCATCCGATACCAAGAAAACAGGGTGGCTACAATGTAAAATGTGTTCTGCATAGTATGTTGCTGGCTGCTGTAAGAAAAACTGTTGATGGACAAGAGACAGTCCCTGGAAAGTTGTTTGGCCAATAGCAGCTGTTAGGCAGTAGTATAAAACAGCCTTTATATAAAATCTGCATTTTATGGTTCCTTGTACAGAAGATCAAAAATAAAATATATGCAGGAACATAATTAGAGGATTAATGGCCAAAGCTTGTACATAAAGGGAGAGATTTCCAGAAAAAAAGTGTATTATAAGCATTTTTTTAATGGCTAGGCTTTAAAAAGAAACTAAAATATAAAAACAATAGTTCTCTTGTGCTGGAAAGGTCACGTTAAACAATTCCACACTGGCTTCACCACCTTAAACAGCCAACTGAACCAGGAGCAAGTTTTACTTCTTTGATTTGCCAAGAGTCTGATTACCAAGATTTTGGTTCCAGCCATGAATCAGAGTTCCTTCATCTCAACAGGTATTTAGGTGGAAAAGTTCACTTGCTTAATGTAGTTCACAAATGTAACACATCTGAACATGTAATTTTGCATATTCAGCTACTGTACACCCACCCACATTATTATATGCAGACGGAACCAGTTATTTCCGTATTTTGGAATAAGGAATTTAGGATTTTCCCAAAAGAAAAGCAACAGTTTTTCTTCCTCCTCTCCCCCAAGATACACGAGCTAGGCTTTAGAGAAAAGTCCTTCTTTCTCATCATAGATATGTAATTCAAAACCCAATCCCCTGCATTAGTGCCAACTTAATAAGCCATTATAGAGTAGTTGTCAACAGGGAAAAATAGTTAACCAGTGCCACACCTCTTGTGGGTTAGGCTGATTGGAGAATGAAGTAGTAGACCTCTGGGATTAAGTATGGCCGGGTCTTCAGGGAGCTTCCAAACGTTCTCTTTGGTTACAGATAGCAAGCTCTTCAGCTCAAACTGTGTTGTCATATGTTTTATTCATAGGCCATCATAAGGGCCGCCAAACAGATTATCATGTTTACATCAGGCCTCCTCAGAGAGATAAATTCTTTAATAGTTGAACTGGCAGGGTCAGTCAGTACAGAGATGCCTGCTGGGCAGCCAAATAATAAATAAAAAAAAAGAAAGAAAGAAGGAAGGAAAGAAAGAAGAAATGAAATCAAAGATTGAGAGTTTAATGATGTCCTTCAGCAGTCACCAATCAATATGTTTTATCTCTTGCTGAAAAGGTCATATTAAGGTTTCATCATTTTAGCGGCATCATCCTTTTCTTGTAGAGTGAGTAATTGCAGAGGTGCGCGAAAAAAGCAGAGTCTACAAAAATATAACTTCATTGGAGTTGACAAACCTTTACAAATACTTATTTGTGATGTTGCATCTCTTTAGTGATTTGGCTTCCTTGGGTAATCGAAGTGCCACATGGAGTTTTCTTATTGCTTGCCACTAGAAATAAATGTGTTTTAGCAGACACAGCGGCATACAGCAGCACCGTCTGAGCCAGACTTTCATTTCAAAGCTGACTACACAGTGGCAAACCTTATAGAAAAATCTGGGGAGGACCAGGGGGCACTGTTTTTCTGCAAGTGCATCCAATCATATGATTATATTATTGGTTGTTTTAATATGTTGATGGATCTTTATGTAAAAATAGCAGGAATCTGCAATAGCAAAATCAGTCCCCATAATTAGCTTATGTGAAAATTACAGGAAATTGGTCTGACCTTTGCCCGGAATCCTCTTGTCCATTTCTGTTGCAAACAGCATTGCTATCCCTACCATTCAGGTTTCAGATCACATTCAGCTCCCATATCTTCCAAATTTCAGATCATGTTCCTTCTCCCTCTCACATTTGGGCTGTCATTAAGTCTTCCCACTTTTTAAACAAGTCTCCAAAATCTATTCTTTTCCATCCACTATTGAAACACAGGTCAATGCCATAGTCATATTTGCCTTCACTAATGAAACCTTCTCTTTTGGTTTCCCCATTCCACATTTTATTCCTTGCCAAGAAAAGAGCTGCTGTTGAAACCCATAATTTTCACTTGGTAATTGGACCATGAAGCTTCTTTACATCATTTCACTGGCTTCCTATTCCTTTCCAATCAAACTCAAGCTTCTTCAACATTATAAGTATCTTTGCACCTTGGCTCTCATAACCCTCCTCCTCTTGGTGCCGTCTCTCATTGTTACTTGAACAATGCTTCACTGAACAATGTTTGGTCATTTTGCTTTAGTGTTTGCTACAGTCGTCATTTCCTACTGTGCCAGACAACAACTCTACATTGATTCAAATCCTTCCAAAATGCAGTACTTCCACAAAGACCTTCAAGTCAATCAACGCATAAAGTAAGTGCTTCCTTTTAACATTGTAACTGAACCACACTTACAATGGAAGGGAAGGATGGTACAGGGAAAGATGCTAGTCTGGGATTCATAAAACTTGGGTTTATTACACAGCACTGCCACAGACTTCTTGTATAACTTTCAGCACTAAATTTAGACTCTCTGGGCACGTCCCTGTGAGTGGAAATGTGCATTTCCCAGGGGACAAACAGCACCGGTGCATATTTGTGTCACTACTATTTGTTCCTGGGCATGCTCCTACACACGTGCTCTGGTGCACAGCCGATTGCCTTGAGTGGGGTAGGGCAGGCTGGGCCCAACATCTAGGCTGGCCCCAGAAGCCTTACCTCAGGTCTTGGGGGCCTCCCAGGGAAGCAGTGGAGGTGATCCGGCTGCTCAGTGCCTGGCTGGTAGCCAGAGCATGGCTGTGGCTGGTCAAGCTCCCTTTCTGGTGATGCATGCTGCTGCTGTGTGCACCATGCCATTTTTTTTGCAGCATTTTTTTTTACGCTGGAATCTCCCAGTCAACCCCCCCCCCCCCCC
>NW_017728993.1:32623090-32624876 GCF_001723915.1 Gavialis gangeticus | reverse complement strand
CCCCCCCCCACTGTTAATTAACAGCACAACAATGTTTGCATGTGCACCATGTGGGGTTTGTGGTGCCGCAAAAGGGTTTGTGGCACTGCAACCACACGTGCACACTTGCACCCTCTGTGCCTCAGTTCCTCACCTGCAGAATGGAAGGAACAGTACTTACCTACCTCCCAGGGAAGTTAGGAGAATAAGTACATGAAAGAGAGCAGTATTTGAGCACCTTAAGCAGTGGATACTAGTGAAGTACTGTACCTTGAAAGTGTAGACGATTCAACCCTGAGATCCTAGGACTGCAAATTTATTCTATGCCTGATTTGTATAGTTTACCCATACAATTTATAGATTATAGGTTGTTTAGGGCTGGAACTGTCTTCCCCAAAATACTTAACAAAATATTGCCACCCAGAATAGAGATAGCAGAGATAACAATGGCTTCCTCTACTAGTTGATGAAATTCCAAACTGAGCCCATAACTATCAATGATTGGAAGTACTTTAGAAAAGGAGAACAATAGCAGGTGCCTTTGGTCATTGGCAGGGGAGAAGACAATACTGGCTCGAAAATCTGAGAATGTTGAGAACACAGAACATTTGCATGCTAATAGTTATAGGAAATGTTTGTAAATTGAAAGTGTTTTTCTACGGCAAAATCTGCTTACTAGTTCACAAACAACAGAAGTATTTCATTACACATACAGCTTTCTAGTTCCCATTCAATGTAGATTCATGGCTGACTATCTAGCATGCTGGCAGACTAAAACATTTTGAAAAAATATTTTTTGATACATTCTGTTGTGTTAAATTCAGTTACATGGCATCCGATTAGGCTATTGGAAGCCAGAACGATGCATTGCAAGAAAACATGATGTGACATAACAAGTTACAGCCAAGTTGTAAGAAGCAGGAAAAAAGTACACTAAAAAGATATAGAGATGTGGGTCTAAATACAGCATAAAGCATAGAACAACAGGTAAGACAGTGGTTCAGTACAGTTAATTCTGGGCTTCTCAAATCCTGAGCTGGTGGTCTGGACTAAATAAAGGATGTCTATGGCTTGTCTGTATAATGTTTGCCAATAGTCTCACGTGCTTGAACTGGCAGCTGGACTTTGGTGAGGAATTGGGTAGCCATAGTGAGGCCAAAGTAGTTCCCTTCTGTTCTTAACAAGGAGAAAGGAAGTCCTAGAAGCCATTATGTTCATGCTATAATACTAATGCTCTTATTTTGCTCATCCTTCTGGAGATAATTATAAAGGAGTTCTGGTTAGATTCTGTCTGTAGTACAAAACAAAGCCTCTACGTGTCACTTGAGAATCTGGCTCAATATAAACCCCTCCTCTCCCCCCCCAAAAAAAACAAACAAACCAAGCAGTTGCAAATTTGGGTTATGGTTTGTCCTTAAATATGATGGTCTGGGCAGATGATACATTTACACATGGGTAAGTTACATTTGTTTTATACTGATTTAAATGACATTAGGATCTGGAGCAGGCAAATATGAAGCTATGTTGGGATAGCTGCACACATTAGGTGGCTATTACACTCCCTTCTCATCAGTACAGAGGCAGAAAAGGATCTTGCAGTCATCACTGATGCCAAGATGAACATGGGCCAGCAGTGTAGGGATGCAGTCAGGAAGGCCAACCATACCTTGTCATGCATCCACAGATGCATCTCAAGCAGGTCCAAGGAGGTGATCCTCCCCCTCTATGAGGCACTGGTCAGGCCGCAGCTGGAGTACTGCGTCCAGTTCTGGGCGCCGCACTTCAAGAGGGATGTGGACAGCATGGA
>NW_017728993.1:32586738-32622867 GCF_001723915.1 Gavialis gangeticus | reverse complement strand
AGTACTTTTTCCTGCCATGGCAGGGGGTCAGACTCGATGGTCTGCTCAGGTCCCTTCTGACCCTAGAAACTATGAAACTGCTGCACCATTAGATAACAAGGAAACAACTGCCCCAGGATGGAACTGGACAGGCAACACCTACACCACAGTGATCTACACCAGTGGAGTTTTACTTCTGACTCTTTCATGGGGTAAAACCAGATTGAGTGAAGTTATTTTGGTGTAAAGGGTTACATTGTATGTCCATATATAAATGTTTCACGTGGTCCAGGTTCTAACTTGCAGGCGTCATAGCATTTCTGAGTAATAAATGCTAGTGGAAATGAGTGAAAACTCCTTTGGATGACCTTGGGTTCCAATGTGTTTAGCCTAATTAAAGGAACATGGAAACCAGTGCCTGTCTACTGCCTAAGGAGTAGTTATGTGGGTTCCTAGGGCCTGACTGATTTATTTATATTTTCTAACTAGGCAAAGGTACCTGTTAACCTCAGCTTTCTGTAGCTCTGCAAGCAGAGGGAAGGCCAGGAGAAGACAAAGAAGTCATATTTTTTCCTGAATTTGTGCAAATGTAATCTCCAGTTTTTTGTCTGTCTTTTCAGATATTGTGGAAAAAATCATGCAGCTTCTGAAATGGTTTCTCTAGCTATGAAATAAAATTTCATTGTAATTCAGTGGAGAGTTGTAAAAGGAAGTTGAGGAATTGGGGAACCTTGGTATACAGTGCCAGCCCATCCATGTAAGGAAAAACAGAACTGGGGGATGTAGAAATATACAGTGAGATGCTGGGGGCCAGGGGGAGGGAGGAGAAACACTTAAATTGTTTGCATTGTTCCTTCCCTTACGACCAACAGTTTTAAAGCTATTTTGTAAATACAGGACATCTGCTTTATTGAGCTTGGAAAAAATGATAAGATGTAATGATAGCACTTTGGACTCTATTCTGATCCCACTTACACTCCATGCAGCTTAGATTTTTCTGTAATTTTAATGAAAGTGTGGCACAGAACATCTCTTTCATTTAAATTATGCACTGTCAGTATTTTCCGTCTTTGCAATTGAATCACATCTCAGGAAACATGCCAAAAAAATGGGGGACTGCAAAAAGTAAAGAGAAAATGTTAGAGATGGGTACTTGCACCAACACATACATACAATTCCAGCATCTTAAAATCCGTCTTGTTCTACATGGGGAATCAAGCTTTAGTGTACCTTGCTTGGGGTATCTTTGCATCGAACTGCCTCATACTATATAAATGTTCCCTGAATATCTTTGATCCATGAATCATGAAAAGGCTGGTGAAGGACAGGAAAAGAGAGATGGACCGGATAGTGGTGTGGACCATTTACAAAAGCTATTCTGCATATCTGTACTTTGCAACTGTGACACAATTTATGGCAACCAATCCAGAGAGATTTAAATAAATGGAGTGTAACTGATATCACATTCTTATGATGCTCTTTCAGTGAACAGGAAGTCACTGACCTTGTAACATTAAAAACTGAATGACCAACATTTTCTAGAGAAACCCCTATTTTTGGCGTTTCCATTCCTGGAAATACTCGAGGAAATGTGTGCCTAACCACCACTAGTTCCCATGGTTTGAAACAGGGGTGGTGCCTGCGGATGGTTGCCAACCCCTGTTCGGCACTCGCCACCCACCCCCCATTGCCAACAATGCCGGTGGTGTCTGTGGGTGTTCCCTTGTTTACCGCCGCTGGGCTCCCATTGCTGTGCTCCCACCACTGCCAGCACAGCCATGGCTCCCACAGCTACCAGGCGCATGCGCCATTCATGGTTTGAAATAAAACCCCAGTGAATATGATTCCCTGGAGCCAAACCATCACAATAGCTCTTTCTAAACGTGTATGGATCTTCTTGGGTTTGGGTTTTTTGCCACCTCTTTGGGGAGGTTTGGAGGATTCACCACAAGCTAAATGTGGGGAAAAAGATCCTAAGGAATCTCTGAAGAAAACCTAAAGGAGTTGTTTTCTCCATACAGAGGACCACTTTCATGGCTTGTGATACTATATTTAATATCAGAGAACTAGGTGATTACCTGTTCTGAGATGGGCAAATCACCCCTGCTGTGTAATTTAATTTTCTATCTTGAGCACACAATATAGTAATAATGGAACATAAAGTTACTGTTTTGCCTCCCAGTAACCTTTAAACTTTGGTTAAACTTAAGTCAATAATTTCAAATGGTTTCATTTTTCTAGTACGGCATTTTTATCAATGGTTTGATGATCGACAATAAAAACTAAACTGAACTAAAAACAAGCCTCTTAACCCCTCCCCCCCCCAGCATACACACACACACCACAGTTCAAGACTTTGTTTCATATCTACAGGTCAGGGGTTTTTGACTGATAGCATCTCTGTCAGAATTAGAAAGATATAACCTCTCAGTGGAAATTCACAAATACACTAAGAAAGACACAAGAATTTATAATACAGGTATTATATTTGCTGTACTAACAAATATTTCCTTTGAGTATCAAAACCTCTTTCCCTAGGTCATCAAAGGTTTGAATGGTTGAATGTTGATGTAGAACAAATTATCCTATGGTATAATTAGGCTAATACATTTTTCCATTTGATTTTTATTAATTAAGATAAAATAAATGTGACTGATATTTTTAAAAAGCATCAATATAATATACAATGTAATCAGGAAATACCTGGAAAGCGCTCTAAGGCAGAAATAATATTTTTGTTCTATGTCTGGCCCCTGGCCAAATGGGCTGTATTCCATGCCTATTGTATCTAGGTGCAACTGGATGTGTCTACACATTTATTAATGCACCATAGTTACTGCACATTAAGTTTAGTACTTAGTTAACCAAGTACTAAATCAATGCACAATAACTTGTGCTACTGCACAGTAAAGCTGGTGTACAGGTTTTTAGTGATGCTTACTGTGCAGTAACTTAATACTACTGCACAGTAGAGCTGTGTGAAATTTCACCGGCTGTTTCATTTTGACACTGTTTTGACTCATTTCGTGTTTTCTTGCCATGTATCATTCTGGCTTCCAGTAGCCTAATCAGATGCCATGTAACTGAATATAACAAAGGGCTTCGAACAGCCTCGAAACGAAACAAGGGCAGTTGAAACCTTTCAAAAGTTTCAGAACATTTTGAGTTTTGAAGCTAAAGCTGGGTTTGCCTGCAGGGAAACAGAAAGTAAGGACAGGGAGGGGGAAGAGAGGAGAAGGACTGCTTTTATATTGACTGTGACAGTTTGGCTGCCTAAGATGCTGCTAGTGCTACTGTACTGATCACTAAATTATTACCTGTTGTCATTTAAAGTGGTGGACCAAGCTGAGGATGTAGGGGAGGAGGAGACCTCAATGGGGCACACTACTGTGTCATGTAGAGGCCCCAGCACCAGCCAGGGCATGCCTTAATGCGCACACACAGAGTCATACGTCACAGGTTTTGTTTGTCAGCAGCTTGAGGTGCACTTTCCCAGAAATGTCTGCATCTATCTCCTTGAAACTTGGCAGGCTTCATGGCCTCAGCAGGGGCTACTATGCCTGCAGTTTTCACCCTACTATGCCTTAACACACACATGTGACATGAGTTTTGCTTGTCAGCAGTTTGGGGTGAAGTTTCCTAGAAACCCCTGCACCTATCCCCTTGAGACTTGGCAGACTTCATGCCCTTAGAAGGGGCTACCACCTCTGGTGTTTTCATCCAAATATGCCAAAAAATAACAAAGTTATAGGTAGTTTTATGCTTCCCCATTATAGCCTATGGATGAAACATCAAAACAGGGTTGAAACAAAAGTGTTTCGACAAAAAGAAAATGGAACAGTGTTTCAAATGAAATGAAGCTCAAAACAAAACACTGTCCCACCGAAACATTGAAACAGAAGTTGAAACAAAATAATACTGTTTTGCATAGCCCTACAGTACCATATTATCATGGTTTTTGCCTGGCACACTACTACACAGTGTTAGTAGGCTACTGTGCAGTTAGCATCTTATAGACATGCCCACTGTGATATAAATAATGTATAGCTAAGATTCGATAGATAGGCTATTGTACTCTTTATTACCTTATAGCTTACGTAATTCAAGCTTTACTTTTGCTACTGTTTCTTTGTTGAATACCTTTTCATCTTCTTCAATCACAAGTCAATAAACTAAGCTTTTGCCCTATGTCTAACTTGTCAAGGTCTCTAAGAGGAAATATGCTTCAAAGGAGTAGGAGTTAATGGTCACTCCTGCACCATAAATTGTATTGGCAGATACACTAGTAGCTTGTAGAAGTACGGATGACTTTCTCCTTGAAAGCTCTAATGAGACCAGGGAATAATATACAATCTGTGATTCAGGTAACTGCACTGCAAATTCAAGAGTTTTTTTAAACAACCTCTAATGCTTAATAATAATGGAAATACATCCCATCTGCTTCTTTCTTGAACTTGGTGAGATAAATATGTTATTACTATAAAACACAACTACCTTTGATTTCTGTTGCTGTCAAAATTTTTAATGATTATCTTAAACATGTAAAAGTAAATGCCCTCAAGGATTGCCTTTAACTTAACTTCAGCAGATAAAAAGCAAAACACTGAATTCCTCTGGAAACTTCTTTGTGATAGTTTTAAACAAAAATTTGTAAACTCAGGCACTAAAAATCCTTTGCATTTCATGCTGCTATTGTTACATATTACAGGTTTCCCAAGACAATTACAGACAATGGGAGTTTATTTGGGTTTAGCTTCACTTGAAGTGTTTTTAGACTGCAGAGGTAATAGCACCTAGAAGAATGAAACCTTCAAGGAAAGAAAGAATGAAATTTTAATACCTTATTGAACCACACTGGGAATGTCTTTTTTGAAGAAGTAAGACAACTTAAGACTGGACTTTTTCTAAAGAACAAAATGAGTCTCACTTCTGAAGACTCAGTCTTGGCAGGTTTGTGGATATCTTCTATAAAGTAAAATGCACCTGATAGCTATCATATTCTTTAAAGCATATAGCAAATTGACAACTTGGCAGAAATGACAGTTTTTAAAAATAACTATTTTTTCATATTAACCCTAAAAAGGAAAAATCCATTTAACTAAAAGCCTGCTTAGTCCAACTTTCTTTTTCTGTTCCTGTCTGAGCTCAAAGTGGCATACATAGAACTAATCTTGGAAAAGAGGGTCAGTATATAAACATGTAAGACAAAGAGACTTCCTATTCTTAGTAAGGTTCTTTGACTTCATACTATCTTCAATAAGTCTTGTCAATCCCACTCTACTTTTTCTCTGACATACATATTTGTCTATCTGTGAAGCTGTCCACTGTTGCTATTCTTTTAATCACTCTGAGATGCAAACACAGCCCCCCAAATTAGGTGCTCATTACAAAAATAATATGGATTTTTTTTATTCATGTGTTGTTGATTTACATTCTTTCTAAGCCAATATACTATTTATGTTCAGAGCTATTCAACAAAAAGAACTGTATCCATGCAGGAAGTTCCTACATTTGACATACGTTTTTGTCCTGACTCATGGTAGAAAGTGGATACATTGAAAATTTAATGGAAAGAAACATTTCCTAAAATTCTATTTTGGAAACATCAAAACAAAAAAAAGCCACATACATTTACAGCTGAAACAAGACAATGATTCAAACTGAAACATTTCTTCTCTGAAATGTTGATTCAAAATTAAAATTTTCATTGCTAATTGACCTTTCATTATAAAACAACCTTAAAATAATATTTCAAGTCCAAATGTAAAATTGAAACAAAATTTCAGCTAAAAACAACACTTCACTTTGTTTTCAAATATTACTTCAGAAATACTGAACATACTGACACCACCATATTTTTCATTGAACATTTTCAACTACCTCTACTTATAATGTTATACTAGGGGTGGGCAAACTACAGCCCGTGGGCTGGATTCAGCCTGCCAGGCAATTCCATCCAGCTCACAAGTGCCCACCAGTTAATTGTACCCTACCCAGCCTGTATGCCTCACTCCCACCATAGTGCATGGAAGGGCCCGGCCCAGCCAGCATGCAGCTTCTGGGCATGGATACTGCTGCTACTCCTGCAGCCACCAAGGGACCTGCTCAGCTTCTCCGGTGTCCAGCAGCTCCTCCTTGTCTCCCTGCTGCAGTGCTTGCTCCTGAGGGGGTGGAGGGAGCTGTGGTGGGAGTGGGGGTACAGTGGGAGCTGTGGTGGGGGAAGGAGCTGCTGCTCAGTGGGGGCAGGGATCATGGGGCTGGGGCTGGCAGGTATGCAGAACCCGTACCCAGGGGGGTGGTGGGAGCATGGAGCTTGGGTAGGCAGGGTGTTGGTGTGAGGGAAAATGGGGATGTATGGGAAACTCCCCCTACAGTCCCCCCATGGCACACAGTCTCTGTTACTGGCAGCAGCAACAGGTGGGAGCCCTTAGGGTGCTCGTGGCCTGTGCACATGGGAGCAAGGAATGCAGCCACAATGGCCCATCTCTATAATGTGGGGGGCTCTGCAGCACATGTGCAGCTCCCAGGACTTGTGCACCACCAGGGGAATTGGAAGCCCCACACAATGGACCCGGCTGCTTTCCCTACCACGTGCAGCTGCCAGAACTCTGTCTGAAGTGGCAGGGAGCCCTGCTCCCCGCTTCCATGGTGGCAGGGAGCATGGAATGCAGTCAGGTCCATTGCGTGGGGCTTCCCCTGGTGGTGCACAAGTGCCAGGAGCCACAAGGAGCCCCATGCAATAGAGGTGGGATGGCCTGGTTTCACTCCTTTGCTTGGGACAGACATTCAAAAAGCCTGAGCCTGAATTGATTCAATCTTTGCAGGTTAGTCTAAGTTTGTAGGTTAAGTTTGTCCCTGAACAGATATCCCTTCTGGACTGAAGAAATGCAGGCACATGCCTGTAGGGGTTCAGGCTAGAAGCTGGGGGGCACTAGAGCAACCCTCCATCTCCTTCCATAATTCTGAGCTGACAGGGGGCATGGCCAGGCCTCAGCAGGATGCTCTGATTAGGGAGGGGTCTCCCCCTCTTGCTGGTCATTTTACACAGCAGGAAGTTACATAGGGAATTGTTAGCATTTATCACTCCATCAGCAAAACAAAAGGATCTCTCATTAATTCAAGCTCTTCTTAAACAGCTTTTTCCAAGGAAGGAGGAACATTACCATTACCTGTCCAAAGAGCCCTAAGACTGTCCTATCTCACTTTGTTCAGTCTCCCACAGCACGGACTGTAGCCAGAGTGTGGTATGATAGCTAATGCTGAGCAGTGTCTGTGTAAGGCAGAGGGGAGAGGGGATCCCTGTTTAGCAGGGAATGGGGGTGGGGAGCAGGGGAAAGCCAGGCAGACACCTCTGCTGGAGCTCCAGCCGGGGAGCAGAGGGGAGGGGCCAGCTCTGCTGTGGAGAAGAGAGGCCCGCCCAGCCCAGAGAGCATGCCAGTATGCTAAGGAAGTCTGGTTTAACTTCAACCAGGAAGGGGTTGGGGGCAGACATTGCATAAGCTGGTTTGACCCAAATCAGTTGTTTGATATCACTTTCAACCAGGTTTATTTCAAACCAGTTCCAGCCATTGTCAAACCAGTTTATGTGCACCGAAGATCTGTTCTGTTACAGGTTTAAACCAGTTTCTGATCACTTAAACCAGTCTATGTGTAATATCTACCCCTAGCCCTTCTCACCATGTACAGCTCTGGCAAGAACCACATGCTGCCAGGTAGCCGTGCCTCCACAGAGGCAGTAGCATTGTGTCACGGTTAGTGCCTCCTCCCCCCCCCATGCTACTGCACAGTAGCATCTCATGTAGAAGCAGCCACAAGTCTGCATTCAAGATCTTGCAAAGGTGGTTGAAATGGTCTTAAATCAAATCTGTTCACTGTACTCTGATAGCTTTTAGAGGCATGTAATGGACAATATATCCCAAAGAACACTATTATGTTATCCCTACTAGAAATCACATACAGTGCCCAGTACAAAAGTAAGAGAATTAGGATCTTGCTGGACTAGTAGTCTTTCTTGGACTCTACAAGGGAGGCTACACCTTTTTCTTTCACTGTAGTACTTAGTCATCGTTAGCTGTAATTTCAAAATCTCCAAGATGAACTCTCTCCAACATAAGAAGGCCACACCAAAGTTGCCTCATTCAAATATGTGGTACAAACCAACCATTAATATAATCTCCCTATTCTTACAATATTTCTTTTGGTTCACAGTTCAGTTCTGATTGACTCCACGGTGCTGATGCTAATTAGTAACATTTTCTATGGACTGGGTTCCTGCTACCTTGGAGTTCGCCTCTACCTTTACGTGAGCTATTACATAATCTATGAACAAGGACAGTGGCCTAGGTGAAGTTCTCAATGTGAAATTATCAAAGAGGCTGAAGCAGAACATTTTGTATAGGTGCTGTCCTTAGGCTTTCTTGTAAAAAAAGTACGGTGTGAGGTTTGCACACAATGCATTCAACTCTTAATAAGATTATAAACCTGTGCTAAAAGAGCATCATCAATATTTTCTGTTTGGTATTATACAGGTGACTGGTCTCTTATTGAGATAGTAAGTTCATTCTCCATTCATTATTCAGTAGGACAATCCATCAGTAGAACTCACTGATATTTTCCAGAGAGAAATATTTCATACCACTGACATTGTTGAAATCTACTGTGCCAAAATTAATGTTTTTAACGTTTTTATTTTTTCACTGAAATATTAAAAAACATTATTGAAATGGTTATCGTAATTTGGATTTCAGTAAATGAAAATTTCCAGTAATCATTTCAATTACTTTTAATAATGGTTTGACTATACATTTTGGTGAACATTTAAAAAAAAAAAGCCAAAAAGACCTATTTGAAAAGAGAGACTGTTTTTAATTGTGCATGGAAACAGAACAGGTCAAACCCCAAAAAGGTGTATTAATCAATATTTGAATACGTTGGTATACGCCTGTATGCAATTGTCACCTATATTCAACTGAACCCACTAGTTCTCAACCTTTTTTTAGACCTAACGCACCCCTCATTAGACTCAGGGACCCTTCAGAAACTGCTAGCTCTTAGCTTTCACTCGTTTTTCTAACTATGGAAACATAATAGAGCAAATCTTCTGTTACAAAGTCAGAAAGCCCACAACAAGTTAGATTCTTTTTGACACTGGAGAGTCCTATTTGAAAACTCTGGATTTATTTTTATCTAGGTGTTTGCACACTTAACAGTGCTACTATTGCATGGAAGCCTTAACAGGGATCTCATAGCATCCTATGGTTGTGTTAGCCATTAAAGAAGAAAGCACAACACTGTAATATGCAGAAGCCACATTTGGTTAAAAATAGGTTTCAGGGGCTGGCCAGCTGCCTTAAAAAGCAATTGATCACTGGCAGAAGCACTTCTGAAATTCTTTAACCTTCTTTCTAGTGTGTAACATTCTAATCCCAAAACCAAAATGAGGGCTTCTCAACGTATTTGTGCACATTTTTCCCCAATAATCTTCATTTAAAAGAAGCAAATACTACTGGCATCAAAGAGAACATGAAGCTTCTCTTCTCCAGTGCCATACTGTGAGTGCCGTGTCATCTCAGGCCGGCCTGCAGGTTCTTCAGTGCTCTGTTTCTCCTCCCCACCCATCCCCAAACACATAGGAAAGGACATTATCCAGCTCCAGGTGTATAGTATCAGGCTAGAGCTAGCCAGATTGCAGGTGGGTTTTATTTGAGAAGGAAGTTAGCAGAACAGAATCAAAAGAAAATGTTTGTGCTGTTGCTGTTGGTAATGCTGCCTTTCAACAGCTGTAGGGGAGGCAGGTGCTGCTATATGAGGACTCTGGATGCATTAAAGTTTGTTGGATTTTTAGATACAGTGGTTTTCATTCCTTTGGGTACCTCTGATGTTACAGTTAATGTGTGTTGGGCATATGATAGTGGTCAGTAATAGTGTAACAACTTTTATGTAATACTTGGCCTTTTTATTTGTATTCTTCAGAACCTTTAGGCATGACAATGAGAGTTTATATTTCAGTTTCTGCTTCCCAGTAGGCTTGTGGCTTTGGTTAGAGAACCATGTTTTAATAAAATAAAATAAAAGAATAAATGTCTGCCTGCATGAAAGCATCTCAAAAGTAAAGGGAAAAAGAACAATAAATAGAAATGTATTATTCCACATCTGCAATTCTGCCTTTATACTAGAGATATCAGTTAGTATATAAGCAACATTTATAGTCTTGTCTTCATGCATTGTCACAATAAATACAGTCTATGTAATTACAATTTATATTTAGTCACTCTGTAAGTGAAAATGGTACAATTATGAGTTATTACCATGGGAGGTTACCTATGTAAGTATAGTACAAAAGAAACCATTCTTTGTTAAAATGTAACCATCAAACAATCACCACATGTTTTATTCATGTCATGTTTATGTCTGGATATGTCCAAGTTATTTGCTAGGTGAACAGTCACACTTGATAGATTCAGGAAGGAATTTCCTGGTACAATGAACAAAAAGAGCCATTTTGTTCCTTTGCTCCAATCTCAGACCAGGGGGAAAAACATCATGAAAGTATGGTTACATTCCCTTTTCTTACAACATATAAGAGTATCCTATGAGTTTCCTGAGCTAGAAATAAATTGAAGCAGACTGGGGACAGCAATAAATGGTGGCTGAAAGTTCAGATTGAACTACTGAATACAGATTGAGGAACCTCTCCTTGGCTAAAAATTTACTTTTGACATTTTTATTTTTCTGCTTTGCCATCTCTGCCCTAGACTACCACAGGAAATTGCTAATAATTAAGCACCCCCTCACTAAAAAAACAGTTTACCAAAGTCTAGAGAAATAGATCTAGAGAGAAAATTCAACATATGGTGTTGTTGAGCTTTTAAAGTTACATAACATTTTAAAATAAAAGCAGAGTAAAAGTGATATGACAGCTCTATGGGTTATGCCCCAGTATGTTGATCCTACTGTATTTAAAGGGTAAAGATGGGTCACTAACTAAAATAGGTGCAGGGCTAAAGATTTTTTTTTGTTCATTTTGCTCATGATGATCCTGGCAAAGGACTTACTATTGAAGTATATTTCTGTATGGAGGCAGATCCAGAGGGAATATCTTAGATTATGCTCTTAGAATTGTGTAGGAAATTGGAAAAACACTGCTTAAGAAACATCACTGTGGTATTAGAGCCTGCTGCTAACCTTGTGTAGAGCGAATGCAGTGATTAAGTAAAAGTCAGAACTCTTCCCTGGGAAGGACTAAAATGCTGTCATTTTTGTTGTGCTTCCTAGTATAATACAGACAGTATTGCTCTATGCAGTACCTGCAAATGCATGCCCATATACAGTTTGAGGGATAATAGAAGAATGTAGATATTAAAAGGTGGTAAAAGAAGAAATCTTATCAAAGTAGATTTTCTGTGTATAAAGATAACAAGTGCAGGTAGCTGGAGACCTCAGGAGGGTGAGTTGAGGTATTATGCCAAGAACATATTGATAGATCTATTTATAAGTAGAGGTGTCCAGTGGGTTGTCTCAGAGACTGGTGTTAGATCTGATTTTAACATCTTTATTAATAGTCTGTAAGAAAGGAAAAAATGCACATTAATTACTTATTAGTTAATTGGGAAGTTTTGCAATCACCAATGAGAACAAAGAAATAATACAGAGAAAGCCTAGTGATGTTAGAAATAACAGGCAGGAAATTAAACAAAATTGGATTCAATATAAACAATTACAAAGTAAGGCATTTTTGGGGGTATAATCCAAAACATAAATATACAATGAGAGGACGATAGTGTTTTGAAAGCACTAATGTGAAAAAAAAGACTTGGGGTTGATGTTGAATGGCAAATTCAATAAGAGTTTGCAATGTGATACAGCAGTGGGAAAACAAACAAATGTGATTTTGGACTGCACATAGAGAGGGATCACTTTCAAAGCAGTGATGGAAGTCATGTCACCTGAGAAATGTAAAGCGCTTGAGAATATCCTATAGGAAATAATCTTGAATTAACAAAGGGATGGACAAGGTGACTTATTAGTTCATAATTCAGCTTTGGTGTACACAGGTGCAACTCCATTGACTTTATTGAGATTGCACCTGCTTTTTTCAGAACTGAACTAATTACGTCGTCTGCAATGATCTGCTGATATCTTAGCACCTATAAATTGAGAAGAGTATTTGGAATTTATCCTAAAGCTTTAAAGGAGACCTAATCAGATGTCTGTAGGTCAGTGACCAACTGCCTATCCCAACCTCTTTTCTTGGCTCATTTCCCAGGTTAGGAGCTGGATTCTTTAGACACCCTTGGGAAAGTAAGACTGTTTTAGGACTCTGCCTGCTTTACTGACCTGAAAGCTCATGTCAAAGAGCTGTTTTAGTGCAACTCCAACTCATACAATTTTACGGTAAATATGGAGAGCTCATTAGTCTCGACTGTGGCTACAGACTGCTGCATGGGGGCATAGTGTTTATTTTTCCCCTCCTGTACCATTCTCAAATGAGAAAGCTAAGACTATAATTCTATCTCAAAGTTTCCTTATTTTTTCTATGTTTTGCTTTGAAAAGGTTACAGTCATATGATATTATTTATTTGGAATTTCAGAAAGCTTCTTATAACATTTTCACATGATAAGCTCCTGCTTAAACTTGTAGCTACAGGATTTCAAGGAATAAATATTGGAAGGGTTTAAGAACTGTTTCAGTGTAGAAAATACAGGGTGATACATGGAATGGTTTGTTCTGAGGACACAGTATTTCAAATGCCCCTGAAACTCCCTCGTGGGAAGAACATGGGCATAATACATTATTATTGGGCCTGATTCTTCCTTTTGGAGTCATTTTCTTCTTGTGCACACTAAGTGTAAAGAGTGGGTATAAAATGTTGCAACTGAAGCAAGAAGAAATTGGAATGGGTAACCTTATACATGTACTTTGTACTCAGTGGCTGCATCTATATGAGATGCTTAACTGTACAGTAGCATAGTTTACTATGCAGTAAGCGTTCATGTCTACATGTGCAAATGCTTACTGTACAGTAAAAAACCCTAATTGCGAATAAAATTGATACCTGCAAGTGAAGGTGTGAAAATTAACTCATGATTAGTTCCTGCACAGTAATGCACATGTAGATGTGACCCGGGAGCAAATTTGCTCCCAGGTCAGCCCTGCCAGAAGGGGGCCAGCTTGTGACCAGCTGGGAGCCTCTCCTACTCCAGGGCTGGGCTGCTTCTATGGCAGCCCCTGCCTCAGGTATTTTGAGCACTGGGGCACAACAGCAGGCAGCCTGAGGTGACTCAAAGCCCTGTGTCCCCCTGGGCAGGCTGCAGGCTAGCCTCTCCAGCTGCCTGCACCCTGGTGTCACTGCCTGGCATCGCAGTGTTGCACAGCTGCCGTGCCATCCAGGCCCATGCCATCCAGGCGTGCATACTGCTCCAGGCTGTTGCAGGCTGCTGAAGGCTCTGGCAGGTCCTGCAACTCCATAGGCCCAGCTGCAGGCAGCTTTGGGGCCTTGGGCCCAGCTCCACCTGCCTGCAGCACATCTCCAGTAGTCTGCCTGGAGCCTGCATGTGCTCTAGGGCATTGCCTCAGCCACATGGTTGTTAGACCCATGCTAAACCCCAGCCACATGCTGGTGTCCTGCTGCTCCAGATGTGGCTGGAGCTGGTATAGGAGATCCTGGAAGGTGGCCTAGGTTATCCTTTAGGTCTCCAGCCACTGCTTATCATCCCAGGTGTGCTGGATGATGTGCTGCTACCAGTTATGGATGGCCTGTTGGAGGCCCAGGAGGATGATGGCAGCCCCAGCAGTGGCATCCTGGAGCCTATTTTTGGCACCCCTGCTGGAATCTGGCCAGGTGGATGGTGGCAGGTACATAGCAGTGGCCCTGGGATGGCATGTGGTTGTTTGGCAGGTGGTTGCTGCATGTGGGGGAGCTGGGCGGGGCCGAATGACTATGGGCCAGGCAGTGGTCAGCATGGCTGGCTAGCAGGGCCAGCATGGTTGGCTAGCAGGAGCCCAGGGCACTAGCTGTCACTGTCAGGGGCAGGAGCTGAAGCAGCCATAGTGTGGATGGCACAGGAGGCAAAGAGAGTGCTGCCGTGTGCTGCACTCTCCTTGAAGTGGCTGGCCAGAGAACAATGAGCAGCGCTGCCTTTTCAAAAGGGCTCCTGGCTGCTGGAAGCTGCAGCTGGAGCCTGGGGCAACCCCCCAGTGGCAGCAAGGGCCCATTTCAGGGGCCTTGGCAGTGGGAGCACGTGTAGATGCTTGCTCGGCACCATTTACTCATGAGTAATTTACTCGTGAGTATATTGGTGCTGAAGCAAATGCACATGTAGACACACCCACTTTACCAGAAACAAGTGAAATGACTTCACAGACTTCACAGACTGTAAGGCATCAGACAAACAGGCTAGCTCCTCTTAGTATGGGAATATTAAACCTAAATGTTGCAGTAAGAATAATGTAAGAACAATGTTTGTGTTAGGATTTCATGATCAGGCTATAATAAAAAATAACAACACTGGCCTTAAAGTCCAGCAGTCTCACTGCTTTTGTTGGAGATCAGGACTGTGTTGATTGCTAACAGTAGAATAATACCAGGTATAAAAATGTTTCAGATATGTTTTTGGCATCTTATTCATTCTCCATTTCCTGTACAAGCTCTACGAGAAAAGGCGACAAAAGCCCATGGCCAAATTCTTGGGTCTCTTATGCAAACAAACAAACAAATAAATTAATATAAACACAGAACAGATGTTTGATTCAGAGGAGCTTTAGCTGAAGCTATTGGCGGTCACTTCTTAAGATCTCTTCTGCTTTTACTGTGCTGTATATAAATCACATCTGCACTCTGTAACCTATAACATAATCTATATAATCTAGACAGAGAAACTGGCTACTAACTAGTGAAAGTTGTTGGTTGCATAAAGTTTGGTAGTGTGTTGAAGAAAAGTCTAGTATCAAGTTAAATAAAGGGTTTTGATTTGCAGCACAGCAGGCTGCTCTCCAGCAACCCAAATAGTTTGGAAAATGTAAGATTTCACATTTGTTTTAAAAGAGTAAACAAACCCAGTTGAACTGTGATGGGAATATTTTGCAAGAGAATATAAAAGGATGCTCCACTCATGAAAAATGTGGCAAAACAGTTAAAAGAAAAGCCATTACAAGGATCCAGTAAATAACCTGGAAGAGCTGAATGGATATTTTTTACTATTCTGAGTAAGGGTCTACTTAGAAATGTTTTTGCTTTTTCTCATAACCCCTCCCCCACAACAACCTGTTTTAGCACTTGAGAAGGCACAAAGAAAGAACAGAAAGATAGAGGAGATGATGACAAGCAATAAATCTCAATGCTTAAATTAAGTGGTGGGGCTAGAAATACAGTACAGTGCACCACTTGTTAAAAATGTGACAAATGGTGTTCCATTTGCTAAAGTCATTTACAACTGGCCATTAATAAAGGGGCTGGGATATGGGATGCCACTTGGTAAAGTTTTAAAATCAAAGTGATTAAAAGTATCTGGAAGTCTGAGTGAATGTATACCACTTAAGAACACCGGCCAAGAAGGGGTTTAATTCATCCATATTGTCCCTTAAACAGAATCTTTTTTTCCTGATAACATGCGTTGTTCTCTAGGACTGTAAAATCTAATCATAACAGACAGTAGACCAGACACGTCAAAGAGAAATTACAGGAGAAAACCTAATGTAATATAGTTAGCAAGAAGCTTTATTCCCTTTATTATAAAATAATAGATGTTTGTGAAACATCCTCCTTCAAAACTTATTGAGACCATTGTAGTGATCCCATTCATAAATGAAATTGATGACATCTCAGAGGAAATTCAACTACCCTCCTCAATGCAAAAGCTTTGAAGTACAGCTTGTTTACCCAGCTTTTCTCTTCATACTCTTTTCCTCCATCATGTGGAAATTGGAATTGAAGGGGATTGTTCTAATCTTGATGCCTGAGAATGTCAGCAACTAATTCCCTCCATCCCCTCTTCTATTCCCTTCAGCATGGTATATCTAGGTCATTCTGCTTGGAGGTGGCGATGCTTGAAGGGCCTTAAAATAGCGGGCCTTTAAAAGTACTGATGGTTGGGTAGAGGAGCCACAGAAACATTCTAGTATTGGAAGCTTAATTCTCTTTTGCTCTAGGTTTGCTTTAACATCTCTCTGGCAAAGTAAGAAGCCCTGAAGTGAAATGTAAATGTTACCTATACCCACACAAAGGCTCCTTTACGCTGGCCAGAATGGTCTGCATGGTCTAAGGATAAAAGAGTGGCTGGCTTGACTTCAATACTTCTCAATCTTTATAGGTTCAAGGCACCCCTGCTTAGACTTGAGCACCCCTCGGAAAAATGTTGACTCTTAGTTTTCTCTTGTTTTTTGACTACAGAAAAATAACAGAGCAATTTTTCTGTTGCAAAGAGGTCATGAAAACCAGTGCAGGTCAGAATATTTTAATACCATGATTTCCATTTGAAATCCCTGGGTTTATGTTGTAAATTGTATCTGCACACTTAACAGGGCTAATATTATGTGGCACCCTGTGGCAACCTTCAAAGACAAGGGCAGCAATTCTCAACCAGGGTGCCTGGGGATCCTTTAGAGTCCAGTCCTGCAAAACTCTCACTGACTTCAGTGGAAGCTTTGCCTGTTAGAAGGACTGGGTTCCTAAACTTGTGCAGTCGTAGGCAAAGCTATTTTTATCTGTAAAAGAAACAATAGTTAGCATTATTGACACAACAAGCAAATTAAAAGCCACATCACAGTTAACATTCTCACATTATAACAACAGGGCCTTCTGTAAATTATTAAATCCAGTGCAATTTATTACTCTGTCTTTAGCTATAAAGAAGCTGTAAAAAAAAAAAAAAGGAGAGAGAGAGAAAGAGAGAACAAGAAGCGGTATCATGAGCCATTCTACTTAATTAATGATTTTTTCAGCAAGGATGTATCGTGGTTTATAAATCACTGTGCTAAACCTTGCAAGGCTTCAAAGGAAAGTATTTACTGTCCTTGCCCCTCTCTAAGCAGTGATCACCTACCAAGGAGGTACATTAGCATTCGCATTACTCCGGCATGAATCACTTTTGCAGCCACCCCCTCTCTTCCGCATTCAGGCGGTAACCTTTCCATTATTATGATAATTGTAAACAACTGTCTTGAAACAAATGGTAGAAGCAACATGCCCAGACTGTGTCTTAATTTGTTTCTTTTACCTTCATGGACATTTGAATTCTGTTTGGTCAGGAAGGCACTTGATTTGATTTTATCAGACTCAGAGGGAACAACAAAAGGTAAGGCTTTGCCCAAAAGCAGACAAAACAGGCATGTAATTACAAGTTGTTTCAATGCATTTATTCTCAACAGGTAATTTGATACTCCTACTTTTCAAGAATTAAGATGTTACAGATAAATAATGCATTGTTCATACTTTCAGTTTGCTGTTCAAAATACTTGCTTATGCTTTTATTTGGATCTCAGACCTAAATATAATTATAAGCTTGAACTTAAAAAAATGTTATTATAGATAAACTACTGTATTGAAAATGGAGTTGGAGATAATGGAACATGCACTTTAAATGGATGTAAACAGCCACATTACAGTTAATCTATATACAGCTAGAAGGCCCCTGTGAATACAATGTTTATCTAAATTTTTACTAGATTACCAAAGTATTAGACAATCTATTGGCTGCAGAAGGGACTAGAAGATCCATAGACCTCTTTCTGAGTTGTCAGCACTTCAGGGTAGGAACCATTTTTTTCAATGTTGGAAATGACCTAGAACATTGTTTAGTATTAGTGTAAATTAATATAACAACAATAATTTTGTGAGACACTGATTCTGTACTAACTAAGCATGCTTTTAAAGCCACTGGCTGGCAACCAATTTCCACTACATATCCTGACATATGTGAAGCAGCTTTTCACAAGTTCAGAAAGTCATCCTTTATGTTCTGGCACCAGCAATGCTATAAGAGGAGCCAAATCCATTGCTGATCTGACTCTGTTGTTGGACCTCTATGGGCATGCATTTCCCCGGTGACAAACTTCAGTGGCCCCTGCTACTTGTTCCTGGGGAATGCTCTGGCATGTGGCATATTGCTTTGGAGCATGGCATGTGTTGGCCCCAGCAGCCTATTTGGGTTCCTGGGGGCCTTTAGGGGCTGAAGCTGTGGAGATCTGGCAGCAGGGAGCTTGGCCGGCTGCTGGAGTATGGCTCTGGCCAGACAGATTCTGGTTCACACGGTGCATGCTGCTGCCATGTGTACCACCCTGCTTTTTTTTAGGTGTGTGTTTTTTTGACACCAGGATCTCCCAGTGTCAAAACCCCCACCCCTGTGCTGAAAATTAGCAGCACAGGAAATACCTGCACCTAAGTACAGACAGTCAAAAATCCTGCAGCTGAATTGATTGAGCCTGTGCAGGTTAGTCTAAACTGCAGAGATCGAACCAATTAGCAAATGAACACACATTCAGTTTTGGTTCAGGAAATGCAGCCACATACTTGCAGTGGCTCAAGCCAGAAGCCAGGGGATCCTAGAGCATGTTGGCCAGCCACTGCCAAAGGGGAGGGAAGAGAAAAAGCCCTCCAGGACTTCCCCCCCATTCCCTGCCAGAGTATGGAGGGGTGCATGGCCAGGCCCCAGCCTTACTCTGCCTGGGAGGAGAGAGAGGGAGGAGGGGGGTAAGGTAGTGGAACTGAATTCATAAAAGCTTGAATATGAATAGTACTGTCTCTGAAAAACTATAAACTGAAGAACTATAAACACAGCATTGGCTGTGTGTTCACTTACTCTTCCTGCTTCCCCCAAGGTCTCTGGGATTTGTAGTCTAGACTCAAAGCAACAGGACTGTGTAGGGTTGCTCATCACTTCCTCGTCTTGCTTCCAGGTGCCTCTGGGATTTGTAGTCTACAGTTGCAGCCAGCACTAAGTAAGCCAGCAGGGCAGGACAACACTTTACTCAGGGGAAGGTGAGTTTAATCCTCCTTCCTGGCCTCAGACCCCAGCCAGGGATTGCTGGGGGTCAGGGGGTGGACAGTGAGCCAGCCTTCATTGCTCTGGTTATGGAGCAGAGGGGTGGGACCAGCCCTCCTCTCTGGAGCAGACAGCATAGCCCAGCCCAGGGTTGAGAAGCATGCTGGGATGCTGGGGGCCTCTGGTTTAATTTGAACCAGGAAAGGGTCTGGGACAGAAGTTTTATAAGCCAGTTTGACCTAAATCACTTAAGTCTGATACTACATTCAACCAGGTTTATCTTAAACCAGTTTCAGCCATTTTGAAACTGGTTTATGTGTACTGAACTTATGTTCTGTTACAGGTTTAAACCAGTTTCTGATCACTTAAATAGGTTCATATGTAACTGCTGTCCCTAGCCTGCATGTACGGCACATGTGGTGTGAGGTGCTACAGATGGGTCAGTGGTGCTGCATATCATATGTGTGCACTCCTCTGCATGTGCCTGATGAGTTTTTATGTACTAGTTACATAACTCAGCAAAATATGTTGTACTTACAAAACAAATGATAACTAACACAAAAGAAGGTTTCAAGGCAAGTATGAAACAGAGTATTTGACTTAGACAAAAGGGTAAGATCTCCACCCCATAATGACCAGGGCTGGATTAACCCTTTGTAGGCCCTAGCCTAGGCAAACAAATTCATGGGCCCTTACTTTTTTCACTCAATAATTATAATATGTAAAATGAGCCCAACTTGGCCCCTTCTTCACTTAGGGCCCTAGGCATGTGTCTACTTTGCCTATGCATTAATCTGGCCCTGACACTGACACCTGTAGTTCAAGGACCAGCCTCAGAAGGAGCTCCAGATGATAAACCTGCAAATCTGACTGGGATCCAGTCCCAGTTCAAACCTAGATCAGGTGGCTAGATAGCCTCTACTTTTGCTCCAATGTTCACTAGACTGCTAGTTTAAAATTTCTTCCAAATAAGAGTTGTTGTTAAATAAGAGAAATAGAAAAAGTGATTATTGATAAAGTCAAAACATCTTTTCCTCACCCAAACCTCTGTCCTTATTTATAGTTCAGACACCTTTGTTATTCAGAACCATAACCAATAGAGCCATTTTGACCCTCCTCTCTCCCTTGTTTTATACATCTAATCTATATCAATACCTGCTCCTTCTTTCTTTAAAATATTAAAAATGTGGGTCTTTTTCATTTTGTTTCTGTAGCTAAAGCTCTTGTTTAAGCTTTTATCCTATCTTGATTACAAAAACCTTCTGAAAACCATACTACCATGTCTCAGTTGCTAATAAATACATGTTTCTTAACCTTTATTATGACCATGTTGCTCCCACATCCACCCCTCTTTAAATATTCTCTGTTCCTCTACTCAGAGGATCAAGTTCCTATTATTCATCCCTACTTGTTCACCCAAAGATCCACTACTATGTGATGCTTGAAAATTCTTATAATGGGCTGTTTTTAGTGTATTAACTACAATCTGAACGGTACAAATTTTCTTACATAAGATTTGATTAATTAAATGAATTGTAATTCTATAGGAAATTAAAAAAAAAGAATTTGTAATAACTCTTATTGGAAGACAATGAGGGAATGATCCTATGCAATATGTTTTCTTTGTATTATAGCAACATTTTCTGTGCAAAATTGCCTGACTCCTTAGACCATACCTTCTTTTTTGAGACTACTGCATTATTGATGAGGAAAGACTCAGGCTGACAGATGAACATTTTTTCAGAGCATTAAAACAAGAACATGCCATAAGAAAGTTCTAAAAAATTCTAAATGACAAGATTTTATGTAAAAGCACATGAGGCTAGATTTAGCCCACAGGCCAGATCTGGCCTGTGAAGTCAGGACCTGATGCTGCTACCTGGAAATGACTCAGCTGAGGTCCAACTCAGCCACATAGAAACTGCCTACCTGGGGCCCAATGGAGCTGCCCAGAAACAGCCTAACTGGGACCTAATCAGACCCAGGCTGGCTATTCTCATGTGGTTGGACCAGGACTAGCCCTTGCCCCATGCAGCTGTATCCACTATGGCTGGGCCATTCCAATGCAGCTAGATGGGGCCCCAGCTGGGCCATCACCATATGCCAGATCAAGCTTACAGTCAGGATCCAACCTGCAGATGGATCTGGGACTGCTTATCCAGCCCATGGGCTGGAAAGGTTGGGCACCACTGGGCTACATCACAGGTATGCTTGGGGCACTTACAGAAGTTACATTTTTAGTGTGATGAAGCCCCTGGAAGCACTCTACAGCCATGACATATCAAATTCATGGCTGCAGAGCAGTTTAAAAATAGCCAATCATACAAAAAAAGAACTTTTATTAAATCATCTGTGGGCACCATAGACCAGAGCACCTTAGGGAACTTCTGTTCAGGTTCCCTGTGAGCCTTAAGTATAGGTAATTCCACTCACATCTCATGTACCTTTTCAGGGCTGAGCTGATGCTCATGTCAGCAAGCACCATCCCAACCCCACCCCACCCCCTGGGCTGTCACAGAGAACAGAGAATCTCCTTCCTGTACAGAAGGGAGGGAGGTGAAGGGGGCATTGGGGCAGGAAGATACCCACCTGCTGCAGTCTTGCAGGGAGCTGATCCTGGACCTGTGAGACAAGGGGGCTCCATTCCCTTTCCCCCACCCCAGCTCCAGCCACTGCAAAGCCTGGGGGAGGGGACACTGTGAAGCAGGGGGAACTCTCTTCCCCCACCCCACATCTGAACCTCTTGACAAGGGCAGCACAGAAGCTCAGCTTTGCTATGGCTGAGGTGGGAAGGAGGGCTGGGGAGAGGGGCAGCTCAGCAGCTTCCTGGGAAGCTGCTGAAACACCCTGCCTATTGGCCAGGGCTGGTCTAGGCAGGCTCAGGCCCTCCTCACCCAACACCTGCTAGGTTCATTGGTGCTCTAACTCACTAACTTTTGTGTAAAGTGCCATGTGTTAGAGCACCTCACTGACAGGCTGCCTAATCACCTGGAGGCCCCCTTATTGCCTATTAAAATAGGATGGTTGCAAACACATAGAAATATATATCATGATCCATCTTCCAGTTTTGGGAGAAATTCAGTTTGTAGTCAATAATCTTCGTCTCACTATGAAATACATACTAAGGTTAAGGAAAAAAGCCAAGCAGGCTTAAAACTAGGATGAATCCTTAGGATACACCTTCCTGTTTCAGACATCTTCCCTTCTCAGGCTGTTTGGTCCCTTGCTAAACCATCCCTCCAAAATCAGTTCCCATAAGACAACATATCATTTTCATATGCATGCAACATGGCATTCACACCCATTTAGAGTCTGCCATCTATTGGCAAACACAGATCTTCAGGCATTTTAACCAAATCCTCAGGTGGTGGAAACTAGTGTTGTTCCACTGGTTTCACTGAAGGTAGCCACTGATAGTCTACCATAATATATTTTTAGCAATCTTGCTATTTTATTTGTTTATTTTTATTGAACGTTACAGCAGAAAAATGTTTTGGCTGTAAACATGAACAGCAGTGCCTGAGAAATGGCATTCATATACTGTAACAGAAACAGTGGGAGTCTATAGATTAGATAGACTTAGCAGATGCAAACCCATGTCCTTATTTATTTGTGGGGTAGGAAAGAATGTGTGAAAGTGCGGTCTACTGAATGGAACTGCATTGATTCATAGCTAGCTCTCTATACCACTGTGACTTGTCGCTGGTTGTTCATGACTTTAGCATATTCTCTTGGGATTCACAGGAGTAGTACATTAGCACAGCATTATTTCTCTTCCCCGTGAAGAGTGCATAGGAACTTCTATAAATTGAATCTCTAATTCCTTCTAGCTGTGAAAAAAATTGCTTTCAGGACAAATCAAACTGAATCCAGATTCTTTCAGGATTAATTAAGACCCATAGCCAATTCACCTAGGGAAACTACACTGACGTCACTGGGAGTTTTGAGTGTAGATCCAGTCCCATATAAATTATCAGCAATCAATGAGAAAATTAGGGTAATAATAATAATTACGCATATACATTCACTACAAATGTACCATTATAAGAAGTATAATGTGGTAATAGAATCATGAAAGGCATGCCAAGGTTCACCTAGTACAACTGCCTGTACAGTTGCAGGATTTGCTGTTCCTAAACCATCCCAGGTAGAATCTTTATTCTGTTTTAAAGCTTTAACTGAAATAAAATTATAGAACCAGCATGAGCAAAACCTTGTAAGAAGAAACTGATTTTCCTGGGGAAGGTAGGGAATGGAGTGGTGCTAGTCGTGCCACGATATACGGGCCATTTCACCATGAAACAGTGGGCAGAATGGGCATGTGTATGTATAGGGAGCAAAAGATAGAACAGATATTCCTGGTGCTCTGAAAAAGATCAGTGTACATCCTATTGTAGTAGTATTGGTTACCACAGATCACATGCTGGTAATCTGTTGTTACCAGTATGTGCTTCTGAATTGGCAGATTATGGTGAGTAAGAGTCCTCTTAAATTGCCCAGTTTGCAATCCTGCCCTGCTGTTGGAAGGAAACAGTGAAATGGTTCCCTTCTGTGAGCTTCCTTCCAACATTAACATAGAAATGAATTTGACATTGTAATTATTGTTGTTTTCCCACTTTTTTGGAGCAAAATATGATTTGTAATGGGCTCTCCATCCACCTACTTGTCAGCATTACATTCAGTACGTTTATATTATGGAAGGAAGATATTGCTAATGCACATCAATGCTAAAGCTTAATAGGACTACATGAATTCCTGCTCATAAAAACAACCAATAGTTTCCAGCAAATTTTAGTGCTCTAAATTTTCTCTTTGTTTTGGTATAACAAGTGGTATAAAAAAAATCTTATGTCTTGGCTTGAAAGTTTGCTTCTTTAAGTATTACATATGCAAACGCAGAACACTGAGGTGTCATAAAGACCATGCACAAATTATAAATGAAGCTGATAGAGAAGTAGCCAGTGTTACATGAAGTAATTCAAGATCCTAGCCAGACACTTTTGTTGTGACAGACCGATTAGGATAACCATGAGCAAAACACATAGAAAGCTTCCTGTTTATTTTTAAAGTTTTTCCCCTTAAGGTTTTTAGCAGTGGGATCCCACGTAGGAGAGCACGCCATAATTCCTGCCTTCCATAATGTTTACTTTTTCCTGAACTTCCTCACATTTGTATATCAAATGAATACACTTGTAATAATTTGAACAGAGATTATACTATGTATTTTGACTTCTGAGCAATAATTGGAAAGAACAACAGACTCTTCAGTAGTACCCCAGCTGTCTCTTAAGTATTATTGAGCCAAAAGAATTATTGGAAATGCAAAAACTACAAAGGAACTCTAAAGAAATGATTTCATCTGTATATGATTTTAATCAAGCTTGGCTTGCTGCTAAAAGGCTTATTTAATGAAGACTGCATTTCCCTTATGAGAGTCTAGACCATCTAGTTCAATATCAGCCAACCAAAGCTTACTACCATAACAATAGCTAGAGGGTTTACCACAGAAACTTAAAAAAAAAAACCCCAAACAAACAAACAAAAAACTTTTTGTTTGAGTCTGTTTTTAATCACATATTTTAGAAAATAACAGGCAAACAACATGGAAAATCAAATCAAATCAAATAAGTGACAATTAGGAGGAAGAAAATTCTGTTTGCAAAATTATAAATTAAATAAAGTCAAACAACTGTATTTGTATAATTTTTTAATCCACAGTTTTAATTAAAATAAGCACTTCGCTTGGGATTTCTTCCCAATGTTACATCAAAACCAGGAGCATTTCAATAGCAGAAATAATGAGCAGTAAAGAAACTGCAGGTCTGTCATAAATCTAATCCATGTATGATGACTTCCTTCCTTACAATACAGATACAGGGAAGAATGCAACATTGCAAAAGTTTTGGAAATGAGAAATGCTGAGTTTATCAGCTCCTAATTAGCTGAATCTAACTGCTGCATCTTCCATTTTTAAGCCTTGTTCCGGCAAATATTTACACATGCATAACTTGACTTAGTCATGATTATCATTCACTACCATGGGACTATTCATATGAATAAAATCTGTGTGTGTGCACACGCATGTGTGTGCAAGCCCATGTGCGGGATTGGTGCATGGGGGCCAGATTCTACAAAGACTAACACTACACTAATTATTTCTTTGCAACTAATGGGATATTTGCAAGAATAAAGACTATTCATTTGAGTAAAGTTTTGCTGATTGCAGCCTTATTCCTTTTGACTGCCAAGTCTACTTTGCAGAAGTTTATAAGACAGTCCATTTCAACACATTTTGTTTAGTTAAGCTGAAGTGCTTCATTTTTAAAGAAAAAGTTCTATTGCCAAAAAATATAAACAAAACTAACTTTGACTAATATAAATATTTGAAAACCAGAACTTTTTGTTACATCTTATAGAAACAATTCTGATACAGCTGATTGGAAGAAAAGTGCTTTTATGGAAGAGATGAATCAAATGAAATATAGCAGCTGAAGAAAAAATTAAATAAATATGAATAAGTTTGTCTTCTAACAGGGCAGCATGTTTGGATCAGGCTTAAAATATTCTCTGTCTGGCAGCTCAGATGCAAATTCTTTACATTTCAACTTCCGCTGCACATTATTTAAACCCTAAGCCTCTCTAATTAAAAGGAATCATTAAATTTTTTCCTATTGCTTGCTTTAAGGTTTATTTGCTAATAAGCAACTGGACAAGGGATGTGTGAAATGAATAGTTGAAGAAAACCTCTGACAGCAAAAGAGAGGTCTGGCGGGTGAAGTTGGTTTATTAGGCACCGTTTGTCATGAATGGGTCTACTGCACGTACAAAAGCAAATCCCACTACCTTAGAAGATTAATTCTGAAGGAGGCACTCTTGGGTCAAAGTATACATAAGCGTGTGCCTAATCTCAGAGAAATCAGGCTATTTTCTCACAGCAATTAAGCAGAGGTCTAGGGTTTCACCCACAGTGTATTTAAGCACAGGATACAATTAAACCCGAAAGTATTAATATCTTTGCTGTGCAAAATTGCCCAGGAAATAGATTTTGCCCTCTTTCAAATGGAAAGCAAGACAAATTAAGGAAGATGACTTTATTTGAGACAAAATTCTCCAGAAACAAATGTTTCTAACTGCACATGTGCATGTGGATTTTCTTTTTCACTTGCATATCTTCCCCCCCAAACGCATAGTGTTTAGTGTTTATAAGATACCAATAAGTTAATGTTTAAGTGAAATAGTATTTTTTAAAGAGTTAGGATTCTTTCTAAGTAAAGGTTCAACAAAAGCAGTATTAAAGCTCAATATTACTAACAAAATACCATTCTGTAGCCTTGAGATCTATACAACCTGGGAAACGAGCAACTGTAACATCTTATTAAGCACTGAATAGTTTAGTAAGATTTCTTTCCTCCATGTTGCTTAAAAATTTTAAAATTATATAACTAGAATGAAGACTGCAATGAAGAAAATTAATACCAATTTGAAACACTCTTCAGAGAGAAGGGAATAAACTATTAAATTCACAACATGTTCTTTGTTACACATTGACCCCTCTGGGCAAAAATCTTTTAATAACCTGAGAATTTTATGAAATAAACTCTCTTTTTTTTTCAGACTCCTTTGTGAGTTGGTGGACTTTCACATTTATCACTTTTACCATAAATCTCTTTTGTCTGCATATCAGATCTATAATTCATTTCACCACCAACCCAGTTAAAAAAAAAAGATTGATTTTTTTATATAGATGATTGACATTCTCTATAAGGACAATTATTTGTACACAAAACAACACACCATGTATGGAGAGAAATCATGTAACGTGTAGGTTTGCGCTTAAAATTGCCAAAGTTCTATCGTCGTGGCAAAACACAGATAATAGAGGTAGTAAATAATTTTGCATTGAAAAGCTTCCCTGGATCCATGTTTAAATAAGTTGGTGAAACACTGCAAACAGTTCAGGCTTTCAATTTGATAATGTACCGCAAGGGAAGTTATTAGTTTGAATTTTGTGAGAAATCTGAGAAGCTATTATTTTTAAAAATAAATCAGTAATTTACTTCTCACTGATACTGATGGCCAGTAAGACTCTGTTTTAACCTTTAAAAATGCAGCATATCCCAAAACAAGTTACTTATTAAATAAAATGTTCTTTTTTGAGTGCAAGTGACCTTTTAAATGATTATTTCTCAGTACTTGCAACAAAGAGAATTTCACCTATCACCTTTACATTTTTGATGCGCTGCAGTGAGTGAATCCCTAACCTTTTCACAACACGTAACATGCTGCAGAACACAAAATTACTTGCTAACCTTAATTAAATCCCTTCAGAAAAGTCCTGTTGACCTCCTTGGGGGAAAAAAAAGCCCTTTACAAAAATGAAAAAACAAAATGACAAAAAAACCCAAATCCCATATCTCCATTTGATAGCTCCAAATGAATCTGCATCCGTTTCACAAAATGATCTTCCAAAGCACCAAACAACAATATGCTGCTGCTAATTCACAGTTATATTTTCACAGAAATTTCAACATTACAAAAACCCATGTAATTTTTTTTTTTATTAAAAACTATAAATCCCTTTTTCCTGCGACACACCACAAACCTGATCAAAAGCCAACTGAAGTCAATGGGAATCTCTGGAATAGGCCTTCAAGTGCATTTAAGTGAAATCCTCCATGACTTTCCTCTAGGTCACAAGGGAATCATCTTTGGAAAAAAAAATTAGGCAAATCATTTTACTTGCTCCCCATAAAGAAAATGGTATGTTTTATATGGAAGGATAATCTCAGAATGCAAGGGAGTATGTATGAGGGAAGCCATTTCAGAACCAAACAGAAAAACTACCGAGAAAGAACAGGATAAATTCTTTCTTGGCATATAAAGGGATGCATCTCCCTTCATGGAAATTAATGACCTCCTTTCCCATAATTAAGGTCATGTTAAATCTGATAATTTGTGTTAGGTATCAAGTGAAACATAACAAATATTAACACTTCCCTCAAAGTTCCTGGCTAATTTAAAAGGACCAAGGATTTTGCCAGGCTTATTTGCAAATCTTCTACTTTACACCTAACTAAAGTAGTATGAGCCAATAAAGAATTCAGAAAGCCTATATATGAACATTTGCACATAATATTAATGGTCATGTGTACACACGTGCACATACACACTAACAGCAGAGGACAGATTTTATATACATGGTTGTTACAATTCACATTCATTCTAAATCTATTAATGTTACACGACTTTGATGTCTTCCTCTGAAATACTCTGGGATGGCAATGTGCTTTTAACACTAAGATTATCATAATTATTTATTATGTTTTATATAAAATTAGAGTTAAGAGAAGGCATAAATCTTAATGTGTTTTAATACACAGTAAGCCTTTATAGATGAAGTTCTGAATGACTTAGACAATGAGATGACCATTTAAATATTTAAAAAAATGTACCGTCATAAGTAATATATATTTTTTAAATTATATTGCAAAGAGAGTTAGAATAAGGCTTACTTATTTGAAATGAAAAGTAATGTAGTCTGAGGAGCATGACTTATAATTAGAAAATCTCAGTAATGAAAAGAAACTTAAAGGATTGTTTTTAAAGTTCTGAGTTAATGTGATGGTGCTGAGATCTCACAATAGATACAATCCTTCAAATGTAAAATTTAATTGTGATATGCTGAAGATCTAAAACAAGCACCAAAACAACAGGAAGACATAGGAAATATGGAACATCCTAGGGTTTGTTCAAGACAAAAAGGATCAGTTATCTGATTGTTGTGTAATCATGAAGTTAAACAAACAGCAATAAGGCTAAACTGATTCACTGTCAAGTCTACATGTCATCTTTGCTGGTTCATTATGTGTATTGGTGACAAACAATACAGAAGAGACAAGAGTGCTGAATCAAACAACTTGCAACAGTTTACACTCCTATAAAACTATTTACATTTTGTCAAATGAATATTTATAACAAGTGGCTTTCCTTTCACAAACACTAGAGCTCAAACAGCTCCCATTCATTATCATATTTAGAAAGTACAAACATTAATTTGGCGAGTCAGTGATACAGTCTCTTGTAACCTGCCCCAAAACAAGTCTGATTAACATACGGCTGAAGAGAACCCTGCTGCTCTTTCCAGTTTTCAAATGTCCTATCATTTTTACTTCTCCAGTTCACAGGGGTTTGGCTTCAGTACTATCTTTTCTCTTCAATATAGCATGTCCCAACCAAACAGCCAGTGCAGTTTATTTTCTACTTTATCAATACAGTGTAAACCAGCATGTGCTTACCTCTGTGGGGTTACTGAACCCAACTTGTCTGTGTGCACAGACAGCACTTTGGCCACAGATGTGACTGGTTAACTGTACAAGCAAGGAGAATAAATCCACACAACAATACTTCATTCACCAAAGAAATCTGCAGTGGATTACAGCTTCTCTATGGTTACGTCTGTTCTTAATTTACTGCTTTTATTCAGTTTTCAACCATAAATGAGCCCCTTATGAGGCATTCACTATGCAGAATTGACAACTCTTTTTATCTACTCAAAAAATATTTTTGGATAATAATTTATGGTTACGAAATATTTTAAGCAGTTTGAATAGTTACATTATATTCTTTCAGTACTTAATGATGCAGTATCCCCTGTAAAAATGGAATCTTGGGCAATCTAGTGATTGCACATATTTATAACAAAACAGAACAGCTTGGCCATACAGAAACACAAATGTTAAAATGGCATATTTCATGGAAATAGCATTTTTTAAAGCTCTTAAACTACATCTCTTGAGAAAAAAAACCTAGGCCAGAATTGTGACTAAGGGCCTGTGGATGGGAAAATAATAATAAAAAAGTATTTTGGCAGGCAGGCTATTGCATTTATTTATTTAAGTTGGAGATGGATGCAGATTCTAAAGACCATTCGACAGGGAAAATCTGAAGATTTCTGTGAGTGTATAAAGACACTGGGGAGGGGTACCACATTTTTTATGTTTTATTTATGAAACTGAAATGTAAGCATGGGTATTTTAATCTTTTTCACCATCAAAGGTATTCTTTCAATTTGTATGCCAAATTAATGTGCTATCTACTTCATAAGAGCCATCTAAAGGGACTGATTAGCGTTGGGCATGAAGTAGAATTCAAGGAAGAAATTACCAGCAAGCCAAGCCACACAGGAAACCAGTGACATGCTATAAAGCTTCAGATACAAAAATATGTTGCCCCGTGCTGGTATCACCCTCCGTATCAGCACCGACATATGTCCTCAGAGGGATGTCATCCATTGCAACTGTAATTGGCAATAGAGCAAGAAAGCCGTGTCAATGATAGCAATGCTCTTATTAATTGAGACAATAGTGATGAGTCTGTAAAAAGCCTTCCAAGATGACAAAGTCCCTTCTGCATTATTTTAGATTAATTTAAAGTGTTGGCACACTAAGCTTTACAACTTTATTCTTGGCAGAATATGAGCACTTTCAGACTCATTGATACTCAGGGATTCTTCACTATTACAGAGTGAACTCCCTGTAGATAAACAAAAGAAAACATTTGAATGAGGTACTTGCAGTGTTTTCCTCATTAGCGGCTACAGTGTCTTGAACAGGGAACGAGTGTTTGGGGAAAAGCATTCTTGGCATTAACAAGAAAGGACATTGCTTTTACAAGCAGGAACACTTTATGATTTTTTGAAACATCCTATCACAGCACCATATGTAATTCAAATAAAAAAATACAACTGAAAGCAGAATTAAGTGTTAGGGTACTTTAAAAATAAGTGCATTTGTATTTAAATACGGAAGAGAAATGCTGAACTGATTTTAGTTTGGTGGCTTTAAACACTGCCCTGATGTTTTATGGATTCCAGTTCTTCCTTTGTTTGGAATGTAATTGTGACTGGTTTTGATTTCTTAATAAATACAGGAATTGCCTTGCTGTTCTGCTGTGTATTTTCATTCTGCTTTAGTGAAGGCACTGTGTGTGTAGGTGTGGGCAAATATTTCTTGCATTGATGTAAGATTCCCCTGGAGTGGGGAAATAAACCATCACAACAGACACTGAGTTCTGCGATAACAGGGACTATTTCAATAAGACCTGAAGGCCTTCTCAGATCACAACTTCCTTCTGTGTGCACTGACTTTACTAGGAGTTGTGTGTATGCAAGAACTACAGATAAGTTGTACTGGCCTAGATTGCATATATTTTACCTTGATTTGGGGGTTATGGCTGATAAACAAAAGATGAAGTTTTAAATAGAAATAGATAATACTACCAGATAATACAACGATCATTCACGTTACGGTAGGCCTGAAAAAATACACAGAAGCTAGGTCCAGAGAGGTTTTCTGATCGGTTGAGTTTCCCTCATGCTTCTCCACAACAAGATCTGGAGCCTCAGGACTACAGCAGTTTCTGCTGCATGTGAACTCCTGCTCTTTACATTGGAGGTGAAGAGAAATGGTGCAGGAATCCATTGGCCTCAACCCTCTCCTCCAGAGCAACATGAAAGGGGTCCTCTAGTCCTCTGGGAATGGGTAGCCGCTGTGCAGACTCCAAGAATCTACTTCAGTTCCATTGCATGGCCGCTGAGGGGAGGATATGATTTAACACGATAGTCAAAAGCCTTATCTGACCCATCTCCTGAGGGGCACTGCTTCTTCAAGGCTGCCAGGTACACCTAGCATCATGAAATCTGTTCTCAGTTCTCTCTCACCAGTAGCTGAGGCTTTGATGTTGTCCGGTTCAGCTACAACATATTGCAATCAGGGGCTGTCAGGAAGGAAAGTATCTCTGCAATATTTGAGTGCCTCATGGGCTCTTCCCCAACTGAATGAGAGCCAAGGAAAGCAAATAGGAGGGAATGCCAAAGGCAGCTTCCCAGCTGTAAACTCCAGAATAATAATGTCATTCAAGAAATGGAGTTCAGGCATGATCACATAAAGACCACTACTTCTTGGTAGAGAGGAAAATGGAAGAGACACTACTTAATAAATTTCCACTCCCGCCTGCCCCCACCCCCCGGCTGTCTGCAGGATCAGCATTCTGAATGCCTGGGTCATAGTGGTAAAGGGCTACCATACATTATAATGCTGCATATTACAGAGCTCAAGTTTAGCCCTAGTAGTACAGGCTAATTTCATGAACAATAAACTATATCACTTGTCTGTATTTTGTGCCATAAATACAATGATCCACTGTAATACACTACTACAGGTCTGAATTAAACTGACAACAGCAAGGACACTGTGAATTAAGACTGCTGCTCAACTGTGAATTCACCTTCTTTTACTAGTAGTAGAAGTATTACAGTCAATAATGGATCAGTACCAAGACACCTGACCTAGCTGGTTAATCAAGTGTAATCTATCTGACCCATCTGGCACCTGAGCCAACCAGCATTTTTGCATAATTTATATCACAGGCCAACGTGCTCATTGTAGTCATCCATCCCACACACTGCTGTGTATATGAACTAGTTGGAGGATCGTTTAACACTGAGTTTTCCCAATACATCACAATTACAGGACCACACATGCTAAATAGCTTCTTTTTACTGAGCTATTGTGAAAAACCTCTGTGACTCAGCAGTCAATAAATGTATCATTTCTTATCTGTGGTAAAGAGGTCTAGTGATCACATGGGGCTGCAGGATAAAACACAGGGGCATTAGATCAGGACCAGGTACAGATATTACACTTTTACTGGTATAAGTGATTGGACACTGGTTTATATCGATAACAGAAGTTTGGCACACATAGACTGGTTTAAAAACAGCAACACCTGGTCTAAGATTTGCCCCTACCAACCAAAAAGAGAATGTGTGTTCTGATTGCTACCGATCTAAACGACACTGCTTACAGAAAACTATGCAACTTAGACTGATTCCACATCAGTCTTTTTGAATGTTTGTACCTACCCTAAAACTCCCTAAAGAAAAAACATCCAGGTGGTTGATCATTAACTTACCTTGAAATTTGTCCTGTTTGGTTAACTCTTTCCTTAATACATTTATTTTTAACTTCAGGACATATGAGGTACCTGATCTTACAATCTTTTCTTGCAAGAGTTGTCCCATTCTAGTCAATGGAAGAACATCCACGTACTGGGGTTGTAGGTTTGATAAATAACTCCTTGAAGGCCTAGCAGCCTTATGATGCTATATATTAATTCACTGATTTTGCTTGCAAAGGCATAGGCAACAACCTGAGGGTTTTTTTTTTAAGTGTAGCACTTAAAAGAACAGTTGCAAAATAAGGCTTAGATTGTAATAACGTATCTTCTGAGGAACTGGGATATTCCGAAAGCGTAAACCAAGTCCTTCCCTCTATCGTTGTAAAACAGCTTCCTCAGACACAAAGGGCATTTTTACACATGCTCCAGGAGTGGGGGAGGGTGCTTTAATTAGAGTGGCTCTGAGAAATAAGTTTCATTCATACTCTCTCAGAGGTGCTCTAATTAAAGCGCCTAGAGCATCTCAGGTATCAGCAACCCTGTGCTTCAAAGTTCGTTCAGTGCCCCACCATCATTTTGAAGCATGGGGATGCTGATTAATCGAGTCTGCTCCAACACACTCCAGGCTCATGCATAGGAACCGAAGGTTTTTATATAGGAGGTATCTGGATGTATAACAGCTCTTACAGAAGCTTGTATACAACTCCCAGCAGCTGACCCATACCTTGATGCCGAAACTTCCATGTCAGCAGATGGACAAAAAGACCATCTTGGTTGATGATGCAGGACTAAAATCCTGCTATCCTTACTAGCTCCTCTGTAATTAAGGAGCAACTGCTTAGTCCTTACTGACACCATACTCTTCATGCATCTTCCCTCCACTAATAAACAAAAAGGGCTTGGGAATGCTGCATCCAGTTCATGTCAGCTTGTCCTGATATCTGATGTAGACGTAAGGCATGCAGGAATGTGCCAGATGACTGGGTCAGTGAGTGAGCCGGCATCTCACTTTTTTCAGGAAGTAACGCTCCATTTTCCCTCTGAGCCTTATCACCAGAAGCAAACATGCAGGTGTGGTCATCAGTGTTTTCTGCCACCATTCTGAACTGTAGTATGTCTCTAACAGGCTGTTAATGTACCACCTACATAACTGAACAAAAATCTCATCCTAAGAAATGCCCGAGTCACTTTTGAAAATAGGGCTGGGGCAATACAAAACCTTTGAAAAAACTAGATCCAAATCACTTCTGAAAATAAGCCCAGAATGCCTAAGTGAGGGACTCTTGAAAATAGTACCTTTTGTGGTAATATTTTGGCATTTTACTCTTGCTAAGGAATATAAATTCATTAGATAATGAGATGTAGAACAATTAAAAGAAAAAAGAATAAAAAGAGCTAACTGAACTATTTTAGACTGGTTATAAAAACCATAAATTGGGGTCAGTCAGAATTTAGGGCAAAGGTTGGGTTGGGGGCAGAAAGTAGCTTTAATTTAGCCGAACAGGTTTTTCCAAATTACGCACTAATAGAAATGCTCGCCAATTCTTCCCATAAAACTCTAAACACACTATTAGGTGCTGCTGCTATAATTAGCAGAAAGTAATTTGTGGATATCTCTGCACTTCTTTTTCAGCAGCATGCAAAACTAATCTTACAAAACTAAATGCAAAATAACAATTGAAAAAGTGTCCTTTAGCCTTTAGCTGAATTTAAATAAAAATGTGTATTGGATCTGCACATTAATAAAGCCTGTTAAGCTCTGTAGAATACTTTATATTCATCTGTGCTTCATCAGGCAGGTTCATGACCTCCACAGAACTGCAGCAGCTCCCTCTGTTCGCAAAACTGCATGGGGGAGGACGGTAAATATTATTTTGTGATTAGAAAGTGTTACTAGCATTATCACAAAGAAATACCTAATATGCACTGCACAGTGCAGGAATAAAAATGTACACAGCAGGAGAAATTGTAGAAAGTGGGGCAAATTTTATTCTAGTGGCATTCACACAAAATCAGAGCAGCTTCTTTGCCACTGGTGGTGTTACTCCACTTACACCAGCCTCACTCCACTTACACCAGCCTCACTGATGCTATATTGGGAGTCTTCAGTGAAACTACTCAGATGCTTTAATGAAGGGAGATGCATTTAAATACCTTACTGAACAGCTTCAAAAGAGAAACATTTGATCCTGTGATTTTGTTTCCCTCTGAAACATAAGTTATGAATCCAATTAAGTGCAAGTGAGCATGTTATATGTGTATGTGAACAGTAGGCCTGTGTGAAGTGGCAAGTATTCGGTTTGGATTTGGATTTGGCCAATTTGGAGGACAGTGATTTAATTCGGAGATTCGAATCACTGTTCAGACTCAATTCAGCCGAATAAGATCCGAAAGATTTGGTGCCACTTCAGCGCCACTTCAGAGATTCAGCCATATACTAAACAGCTGGTAAGTCTGTTGGGGTGGGGGAGAAGGGAGGGAAGGGACGTGGGGAAGGGAGGGATTGGGGCTAGGGCTGAGACAAGCTGTCCAGCCCAGGTGGGGGATGTGCGTTGCTTGGGGAGGGAGTGGGAAGGTGTGGGATATGGGCACAGCAGTGCTTGGAGTGGGGGCTCTGCCCTGCTGCCACTTGCCCAGCTGGAGCTGGGCGGGGGGGGAATGAAGGCGCAGCTCACTCTGGGCAGAAGGGGGCAAGTTGCAGCAAGGCATAGCCCCTGCTCCCAGCACTGTTGCACCCGCATCCCATGCCTTCTCCTTTCCACATCGGCTGGCAAGCAGTGACAGCACAAGTCCCCACTCCCAGTGCTGATGTCAGTGTGGCAGTGCCCAGAGCAGGGATTCTGCCCTGCTGCTGCTTACCCAGCCAGTGGGGGGGGAGGGTGTGATGTGGGTGTGGCTTGCTCTGGGCAGAAGGGGGAAAGTGGCAGCGGGGCATAACTCCCGTTCCCAGTGCTGCTGTGCCTGCATTAGCGCTGGGAGCAGGGGCTTTGCCCTGCTGTCACTTGTAAGCCAGCACAGGAGGGTGTGGGGTGCAGCCACAGCAGTGCTGGGAGTGGGGGCTATGCCCTGCTCTGCTTGCCCCCTTCTGCTCAGAGCAACTCACACCTGCTTCTTACCCCTTCCCCCCACCCTGGCTGGGCAAGCAGCAGCAGGGCAGGGCCTCTGCTCCAAGCACTGCCACACCCCTATCCCACTTCCCCCACCCGCCCCCTCCCT
>NW_017728993.1:32583662-32586153 GCF_001723915.1 Gavialis gangeticus | reverse complement strand
TAAACAGCATTTTGTGCAAGAAAAAAGACATGCGAGAGAGAAAATTGCCCCTGTATGCTATTCCAACAATCTGCTGATGAAACATTTGGGGAATCATTTCTTACTTTTCTTTTTATCACCCTGATATTCAATCCTATTAATGGGACATTTGTATTAGTGTCTTCAATGTAGTCTTTATAATATCATTAATAAGTGGAGACAGGATGGAAAGTGTGTAGCAATGACTCCTGGGCTGATCTTTCACGACAGACCAGCAATTCTTACACAGAAGTCCTTCCTGCCAAGGAATTCATTTTCTCTAAAGGCATGCTATATTTTACCGCAGCCGGTTACTGCTTTCACTTAATTGCCATGAGAAGGCCACATATGTGACAGAATTGAAATAAGTTCAAATGCTGTCACATGCAATCCAAGGAAAGAAAGAACCCATGAAGTCTTCCTAAAACTCTTTTTCTGGCATTCTTCATTTAAATGGTGCAAATTGAGCTCTTGGAGATACCCCTGCTCGATGTACCAAGAGATATATCCATGCAATATTTCAAGAATACTAGTCAAAATGAAGTATTCCAGACAGAATTTACCATGATCAAAATGGCAAACTTTTTTTAAAATTCTAGTTCACTCCTAGCTAAAATTTGCTATTGCCAGTTTAATTCTCACTTAGAGCCAAACTTAGGAATCATATTTTTTTTGCTGCTTCACAGACTGTTTGAGTTATCTGTCCTTTCTTTAATCCAAGGGATTACTCAACAAAACCAATGTTCATTCAACAACATTTACAAAATCTGTTGTGGATTACCAATATCATCAGTTAAACCTGTTTCAAATTTATTGCTTTCATTCAGGTTAAATAATAAAAGGGTCCATTTGTACCACCACATGTATATACACGAATCGAGCTTTCATCATTCTCTACAAGTTTAATCCAGTGATTTATGTTTTTTAACACAGTTTTGGGGGAATCTGTTGAAGAAACTCAGTCAGACTGATAGACGAGTTAGAGTGGATTAATGTGATATGTGCTATGTATAAAGCCAGGCTGTTCTGTTTGGAGAAAGGAAAAAGTCAAGTATTTTAACACTGTAATGCTGCTCAAGGTTCTAATCATTTTAATGACTTTAGCAAAGGAGAACCGAGTGAGGTTGAAAAAGTTCAAAGACAATGATCTTTGCTATTAGAAATATGTTAGAACAGCAAAGCTGCCTTTTTATGCCTTTTCTTTAGTGACATCAGGAAATACTGCACCTCAGAGTAGAATTTTCTGATGTTTAAGCAGACGTGGCAGTGGCTACATGCTATTTTTTAAAATTTATATAAGTCTTTTGAAACTCTTCCAGTCTATCACTATGTAAAAGACAAACAGAAAATTAAACATAAATGTTTCTCTTGTATTTGACATCACAGGTGAAAAGCTTAATTTAAATTGAATTGAATGGGTGCACAGAATGGCTAAGGGCTTTGGTAATGGGATACAAAGCTTTTTTACATTTGGAACAATAGTTAAAATGAATCCTAGTTTAGAGGGGTGTAGATTGTAGCAGCGTTAAAACATCTGAAAGTTTTTAATGCACCTAATGCTGATATGGTGGTTTAGCTGAAGTGAATTTGGTGGTCAGCTGAGTTTCAAATGGATAAGTGCCCACAAGGTAAAAAACCACAGCTTCACCACTGAAATTATTTGCAATCTTGTTCACACTCTCAGCAAAAGGGTCAAGTATTAATTACTTCTTCACATCTTGCAGCACATTCTCACATTCCTGAGAAACATGAAAGGGTTCAGGGCAGGGAGGGTTGTAATTGCTGACACTTATGCTATACCTGCAACATGGAGAAATAGAGGTTGGGTGTGAAAAAAATCCTTCCCCAAGTACAGTAAGAAAGAGAAGGCTACGCTGTTCAGAACCCTATATGCATTTTTCTATACTTTGGGTCTCTGGGCTTATTATTTTATGTAGCAACTTCTTAATCTTCAGCTAGAAATGAAGACTTTATTTGAACAATTCTATTTTTTGTTTGATGTTCAGTAAATATTATCCTTCTCCCTCTCTTCCTACAGAGGACAAACTAGAGCTTTAAAAAAGGAGCATTTAATTTTATTTGCTATGCCATGTCAATGATTTCAAATGCCACCTAGCTGTAACTTTTGTTATCTTATGGAACTCCTTATACTGCAAACATTGTCAAGCTGCAAAAAACTAAACCATAACAATGATGAGAAAGTACACTCTCTTGCTTGAGCTAGCAGTCAAGTTCAAACTTGAGGACCTAAAAACAACCCACATTTGATTGCTTAAATAAAAAATGGTTGGTTTTTTTTTTTGGCTTTTTTTGGTGGGGGGGGGAGGAAGGGGGGGATGCTGAGCTCTTTGAACTTCCAGTCAGTTCAATGGAGGCTGTGGAATTTCAACACATTGGAAAACACATCACTTTTCTGTATGTCGAGTTAGGTGTCTAACACTAAGCACCTAAGTCTGAACATTTCAGAGTCTTC
>NW_017728993.1:32561049-32578662 GCF_001723915.1 Gavialis gangeticus | reverse complement strand
GGGGGGGTGAGGAAGGGGGGGATGCTGAGCTCTTTGAACTTCCAGTCAGTTCAATGGAGGCTGTGGAATTTCAACACATTGGAAAACACATCACTTTTCTGTATGTGGAGTTAGGTGTCTAACACTAAGCACCTAAGTCTGAAAATTTCAGAGTTTTCAGGAGTGCCTGAATCCCATTGACAATCGATGGGTGCATCTACATGGGACACATTATTGCGCATTAGCCTAATTTAGTGTGCATTATGGTCACATGTCTACATGTGCACACCCTTAATATGCATTAAAAAGGGCAAAATTAGGCTAATCGTGCCTAAATTTGATGCCTGCAAATGCAGGTAGTTAGTGGAACCTGTCTTTGACTTCTCAGTAGCAAATGCAGGTATTAAATTTAGGCTTGATTAGTTAAAGTACATTAACACATGTGTAGACATGACCTGGCACTAACTTTAGTGCTGGGTCTACCTAGCCACCAGGGGAACATGGCAGGGCTGCAGAGACTTGACACTAACTTTAGTGCCAGGTGCACTAACTTTAGTGCCAAGTCCCTGCATGTGTGGACACCTGCCAAAAACTGCTTAAGATGCATAAACGCTTAAAAGCCCTTGTAGATATGTCCAATGTGAATTAGTTTCCTGTGCGACCCAGATGGTTCTGAAAATAGCATTAAGATTTGGAAGTCATCTAGGTGCCTATGAAACTGTTAGCCTTTAACTCTTGATTCTTTTTCTTGCTCTTTACTTTATGTAAATTCACAGGAGTCATCATCTTTTATGTGGCTCAGTTTACTATCTGTAATCTAATAGGCTTTATCAGTGTTTATAGGGTGTTTTAGAACCTCTGATGAATGACACATTAAATGCAAAGTATTATTATTTTTTATTATTACAACTTTGTGATAAAGAACACGTTTTTTCAAATTCAGAAGCACTCATAAGCAAGGAACATTTAATTGATTACTGCTCCTGGTACCTTTGATTAGAGAGAGTTGGTCTTTAAGATGCTACCTTGCCCTGTAACTCATGACAGCAATGACTAACTTCAGTTCATGTTAGAATATTGATTTGCAGAATAATTAATATCTGGCCTATCTGGTTTCCACTAGCAAATATACTCATATTTATTCACACCCTCCCCATAGTTTTTTGTTATACTATTCCCATGTGTTATAGGAGAATGTATTAAGCCCTGAGCAGGGAGCCAACATAAGGACTATATAGTCACTTAAATTAGGATCCTATTAACTTAGCAGTCAGTGAAAGAACAAGATTTTGAGTACCACCAAGCACTGTCCTAGTCACCAAACATGATCACTGCTATGAAAAATAAAGTTGATCAAGGAATGGCAACAACTTTTTGGAAAACTGAAATTTCCAGAATTCACATTTTCAAATGTTTCAAAATTGCAAGTTGTTTCAAGGAAACCAGACTGTTAAGTGGCACAGATCCACTTGTCCAACCTTCCCCTCACACCTCTGCAGTTCTCCTGAGAAAGTGTGAACACTCCCTTAAAATGGACTGCAGTGGAAGTGACATTGCCTTTTAAGTGTTGGCACTGATATACCATGCTGGAAAGAAAGAATGACAAAATATCCAGAAAAAAAGAAATGTAATAGACTCTGCTCTGTCAGTCTGTTGAGCATTTTGAATAGGTACTTGGCATCTTTCATCACTTCAGTCTGCTGAGAAGAAATGTAGTTTTTGAAAGTTTGAATATAGCTTTGAAGCAAACCTGCCTGTAAATCTTTGACAAATCTCTCATTACAGAAACATACAAGCATGGCTACTGATCTTAGCAAGTCTTAATGACAAGGAGAACAATTTATTATCCATACTCTATACATAGCATTTACAGAATAAGGTGCATGTCTACAGTAAAAGAGTTCTACAGAATTCTGAACAGCTGTTCACATCAATCTGCCTAGCAGTTCTGAACAGGCCTGAAGAGTTTGTGTTTCATATTGTTCAGCATGGAGCTAGTTAGTGGCACCTGTCTTTGACTTCTCAGTAGTACTGACCCTTTATGGTCCCAGTTTATGCATGGGATTGGTTCAGCAGGCCTCTTTAAAAGCACCTGCACTAAACACCACATAATCAACAACACTGTGTAGTGGCACACAGTAGAAAAAATGAATAAAGGGATAGTTTCATAAAGTTCTTTAGGGCTAAGTATAGATCTTCAAAAAGCCCCTGGTGGAAGCTCTGTAACTACTTAAAGTGCTACAAGTTAGAGTGGGGGCTGTGCAGGCCACCCCCAGATTTCTGAGTCAGGGGGAGGGTTGGGTGGGATCTGCCCAGCCAGGGAGACTTCATCTACTCACCCCCAGTTCCCAGAGTGGCCAAAAGCCGGGTCGAGGAATCTGCTGCAGCAGTGTGTTGGCTGCAGTTGTCAGGAGGCTCAGGTAGGGGGGAGACTAAAGCACTTCAGGGTGCCTGTACACGTGTGTGTGTGTGTGTGGGGGGGGGCTGCTTCAACACACTGTAATTACAGTGCATCAAAGCAGACTTGATTTATTGAGTCTCCTGAAGTGTTAATTAGCAAGCCTCCAGCAACCTCCATGTCTCATGTATCAACAGCCCCCCTCTTCAGAATGGTGGTGGGGGCACTATTTGAAGCATGGGAACACTGATACATGAGCTGCTTAAATCAGAGCTGCTCTTGGAGTCACTGTAGTTAAAGTGCCCCCCACCCCGAACATGTGTAAAACTGTCCTTAGTCTGTTGCCACATTCATCAAGGGTTAATTTAGAGCATAATCCACCATTTTTAAAGTGCTTTAAGTGCTGTGAATGCCTTTACTGTTATGGCTTTAAAGTGCTTTCTGCATGCTTAACACACATTAAGTATAACATCTGTACCTAGCCTAGGTCAGATAAAAAGGCACATAGTATGACCTCTACATTTAGGTCAATGCATGCCCATGCACAAGTACTGTATTGAGCATAGACACCACAAAAGTGATTGATTCACCTGTGCTCAAATCAATGAAATTATTGTGCCTTGGGAAAAATTCACATCCTTAAGATAGGCAGAAAGAGGAACTTGCACTGCAGCTCCCTATAACCTGGGGCACTGACAAAGGAGGACTGCTATACTTGTAGGCAATACTATTGTACAAGAGCCCTGATGATAGATAGTTCATGGGAGAGGGAGTGAAGCAACATACATGTCACTCAAAGTAGATCATCGTAAATCTCCAGGTGGAAAAAGTATTGCTGGTACCTTTAACCAGATGCTCCATTGCCTATATTCTGGGACATGACAGCAGAAACTGGCATAACCCCAGGTCTGAATATGACCTGTGGTTTCTCCCCTTTTTGATCAACCAGGTGTTTTAATATACTCAATGCTATCTGAAACAACACAAACTATCTTGGTTTTGTGTGGGGGGAAAATGGGCCTCTTTACAGCATACATTTTTATACTGCAATAAAATTGGCACCTGGTATAGCAAAAAGGATATCAGCATGCACTTTACATGACTTTACAGACTTCATGTGAATAATGCAAGAAGTATTAAATAAAAGAAGCAGTGAAATTACCACTGCTGATAATTTTTCGAGCACAGAATAATTTCTTGAGAAAACAAGAGGCACTATTCATTATGCTCTATCACATAAGCTCGGGTTTCATTTTTTTCTTCTTCTGGCATTAGTTTTGAAAAATGCAAGGATCCCAGCTGCTTAATAATGACGTTGTTGTATTCATGCAAATCCCTCAGAACTTATGTCAACATTTAATTTTACAATAAATATAAAAATAAGACTAGTGCATCTGTAGTCCCCTGGGTGGTAACAGATGAGTCATCCAAAACATCTCCCCTTACAAACACCCACGCTATTCTAAAGGTAATAATAGTCAAAGAAAAATGTTAACATTCGTGTGGTGTATTGAAAGAAGTTTATAGATATTGACAGTAGTGCTCATGAAACAGATTATATCAAAACACCAAATATATTACCTTTACCCCAGTGGTAAGCTTTTGTAAATTGAAGTCAAATATGTAATCGGTGAACTCTGCTAGGATGATAAAAGCAAGAGGGGGGGACTTCAAGCACTATGGATTTAGAGATGGAAATGTTCCATCCAAGCATTTCTCCTTAATGAGTTTTAGAATAAAAATTATTTATACACTGTATGAGTCTGCACCGTGGATTTATATTTTGCTGCATTCCTTATGCAAACCAAACTCCCATGGATGTCAATAGGAGTTTCTCTTGTACAAGGCTGCAAGAGAAAGCATCTTGAGTATTTAATTCAAATCAAAGGAAAGAATGTCCACATCTTTATGTGAAAAAAGTCCTGTAGTATTTAATGAAGATGACAACAGACTTCTACCAACATTAGAAATAGGAGTCTATAGAAAAAAACCTATAAAATTTAATACAGAATTATATCATGGCTATGGAATTTTCAAAACATTTTATATAATTTAACACAGAAATTTCACAGAAAACTTATCCCCTATTCTGTTCTGCATAAGAGTAAACCCACTTGAAGTAGGCTGTATATATTTAGAAAAATGTGTGTTTCTTCAAATACCAGCAGAGCATATTGCTAGTTTTTATAATTTGAGATAGTTACAAAATTGCTCCTAATTTTGAACTTGAAAAAGCTAGCAACATTAGCAGCTGTTTTTACTGCCCTGTGCACAAGAATAAAAATGACAGAAAAAGGTCACTAATTGGCTTGGTCACGTTTACTTGCATTTTTACTTGTTGTAATGGACACTAGGATGGAAAGTGAGACACATTATAGGCAGAGGGTAGTACATCAGACTGCCTGCTGTGCCTGAACCATCACATTAGGGGAAATGCACATTTTAAAACACAGGATTTGCTGATGTACAGGGACCAAAACAGCAGTGACTCTAGGTGAAATCCTAGCTTGAAAGTGAATAGGAGCATTGTCTTTGATTTCAACAGGGCCAGGATTGCACCCCATACGTGATTCACCATAGTAGACTTTCAGAAACAGACACTGAGTGGTGGAAAAAAAGTTGTAGAGTGCAGCAGTATATAACGTGGATTCAATGGATCCCACATTTGCCAAAATGAGAAGGTTGTTGCTGACCATTTTCATTGCTCCATCCCACAGGATGTAGTAATGTCTGCCCCTTGGCTGCCCGAGTAAGGATTCTGTCCCTCAAGTTCCTATGTAGGTCATACAAGTAGAGCCTTCTTTCACCTCGCATGTACCTAGGTGATCAGCACTTGGGAAACAGAAACACCTTTCTGCTTCTATAAAACAAGCACCATTTGACAAGAGCAAACAATGGAGCTCATTCAGATTTCTCATCCCATCAGGGATTATCATAATGACTCTAACCCGCCTACAACTTTTCTTCTTTCGTAGTGCTTCCTTACATACACACTTCACTCTGCTAATTCAGCCCTTTTTCATGCTCTGTCTCCTTATGATTTCATGCCTTCTTTCACATTCCCTCCCCCACCTGGAGAATCATTTCCACATTTCTGCAATGTACCCCGTAACCTCATTCCCTTCCTTCGGGTTCTTTCTCATCCCTTTCTTTAGCCTAGCTCTCTACTTCTAATCACTGCTTGAGACCTGTCCATTGCCACTCCTTTCCGTGACCATGCCGGGATTTACTAAACAAAGCAAGCGAACAGAAATCAAACTCAAAAAGCTTTTCCAGAGAACATTTCTTGTTCCCTTCTTTTGTTGTCATACCGCTAAGGCTGGCTTTCTTCACACAAAAATAGATGTGTTGATAGTGTCTCTGATCATGGTGTGTTCTGTACTATCAGATTGTAAGTTGTCTCAGACAGCATCTTGTCTTTCTTGGTGACTGTAAAATACTAAAATACCACCTATGTATGATTTAAATAAAGTAAGACAATGGCAAAAAGACAGTTGTATTAGCTGTGTATCCACGTATCCCTTTGACTTGGAAATGCTGTGAGAGTTTTTGAATGAGACTGTGCACGGAAGAGTATGTTTATCTTTGCAACTCGGCGTAGTCTGTGTCCCAGAGGAACTGCTTGGTATTAATGAAAAGCTGAATAGTTCCTCTACCACACTAGGGATACCCTATCAACTATATTGCACACACCCTTATTTCGTAAGCCATCCTTACTGTCTTGCCTTCCCCTTTTTCTCTAATTTCTTATGTTCCATTTTACTTGCAGCCCTGAGCTCCAGCTGCACAGACTGAATTTTCTTTTCCATGATGAGAAATCCTCACCAATGACTATTTGTTTTGTCTACATGATATGGCAGAGTTGTAAAAATGTATCAAGTAGACTACAGACACACTAGCTTTTTTGTGGGGCATTTAGAAATTTTAAAATAAACACCTTTACTTTTTGTACCATTGGAATACTGACTCCAGGAGTCCTGTATTTGATAACATGCTCATACAATGCACATGTCTGGAATGAAATGCCTGATCTTGCTAGATACCTTCAAGATATTATCAAAATACAGGTGGGTAATCTGGTAACCCAACCTACTTGGAAAAAGTATGCAGTGGGAACTTGATACCTGAAAAACCCTAATTGAAGTGAATGTGTGCAAGAGACTTGGTAACCTTTAACTCGGATCCTAAATCAAGCCATTTATACAACTATTTTTGTTGCTTTTAGATGTCTCACATTATAAAATTAAAACAGGTAAATCTACCAAGAAAATCAAAGCAGTAAGCAGACTTCTTAGAATATAAAGGATTATAGATGGTTTTGAGACATTCAGGATCCCACCCCCCTGTTTTATGTTACAGCTCATTTTTGGATTTTACTGAACACTGTGAAGTTATTTCCCCAATTACAATGTTTGCCGAAAGAAATAGGCTGATCCACTATGCTAGAGATGTACACTATTCTATTTTACACTGGTGTGAATGAACCAGACCATGATGCAAAGATGCAGTGAACTCAACCTTAACTATCCTGTTCTGGTATACACAGCGTGTGGTGTCCACACACAACAATCCCTGCAAGCATTGCAAAGCCTGGGGATTGTCGCACCTGTCTCAATTCCCAGCAAAGCTCCCTGGAGCAGGTGCATAATGTCTATGGTTTATAATGTCTGTTTGCACCTGTGCCTCTTAACTAATGACCCTTTTCTGTTTTCTCTTGTTTTGATCTCAGGAGTGAGAGAGATGCTGCTGATGCAGCAGACAGGCAGCTGTGGGAACCCCCAGTAAAGTACATTAGGGGCATGTGCCTGTGTGTGTGCCTGCTAACTAACCACTGATTTTGTCCTTTATCTTTTGCAGGTGACTTCCCTCAGGATTAAAAAAGTTCACATATTTTAGAAATTCTTATAAAGCTTGGTAAAGTTCATGTTACCACTATGTGCTTCTGTGCTGCTCTGTGGGTTGGGATACTGAGGAGGCAAAAAGAGCCCCTTGGGTCTCTTCTAAGAGGAGCGAGTGTGGGAAGCATAGATTTAGGACCAACCAAGTATTTCCACATTTACTCTTGAGCCGGCACACACCTGGTACCGAGTACCTTGATAGGTGACAGAGCCAGAATTCTCAGTTGTGAAGGCTGTTAATTGAAGTGTAGTCAGGAGCACAGTGGCATAGCACTGGGAGGCAACAAGGATGCTGAATCATACTCACCATTAATGAAAAACTGAGCATTGCAAACTCAATGTAGCAAGGCCATTTGGAAGTATTTCCCCCTTCTCATGCCTATGTTTCAACGGTAGGCTTGTTGATATTGGGGCCAGGAACTGGCCAGAAGAGCACGTGAGGTGGGCTGCCAGCAAAACTCATTTAATATAATAATTGCAAATAATGTCTTGCAAATATAGTGTTTCTTTTACTCAAAACCTTCTTGCTAGCAGTTCCTGGGTGGTGTGCATGCATGTGTGTGTGTGTGTGTGTACTTGTAGTTCACAGCTACTCTCTGAATAGTATAGATGAGCAATGCTATAGTTTGCTCAAAAACCATTTGGTTTGCTTATTTGCTATCCATGCTGTAAGTGGCCACAGTTTTCTTCCTGCTCCTTGAGAGGAGGGCTGCAGCACTTCAAACAAAAGAATAATGAACAACAAATGATGAATGGTGAATAACAAATACTTTTGCTCATTCATAAGTGCCCTTGTTTGCTTATGATTGCATGCAATTTTGTATAAAAAGCAGCCACCTCCTAAATATGTATGTGTAGAAAAGCCCCTTCACATGAATATTCTTGAATAGCAAATAATGCTGAATGAGTCAAATACAGGCCCCAAATTTGAATGAATGTTTGTGAGCAGTATTCTCTCAGCACTATTCTCTCAGTATTCTCTCATACACATAAGGAACTATGGGCAGAATAACTCCTATTTAGAGCTAAATGGATTCGTGTCCCAGCCATTTGCCAATCATTTAAAATCTGCATGTAAAATTTAACCATAATTCCACTGAACCATATAAGGTAACTTATATTTCATAATTTAAACATCCTCTAGATAAATACATGTCAGTACAAGCAGCTTTTGTATCTTGTATCCTTTCCTTGGCTTAAAAGCGTTCATCCAATATCAACTAGGTAGTGAACTTTGAAGCAGAGTCCACTGTAATAATAGTAAAGTTTAATGATGCATGGCTTTGAGAGACTGACAAATTCCCAGCCAAAGTATTGATTTCTAGAGAATTTATGAAGCACAGGCTGTATTCTGTGTCATTATGGTCCATTTTTGGCTGGAAGAATCATGTAAAATAGATTTTTAAATGAGTGGTAATAGCCAGACATAAAGAAGGTATTGATGTGTGTCATGAAGGGTGAAATAGCATGCCAGGTAAAGGCATATAACAAATTGAAAACAACAGTGCTGCAACTCCTACAAATGTAAATTTGTTTTTAGTTTTAATCAAACCTTTGTATCAATAGGTACAAATTTTGCTACACAAGTGCAGAATATATTAAAAAAAACCACGGGATTTTTTTTAAATGCAATTATTTACAGTTCGATTTCATGCTTCACTTTAGAATACATGTCTATAAAATGCATATCTCACTTACAGACATGTTAATCAATATGAATTGTGTACTACATTACAACAAAACTACATCTGAGATTATTAGAAAAAAATCAAATGCACGTAGTTCTGCTTACTTGAGCAATATGTGAAAATTAATAGCTCGAACCTCGACAGAACTCTTGGTTAGAAGGCAGGACAATCTACCTTTTTAAAGTGAGAGCTCTAATAAGACTTTCTGAGATGTGCACTGACAAGGTAAAACCAAATTATGGCACAAACAAAACTTCCAAGTGGGTTAAAAATATGATGGTGTAGCGAAACTAACACAAAGATGGAGAAAAAGAGAAGAGTAATTGATTAGGTTGCTAAGGTTTTATAGAAAAGTAACACTGCATCTTAATTGCATTCCAGCAGCCTCTTTTTGAACTAGAAAAAGAGGTCACCTAGGTCTAACAGTGTAAGGGACCTACATAGTCCAGACATAAATATATCTCCCACACACCCAGAAGCGCCATGAGAATCAGCTAAATCCTCCTCAGAGCAGCTGCTTTTCAACAATTCAAGAGTTTATCAGCCTAATAAAAAAACTGCCCTGGCAGGAAAAAAGGCTGACAATCTCAATAGGCTCTTCTGTGGCCTAGTGGGACTGAAGAACTCTTCAAGGTCTTAGTCAACTCTGAACAGAGGGCTCTGAACTGGCACACTCATCTACACCACAAGCAAGTTGTGCGACCCAGCAAGAGGCCATTCTTTATATAAACGTTTTTCCCAGGAAAAATGCAGGCAAATTCAAAGAAAATGGGTTGAATCCAGGGTGCAAGGTTAGCACAAAAGTACTTTAGGACTCAGAGAATCAGGAAAAATTGTTTCCACCTGTAGTACAATCTTAAAGCAGTAAAGACCACAGCACTGTTCAAGTTAGAGTCCACCCACAGTTTTGTTTTTTTATGTTTTTGCTGGAGTTTATAAAAGCAGCCATCACTTCTCAAATGTAATGTATACAAGGATTAAATCCCCTGCTCATGTTTTTATAATAATTCTAAAGGCTCAGCTTGGCACAGTATAAATAAGTCAGTGACATCACTGCCTTCCTTCTTTCTCTATTTGTTATTTATTTTTAAATTAAGTTTTCACAGGCTATTTCACCCTAATTCAAATCTTCCTGTCTATTACCAAGTTAAGACAGACCTTTAAAGTTATTGTAACATAGCTTTCATGTGTTAATATGTGCATACATATAGTATACCTAAGTGTACATAATTACTCTATCTGACTGAAACAAATCAGCTTTACTAAAAGAGAACTGTCCCTTTTATCAACAACATTAACAGCTGAAAAGGGGAAAATATGTCAATTTAATGGCATATTAGATTTAGTAAATCAGCTATTCCTACAATTATTAGTTCACTTGATGACAAGTGTTCAAGAACCACCTTTGATCACTGACAAGGCCCCACAAAAATCGTATAAACTATGATAAATACCTATAATTAACAGCATGAAGTTATTTCTGACCTACAGCAAAGGAATGACTTCACATACTTCAAAATTTTCAGGTTGTTTACTTACTGATCTATGTGGTTCATTTGTGCTCTTAGATTTTACACTGTGAGACTGCTCTAATCTGCTTGCATGCTGCTGCATGTACGAGAGGAGCATCTATAATGCATGGCTAATTTGTGTGTAATTGCAGCAATTTGCATGTGCAGATCAATGAACTGTGTAAGCAAATGGCAAGTATGCATCTAACAGCTGCTCTTTGGGCACTTTGGGCTGTACTCACAATGAAACCCATTGCATGTACAAACCAGAGACATAACTGTAAACAGGCAGAAGGGTTTGGAGTCCCTGACTGAGTGGGGCAACAGTGTGGTGCAGTTAGAGGTAACCAAGCTAGTTCATGTGTTATGAAAAACAAGGAGCACTTTGATACATGCTCCAGGAGTGGGCTTGGCTCCAAGAGCCGCTCTCATTAAAACACCACAGTGTCTTGTGTATCAGCGTCCCCATGCTTCAGAATGGTGGAGGGGCCACTTGAACTAAAACTCATTTGACAAGCTTTAGTTAAAGTGCCCCCACTGCCATTTTGAAGAATGGGGATGCTGATACACGAGACACGGAAGCTGGCTGGAGTGCGATAATGAATCGAGTCTGCTTCAATGCACTGTAATTACAGCGCATCAAAGCAGCCTCACCACATGTCTATAGGCAGCCAAGAGCCATGTTCCAGATTCCTTGAATACTCAGAAAACCTGCTGACTTCAATGGGAGTGTACTCAGAGTGGTAACTTCACTAGCAGATCTGAAGATTTTAGAAACCAGTCTGGTAAAATTCTGCTTTTTTCTTCTTTTGATCTTGTTGTCAGCTTATATTAGCTTATATAACTCAAAATGTCATCTTCCTATGAAATAGCTGATCACTGCCTATATTTGCCATACCATAGACTTCCCAACCTCACACATTCTTTTAACCTGGCCTTCACCCAAAACTGCTTTCACAAAGACCAAATTCTTTTTCTGATTATCATATTACCTCCTCCTCCATTAATCATTCTAGATTCTGTCATTTCCCAAGACTTCTTGTCCATTAATTTTATGATTTCCTTGATACACTTTACCCAGTGGTACCATTTTGGACTCAAGGCACCCCTCCATAACTTCTATGAATTGAGTAGCACCTAATTTCAAAATCTAATTTATATATTAATAGTACTTACCTCCTTGCAGAGGGATCAGGAGACTGGCCCAGCAGGGACAAGCTTGAGCCTGCCCTTATCTCCTCACATCTCACTTTTCTCCTTATACCTTGTGGCACCCTTCAAAGGATCTGGGGGCACCATAGCACCCTGGTTGAGATTTAATGCTCTACCAACTTCTTCCATCAGAAACCATACGTGCTCAATCTTCAATAAATCCAACTAGATCTTAAATACATGACACTTTTGTCCTCCAAATTGGCATGAAGCTTTCAGAGTGAAATTCAAAATGGAAGGGAAAACAAAGCCAGGCAATTCTACAAAGCTCTACAAGAAGTACATTCTTGCAGATCCTAACATTTTCTGTAATGTGAATAATTCTTCAGATACCCTGAACTATGGCTTACATCTAAATTCAGTAAATCTGGAACAATTTAATGTTCTTCAGTGGAGTTAGTCTGGATTCACACCTGTGTTTCTGGAGAAGGATTTGGCCAAATATTATTTTAAATCACATTTATTTAATTCCCCCCTAATATGCAGAAATTTGGTGTTCAGGGTATGAATGTGAAGAAGAGAATGGTGCTATCCCAAAAGATGTTAATGGGTTTCATTAGTTCAGTATCAGATCCAAGTAAAATTACACAACTATGAAAACCAATAGGTGTGTCAAGACAAAGGAGCAATCAAGTCCTTAAATGTAGTACAACTGAGGCAGGTCAGAGTAAAGCTATACGGATTGAGGAGTTTCCCAGGTTACAAATGTGGGGCTAGAATATTGATTACAAGGTGTGCGGGATTGAAGTAGAAAAAAAATCACAAGTGCAAGCATGACAAGAAGAGAAAGAAGAGAAATAAAGATTCCTGGGCAAAAGTGATCCATTGGAAGGACTCACTTTCTAAGCAACAAAAATGTCTGCTGTTTATTGTTTAGACCATGTACAGAGTATCAGGATTTTTTGTACATTTTTTTTCTAAATAAATGTTTATATTAAGAATATACCTGACTCTCACAATCAATTTCTCATTCTAATGGAAACAACCTTGAAAGTTCTTGGCTAATTACCCAGGTCCGAGGGACCATGGTAGTTTTTTTAACGAATTAAACTAGTGGGAAAAGTTGTCTACAGTTAATGCAACAGCAAGCTTTACTAGGAGTACGTCAAAATTATTTGTATTCTTTGTGGCTAAATAGACAAAGTGAAAGGCACAGCTTCCAAACGGTTTCCTCTGTGAACTTTTGACACAAGTTTACTTAATTTCTTGGCTCTATTTGGCTAGTGGTCTGGGGTGTGAAGCAAAGTATGTCACGGCAAAATGAGAACAAAGACAGACCAATAATGCACAGAAAGCAAAACCAAGCCATGCAGTAAATGACTTACGAATTAGGCTTGATAAAATACATGGTGTGTATATTTATAATAACCTAAAAATACATTTACTCATCTTTGTTTTTGGTTCAGGGAGGAATTTTACTTTTAGAAAAGCAAACCAAAGTAAAGTCTAGACCAACAGCCCTCAATCATTTAGAATCAGGGCACATTTCTATAACTTCTTTAAGTTAGGGACACCCCAATTGAGAACCACTGTTGTGCTGCCTTTACTTACTTTAGTGGTTCTCAACCAGAGTAGTGCCACCACTGCCAATGTTGCTGTTGCACCAGGTAAAAGGATCAGACTGGGAAAGGCTGTGGTATCCAGCCATCACAGCACTGCTGTCACAGTCAGAGCATAGTGGTCACTGTGGTACAGACACACCCTTAGAAAAGTTTTGTTAAGTTATTTTGTGGTGCTGGCCTTGTGCATACTGTCCCAGGATCAAAGAGAGCAAAAGCAGCCTCCTCTTGTGTAAGTGTTTCTTCCATACAACCAACAATCAAAGTCACAGCATAATGGGATAGTGGGCACAAGGGGAGGTCAAGGTCAGGCACTTCTCCAGATACAATTTTATTTAAAGAAATATGTCTCTTTATTCACATTCTGAGTTGCAGGCAGCGTTTTTCATTACACAAGAGTGTGCAGTATTATACAGGTTTATAGTCAGTTAGTCTATATTACTGTAATCTACCATTGTGAAGATTATGTAAAACAACAATTCCCACGGGGTGTAGTCTAACTAACCTGGACGGATGCAAGTGAACTGCTCTCAAAAGGAAGAACAGGTCAGAGCTTACCGAACGTGATTCACCACAAGGACCAAGGGGAATAATTGCTGTCTGCCTGACTTGTTTTACTTCATGTTATGTGCTGTATGTACTGTTGTCACTATGTTGGAGTGTGGGATGCTGCTGGGTGCTGCTATACTGTTTTTTTTTATGTACTATCACACAATAAAAACATGGTGTAAAAATACACAGGGAAGTATAACACAGCCTATCATCTGTTCTATCCTAGCACTGCTAATGTTGTCTAAGTCTAAATAAATGGCTCAAATACTAGCATCGTACTTGAAAATTCTTTGCACAGCCCTCATGTTTTTGAGAAGAGCAGCTGCATAGAGTTTTAGGAATTAAAGATGAAAAAACCCTACACAGACATCTAACTCATCCCTTTACAAGTGAAAGGCTGGCTTGTACAGGCCTGTGCTACAATATTTGTTGTCACTAATATTTTTAATTGAGCATCTGAACACACAAACTTTTCAATGGATCATAAAGGACAAGACACGGCAATTAAAAATAATACCTGCCAGTGCATGGACTTAATTTGTTTTATTTGAAATTAATTTATTGTTTAATTTCTAGGATATGTGAATCAATATATGTGTTTGTTAACACTCATGTAATTGTTTTAATAATTTCTCTCTTGAAAGTGGAGGCAACAGATAACTAGTTTAAAAGATTCTACATAGCACACTGTGTATCCTAATTTATACTATATCTATATCTATATACATTTGCACATTCCACAGAATTTTTAAAACAGTATTTTTTAGTATCTGCAAACTATTTGCATGCCTATACAGGATTTTGATGTATAATTATATATTTGAAGCATGTAATTGTACATACACTTTAGTTTGCAAAAATATGATGTGTACTTCTTTGAAGAAATCCCATCTTAAAAGTATGCACTGTTTTTTTTTCTTAAAATGGATATAAAACATAACATCCCATCTTTTCTACAATCAAAATCATTTTATTTTCAAGGTCCTTAATAATAATTCTGTATTTCTTCCTTCAGTTTCATTATACTATGCTATATAACTTTTACTTTATATTAAAATATATCTCCTGTATAAAATATCGAGAGCTCACAATACCCTCCCATAAACATACATCAGAACATGGCACTATTATAATTAACATGTACCATAATATATTTATAACATGAGACTTAATCATCTTGTTGGATGCACACTGGAAAGGAAAAGGGTGGAAATTGTATCAGACAACCATAAAAGTAGTGCCCTGTATCTACATGCTACTTTTACCTGGGGATAGGGGGTCAAAATTACATCATTCTTAGCATCTAGCTTTTATGTGAGATAAGGAATTATCACATTCACATCCTATAAACACAGGCAATAATCTACATAAATGAAAATATAAACCAAAATAAAAATACAAAACCCCATATAACTTATAGATTAACATCACTGAAGAGTACCTTCCAAATATCACAGTTTTCTGCACACTTCTGAGTATGGCAAAGCTATATTTAATTATTAATGAAACCCCTGCACTTGACTATTATATAAAACATTCTGCACTGTATAATATTTGCTTCAAAGAGAAAGATAATAGCATGTCAGTCTGTCTGTAAATCTAATGCTTTAGTTTCTACTAAAACACATTTAAAATGTCTTTAAGCCTTCTCCAACATGTAAATAATGATAAAGATTGAGGAATTTTGCCTCCATACACAATGATAATTAATTACTAGAGGAAACCTTGCATCTGTAACATTAAATATAGTCACTCTTCAGAGAGCATGAATGACACCAAATAAAAAATATTGCCCATTACTAGGAATAGAATGTGTATACAGGTCCCTGTATTTGAAACTATCCATCTTTATCCTTAGCTTTCTCCTTCTCTACCTCATATTCTAGGCTAGAATGCAAGCAAACAACTCTTGTAAAAGGAAACTCAGCTCTCGCAGATGTGAGCAGCCAAGATGCCCCCACAAACTTGTGGGAAAGACCAATCACAACAGTATTCCCTGTGCATAGGGACTGTGTATAGGGACTGCCCGTCCTTAGCACAGCCATCAGAGCAGAGACAATGTGGAAAGTAAGACTACAATCCTTCCCCTCAATCAGTTTTATCATTATTATTTGTAAAGAGAGGTGGTTAGCCAGGTTAATCTGAAGTCAGGCAGAAGGCAGAGGGGGGTGGCACTTTAGAGATGAATTGACCAGAAGCTATGAATAGGTGGACTACAGTCCTGTGCAAAGTGGCAAGTATTCACTTTGGATTCAGATATGGCTGATTCGGAGGGACAGTGATTCGATTCAGTGATTCGAATCACTGTCCCAATTCGATTTAGCTGAATTGGATCCGAAGATTCAACGCCACTTCGGAGATTCAGCCATAGACTAAACAGGCAGCAGTCCTCACCATGTTGGACACAGCTGCCTCTAGCTGATAAGTCTGCTGTGGTGGGTGGAGGGGAGAGGGAAGGGGTATGGGAGGCAGATCAATGCCCCTCACAGCAAGGGAGGGACTGGGGCTGGGGCTGGGACAAGCTGCCCAGCTGGGGCAAGGGCGCGCAGGACTCAGGAAGGAGGGCGGGGGGGGGGCATGGGATGCAAGCATGGCAACACTGGGAGAGGGGGCTATGTCCTGCTGCTGCTTGCCCAGCTGGAGTGGGGCGGGGGGCACGCAACGCAGGTGCAGCTTGCTCTGGGTGTAAGGGGGCAAGTGACAGCAGGGCAGAGCCCCCACTCTCACTGCTGCCATGCCTGCATCCCCCCCCTCCTCGCCGAGTCCTGTGCCCCCCCACACCCTGGCTGGGCAGCCTCAATCCCTCCCTCACTGTGGGGGCATTTATCTGCCCCCTCCATGCCCCTTCCCTCCTCCCTACACCCACCACAACAGACTTACCAGCTAGAGGCAGCTGTGTCCAGGGTGGTGAGGACTGCTGCCTGTTTAGTCTATGGCTGAATCTCCAAAGCAGCACCAAATCTTTTCTGAATTGATTTGGAGGCTTCCTTTTGACCTTTTAATCGGTCTTTGGACCTAAAAAATTGGACCTTTTTAATTGCTTTTCTGATTTGATGCAGATTTGGAGATTCAGCTGCTGAATTGGACTGAATCTCCTCTGAATCAAATTGGCTACTGAAGCTTCACACAGCCCTAGTAGACTATTACCTACAAAAGCTTACATCTCTTTGAACCATTCCATCTCTAAAGATGCCACTCTGCCTTGCCTTCATTATTATTTGTAATGTGGCAGTGCCTAGCAGTTCTCATCATAGACCAAGCTACCTGTGTGATAAATGCTGTATGAACACATAGCCAAAAGACTCTGTAGGGGAGAGTCATATGGGGGAGTCCAAGGAAACAAAAAAACAGTATTATTCAGCCTGATAGACATTGGTATTATCAGTGCACCAATGGCCTAATGTTGTCAAGTGTTTTATAGGCACTGTGGCAAGGAACTGTTTTAAAGGAGGATTTTAAGAAGGATAATTAGGTAATTATCCACAAAATGACAAGGACCTTCCCTCAAGCATAATGGGAAGCATGGGGGAAAGCATGAAGGAGATTGTTTGAAAATTAGCAAATGGATGACAGTGGCTGGCATTGTGAGCTGATCAAATATAGGAATTAACATGGGTGGGTGGGTAAGGGGTTGTGGGGGGCTATGGGTATGTGTGTGTGGATATGTATGTATATAGGGTGTGGGGTGTGTGTGGATATGGGTGGGTTGGTTCTGGGGGTTCTGGGGAGGTGCATTTGTGGGGATGTGTGTGGGTGTGCATGGGGTTTACGGGGGGCTGTAGGGTGTGTGGAGGGGGAGAGTGTCGGGGTGGGGGG
>NW_017728993.1:32517522-32560700 GCF_001723915.1 Gavialis gangeticus | reverse complement strand
GTGCGTGTGTGTGGTGTGTGTGCACATAGCAGTGAGTGGGGCCCCCTGCAGTGGCATGTGAGTGTGTGGGGGGTTTGTGGACTGTGTGATTGTGTGGCAGGAGGGTAGAATTGTGGGATTTTCAGGGGACGGTTTGTGGGTATGGCGGGGTGTGCATGGGAGACTCCAGCACATGCCCCCCTGAGCTGGTCAGCATCCGCTTCTACCCCACAACAGCCTGGAGCCCACAAACCCTGCAGTCCCTCCCTGCCACTACCAGCAGTGTGCAGCCCCAGCCCACCCTGTCCCTGCTCCAGACTCACCCCAGCAGGAGCAGATCAGACAGAACCTGGGCACAGCCCTGACCCTGCTCACCCTGCACCTGCTCTTGGCTTGCCCAGCCAGGCTCAGCAGTGGTGGCACAGGACAGAAGCTGTTGCTCAGTGCAGGGGAAAGTGCACCCCCCCAGGCCATTTCTGCTGAAGCTGCCTGGAGCCTGAGCCATGCCAGGCTGCCCTGCATCTGCTGTGTGCTGCCACTGGTGCCCTGCTGGGCAGCCTGAAGCAGGGCAGCTTGGCATGGCATGGGCTCCAGATAGCTGCAGCAGGGACAGCCTGGAGGTGGTGAGGGAGAGGGGACACTTTTCTTCCCTTGCTGAGCAACAACTTCTGTTCCAAACCATCACTGCTGAGCCTGGGTGGGGGAGCCTGGAGCAGGTACAAGCCACACAGGGTTGGGGCTGTGCAGTGCAGGTCCCTGCTGTCCCCAGAAGCGGCAGTGGGGCTGGCCCCAGCAGTGGCAGTGGCTGGAAAGAAAGGCAGTCCAGCTGCAGAGCCACCTGAGCCCCACTGCATGCCCAGGGGGAAGCAGGATGAGCCACAGCTGGACTGTGCCTGGGCCTGGTGGGACCAAGGGACCCACTGTGGGCTGGACAAAGACCTGTGGGCTGTATTTTATGCCACCCCCCATGCTACATACTGAAAAACCATGGATCACCACACTTACGTCTACAGAAAGAGATTCCAAACACACCAAAAAAGCAGTGATCAACATTCAGGCCCTCAGAGATCACCATGACTGGTCTATGGAGAATATTAGTAATATCCATCTCACAAACTAAAAACTGCCTTTACCCAGCAAGGATGCTCCAGCAGAGAAATAAACCAAATATTTGAAAAAGTCACCCAAATACCCTGCAGCATCGTACTACAATACAAAAAGAAAACCCCCACTGCCCACAGACCCTTGGCTGTCACCTATCATCCCACACTTGAACCATGAAGAAAGGTCAAACTACAACCTATACTGGAAAATGAGCAGATTGTGAACAAAATATTCCGAGGTTGATTCCTTCCCCTCCTCTCACAGCCCCAACACACCCTCCCGGCTTTTAAACCATTCCCTAACCTTGCCCAACTCATCATCAGAAGTAAATTCCTGTGACCAACACACACCTAATGGGTCCCAGCCCTAACTTAACAATAAATGCAAGACCTGTCAACTGATCTGTACTGCCAAAACAATATACACTCCCCACAACAAAATCATCAGACTCTGTAGATCATACATGTCTATACTGGAATGTGGTATACCTCGTCCAGTATACCAGCTGCCCTTGTAGAAACTACATGGGTAAAATCAGACAAATGCTTTGCACTAAAATGAATGATCAACGAAAGAAGAAAAAAAGATAAAAGACAGAGAAACTGGAACACAGGTAGAACATTTTTCACAGAAAAAAATACTCCCTAACCTCGCAGTTCTTTTGCTCAAAGGAAATCTACAAAACACCTTCCCAAGGCAAGCTTGGGAACAAAAATTAATTAGCCTATTGGACACTAAGAACCAGGGACTTAACATACACAATGACTTAACAGTTCATTATAATCTACCTGATACTATTCTCTGTGCTTCACAGGTGATAACAACCCTCCTGAACTATCTTATTCTTCCATTATCAGATGTCTACTGCATCTCTTTTGTCTGTTGGCTACCTGAGAATTTCTTATTTCCTCTCTTTATTTACATATGGAGTTTTCCACAAGCTTCTCTTCCATCTGCTACTTAGCTCTGCCGTGTCCGCTTCACTCAGAGATCCAAAGAAAAGTAGTGTTATACCTGAAAGCTTGTCTAAGGGCTGTTCCAACCATGCAGTTGCTCCAATAAAAGATATCACCTACAAAAATGCTTGCCTCTCACTTGAAATTCCAGTGATTTTTGTGTCTGGAGATTTGGGGGGGCAGGAAGGAAAGGGGGGTTGTGTCCCAAAATTTGACAATTCTGGTTAGGAGCAACAAGCACTGAAAGATGTTACCTGAGAGCAGCTCTTGATTCTGGTGTCCCCATTAAATCGGCATCTGGGTTCTGGTACTCCCTTTCCCCATCCTTAGTTATGCTACTTATTATAGGGGGTGGGTTTTTGTGTCGGGGTTGGGGAGACAGGTTGTGTGAAGATTGATGTCAGATAGGATTTTCTAGCAGAAAACTAGTTCCACATTGTAATGGAGTGCAATGAAATCATTGAAAAGAGAGGGGTGAAAATGTAAGTCTTCTCATGATTAAGCACAAAAATATAATTGTGTCTTTCTTATCATAATTACACATTAGCTCAATATTCAAAATATTCTGAAGATATTAGTAATAGTAGTTCTTATTTATCCTAAAAATGATAAATAGATTAATTCTGGCATGCTCTGTAATAAGCACTCAAATACAAAAGGCGGAAGCAGCACAGATTAAGTAACTTCTGATGTATCATTTTTACCAGTATCAATCCCTGAATGTTGAAGGCCTAGCAGGGCCAGGCCATCCTATCCTGAAGAACCTGTGGCCCCAGGGAGTCCTGCAACCAAGGGGCCATACCCTGTTCACCTCCTGCTGCTTGCGCCATGTTTAAAGGGCTCGATTCAGGCAGGGAGCCCCTTCCTGGCTGAGGGGGGGAGGAGTTCCCGGCTCTGCTCCTACCCTGGCCCCAGCCCCAGCTCCGGGGAGGGAACCCAGGCATCCCCAGCATGTGCTCACCCCATGCCCCCCGCAGCCCACATGCACATAGTCCAGCCCAGACTATTTTATTTCAGTGAGTTTATACTGCAATTAACCACAATTTTGATTTTTTGATGGATCAGGGCCCCCCAAAACTATACCTTGCAGAGGGCCCCAAAAACTTGTGGGCTGGCCCTGAGGCCTAGCATCCTTGACACATATTTTACATAAACTTCCACTCTCATGAAAGGATTCATAGAGTGTGGACAGATATAACACCTGAACCATTCCAAAAATGTCACTGATAAGGAACGGGTTCACAATTGTCCCTGGACAGGACTGTCTGCACATACACTGCTAAAGGTTCTAAGTAGCAGCCTCATATTTTAGGATTGTACTGCTGCCACAACGTTCCCAGGGGATGGTAGATGGTAGAGATATTCAGACCATCATGACTTCCAGAGAGGAGTGGAGTGGTTGCCAGGTGCTGGGGCATGGAGGAGGTGGGGAGGTGTTTGTGGTTCCCAGGCCCTTCCTAAGATCTCTGTGGCTTTTCCACCCCTGTCTGAAAAGCCATGCTTCCACCTCCCTGCTACATTTTGTGGTGCCAGGCTCATATGGGGCATGCAGGTGGCAAGCCACACAGGCCCCTGGCCCCTGACAACCCCAACACTCCTCTCCTTCTTTCCTTTTTATCTGTGTTATATATAAGTGTAGTCTTGTTGGCCACGTTGAAAACTGTCACCACCAACTCGAACGCAACCTAAACACAGCTTTGACACCCACAAACAACAAGCAGAGAGGTGTATTGGAATGTTGATTCAGAAGTCACAAGAGAGAGAGAGAGGGAAGGTGTGTGCAGGATGGTTACCACTGTTAGTGCAACTTTATTGTCAGGGTATTCAGAATTTCTGCCTGGGTGCTATATAATAATTATAAACAGAACAAACAACCAGTTCTTGAGCAAAGTAACTGTGACCACATAACAAAGACAAACATTGCTGGGTACTGTCTGAAGCACTCCCCATTCCTCTCATAAATCTATGGAATAATTATAATTCTTTTACACAAAACACTGTCAATAACATCTTTTATGAATCCAAAAAAAATCAATGAACAGCATGCTTGAAATCACTAAAGTATCATCACTTGTTACTCCACCAATGCTTTTATAATTCTGATATATTAGGTATAGTAAATCCTGCTACTGGGAGCTGCTTGTTTGTTCACAAAATCTTTATTTTAACAGATGAATTTGAGCTTCAGTTTGATGTTTCCCAGACCTTACCTACCCTTCCTGTGTTGCCAACTCTTGCAATTTTAAATGAGTCTTGAGATATCTGATGTTGTTCTTAAAGGCCAGTTCCTGGAGCCTAGTGATTAAGTGAGAACTGCAACTTTCTTTTTTTTTTTCCTCTCTCTCTCTCTCTTTCTCAGCTCCCATGGTTGAACAAAAGAGCTTGAAAATATAAACCATAAAGGTCTAAACAGAGAAAGCCAATCAAAAGAATGTCAGATTTATTATTTTTAAGACTTATGATTTTTAGAACAATATCTTGATTTGGGGGGTGGGGAGAATAATTTTTTTTGAAACAGTTGAGGTTAGCAAACGTCAGAGGGGAATGATGGAAGGCTAGGAGAGCCATTCTGAAACAGAACAGAGAGAACATGAATGAGGCAAGAGTACATTCCTTTCCTGGCTACTTGGCTTTCTTTGACCTCATGAAAGCTTTTGACTCTGTCAGCCAAGAAGTGTTGTGGAGCATTGTTCTGAAGTATGGATGCCCACCAAAAATTGTCACCATTCTCTGCCTGGTTCTGACTGAAGGATCTAATATAGATCCCTTTGAGGTTAAAATGGGAGTTAAGTAAGGCTGCATTGTCGCTCCAGCACTTCTCTTAATATTCCTTGCTGCGATGCTACATCTGACCACCAAGCTTCCAGCTGGAGTGAAGCTAAGCTACTGAATGGATGGTAAGCTGTTTAACGTCAGCCAAGTCTGAGCCAAAACCAAGACCACCCTGACCTCAACCATTGAGCTCCAGTGCACTGATGATACTGTAGTGTGTGCTCACTTGGAAGCAGACCTTCAGGTAATTATCAACGTCTTTACTGATGCATACAAGAAAATGAGACTGACACTTAACATTCAGAAGACCAAGGTCTTCCACCAACAAGCTCCTAATGAACAGTCCCCGGCTCTGGTAATCCAGATCCACAGCGAGACTCTGGAGAATGTTGAGTACCTCAGAAGCCATCTGTTGCAGAAGGCTGACATCAACAAAGAAATCCAACGTTGGATGCCTGAAGAAATGAGTGTGCAAAGATCACAACATCAGATCCAAAACGAAGCTCATCATTTATTCAGAAGTCATGATCCCCACCATGCTGTATGGAGCTGAGACATGGACAACATACGAGGGACATCTAAAGATGTTGGAGAAGCACCATCAATGCTTCCTACAGAAGATTTTCTGAATCCAGTTGGAAGACAGAAGCACCAATGTTTAGCATCCTCCTGCAAGCAAACATCATGAGTATTGAGGCAATGATCATCCAGCATCATTGGATGATCCAGTGTTGGGCCAGCCATGTAATCTGGATGGCTGATTCCAGAATTCCAAAGCAAGTTTTATTCTCTCAGCTCAGTCAAGCCATACGCTCAAGAGGAGTGGAGGGCAGAGAAAGCTCTTCAGGGATATCTTCAAAGCCAACTTTAAAAAATGCAACATCAATGTCAACTCATACGAAACTATTGCCCAAGACCACCCCAAATGGAGGAAGAGTCTCCTTCAGGGATCTCAGTGCTTTGAAATCTCATACAACAACAGGAGGCGGAAAATTGGGAGCAGCAGAAACAGCATGTTATGGACCAAATCAAGAATCTAGAGCCACCATCCCATACAGAAACACATGTCTGAGCTGCAGCTGAATCTGTCATACCCAGAAAGGCCTCGTCAGTCATCTTCAGACACATAGATAAGACAGTCATGGAAGACAATCACCCTTGACTGTGAGGGATTGTCAAAGACTTGTTGATTTCTTACCTGGTCCTTTCTCTAAGCAGGTACTGCTGTTCTAACTTGCTCCCTAAAGAGATGCTTTTGAGTGAAAGTGGTTGTCTTGCTACAAAGTCAGCAGTTGCAAAGAAGTCCCCAGGCACTTTACAAATCTGTTTGTCTCTCTCATGGCTGGCTCTGTCCTCACACAGCATTCTTCTGAGTCTAAAAATTAGTGTGCCCATACTGCCAGTGAGTCACAGGCTGGGAAAAGCTTAATTTTTATAAAAAAAAACCCCAATTAAAAATGTTTAAAAAAACCAAACCTGGTGACCCTGATTGGCAGCCCAGTGGTCTATTAAGAGTTTGAGGTATGGGTATAAAATTTTATCAATAGTGTATGTTCCTTCCCCTGAAAGGACAGAACATCAGAGGTGTCAGGGGGGCATATATTCCTGGAGCAGTGGAGCTCAATCTCTGGCCCATGGGCTGCATCATCTAGCTCAAGGCTTCAAATGAGTCCATACATTTGGCAGCAGGGGAGCACTGGTAGTGTTAAATGTCATGGCTTCTAGAGCTGCAGCTGTTAACACTACCACTACACCCCAGATGCTATATTTCAAGACCTGTGGGGATCCTTGAGGGCTGAATGACACAGCCCAGTGTGCCGATGTTGGGGGTTGCTCCATGGCTAGATATGGTGTGTGGGTCTGGGCCATGGACAGATTGCACATGCAGACCAACCCCATGCACTGACTCCACACTGGATCCAGCCAGGGGACCAACACCGCCTATGGGATCCAGCCCATAGATGGACTCCACACCACTCATCTGGCCTGCAGGGCCAGAAGGATAAGCACCACTGTCCTGGAGGAACAATCTTAAAGGCAGCAGACTACTTTAGAACTAAGATGTTTCCCTTTGTACATTTGCAAAAATCAGAAAAGCATCACTCGGGTTGTACCTGACCTGGGCTCCAGAAGAAGGATAGTTGCATTCTCAGGAGAGGTGTTCCCAGGCCCCTCCAAGTAAGCTGGTCTCGTTTCAAATGTGCCAAATAGAAGCCAATATATGCTTGACGGACTCTACCTCTATGGTTACAACTTTGACAATTTTGGCTACTGTTAAGCTTTCTATCACAATCACTTTTAAATGAATAAGTTTATTATTTTCTCCAAGTTACTTTCTGATGTACGTTCCAATAAACCTATTCATATCTTACCTAATGTAGATGCACAGGATACCTCTACTTGAGGAAATATTTAGTGTCACTATTCTGACAGGCCACTTTCTAGTTGAAAGGATGCAGAATCAGAGAGGACCAATCCAATAGAAAACTTGCTGATATGGCATACAATTAAAGCAGAAACAAGAGAGACCAAGAAATCTGGGCCTGGGGCTGGAAGAATTGTAGTTATGAATTATACAACACGGCACTGGCTGTGATACTATTTATTCATTCCTGTAGCACAAACACAACAAGAAACACTGTTCAGTATTTCTGGTCCATTATGAAAACTACTAAGCCAAATCCATCCCTGACTGGTTTCAACTGATGTACAGCCAAGGATGAATTTGGTCCCAATGTGTCTTACTTTACTTAACACAGTCCACATAATTTACGTCCAATGCATCATATTGCTCACTTACTCCCATTTAGAGCTTTATAGTAGTTTGATTTCTATAGACTGAGACAGAGGGATCCTTACGCTGACAATTATTTTCTTGGTGCACGAGTGCTATTTATGTTGGCTGGTAGAACCCTTTTGTGTGTCACTGCTCACTAAGGCTACTGTAGTGAAGGTTCTTCCAGCAATCCCAGAATTCCTACTGCCAACCCCCACTTCCAGGCCCATTACTCTGTCATAAAAAATGTGCTCTAAGCTATGCCTGGTGCACAACTTCTAAGTGAGAAGTTTATTCCTGTTGAGCATATGGATAGCTCAGAACTCAGAAGAACTAAGTAACGAAGACAGAGCTTAGCCTCTCTCAGGATGTCTAGAAAAACAACATACCATCAGTTTTTGGACAGAAGTGTGTTTCATTTTCCTCCAAACAGGGTATGTTTAAGTCCGGTGTTTCATATCAGCATTGTGTCAGCATGTCCCAGTCCTCCTGACCTTGTGCCACTTTCACATCACTGTTCAAGTGGACTAAGTAAACAAAGCTAGGAGCCCAGCCAAACGAGTGGCATGCTGGGGAGCTGGTCTTGCAAGAGAAGTCTCCGTAAGACATTTATTCTGTGCCCTTACATTCTAGGGACCGTTGTTCGTTTAGCTGCTTGCTGCCAGTCTGAACAATGTGAAGTCACCTGGATGGCCAGATGACATCACAGGGAACACTGACATTACACAAAGGGTTAGCAGGCTCTTGTTAGAAGCTGGAGAAAGCTATAGCAAATGTTCAGTTTGCCTCTTCACCTTCCCCATTTTTATGTGCAAATTAGGTAGAATATAGTGGTCTACTGACAAAATCACGAGGAGATGCTATTTTATGCTGCAGAATTTGGGGGCCAGAAGAAAAAAACACTCCACCCAAAGGTTAAGCATTTCTCTCCCTTCAGAACCTCACTCTCTGGATGCAGGTACAGCGATCTGCTTTGCAATGGAACGAGTGAAAGCTTGCTTTCTTCCGTATTTTTAGTTTATGTCCAGTTTGTCTTTAAAACTCTGATAGTGCCCACCACTCAGTGCATGTGGCTTTATGACAGTGTGGCAAATGCCCTGTGTGTCACCCTCACACACAACCTAGTGGCACACTTGCTTTGGCAATGTAGTTACTTAAATGGCATCTGCACATGTTTTGAAGCAGGTGGAAGAATGAAAAGCTGTTGAAAGTTGCTGGATAGTAGTACTGGGAGCAAAAGCATTGAGTTTTGTAAGAAACTGGCTCATTCCCTGTCTTATTGTTTGTGTGAGTAGCATTCTGAGTGCAGTGAAGAGGACACATGCTGCTGAAAAGAGAATTTCTTCATTTAAAATAAAAGCTCGACTCCATGCAACTTGTCACAGAACTATTTTTTTAAACCTGCTAATATTTCTGGAAACCTTCTCTGCTTCACCCTAAATGAGTATCTGGAGGATACCAGGACCAACTTTTGCCGCATTAACCTTGAATGGTTGCAGAGACTTTGATAGCAAAGGCTAAATATTAGCAAATCATGACACAAATCACTAGTTTTATTCTCCACAACTGGAAAACTTCAGAGATAATTAAAAAGCCAAAACATGGCTGGAAGTAGGGACTTTTCTTCTTTCCTCCCAAAACCCCAGTAAAGAAAAATCACCTTTTACAGCACTTCAGGAGTCTTGCACAGCACTATTACTAAGCACTATAAATCATGAAATGCCTGAAAAATATATACATTTCTTTTCATATGGTCGGATGCAATAGTTCTTCATTTGGCAAAACTCCCGGTGACTTCAACAGGGGTTTTACCTAAGTGAGGACTGAGTAACAACTGCAGAATACAGTCCATGATCGTTAACAATGCATTATACACTTTTGAGGAGAATATTTTTTTCTCCTTTTAAATGTGGTGCCAAGCTGGACCTGGCACTGAAAGGATTTTTGCTATTAGCAGACAACGGGGACTAGGTTAAAGAACAGTGTAGCCACGAGAAAGCAATGATTCTGATTAAGTAAATTCCATTGAACTCTTTCTAGTAAGCATTATTCAGGTCATGAATGCTAATTTGTCCTGCAGGGGGCTGTGGGTAATTACCCAGAAAAACTATCAGCTTTATTGAGTTGCAACTAAATAGTATTACTGAATGGCATACACTGTAAAGGAAGACAACCTTGATATGTGCTTGTACAAGAAGGCAGGCTTTTTTTTCTTCTAAGACATCATAACCCAGACCCAAATAATGATACATTTACTATGAAAAAGGAAAAGACACATTCCAGGGTACTTTTATGTTTAACGGTTAACTAAAATTAAAATGCAAAATTATGCATCACAGAAGTGCCACTATGACACCTACAGCAAATTTAGCTTTCTGCATATTTAAAGTTGTGTAGAATCAGAACCATCTTAAAAAATGAAGCAAATGTGGCACATTGGCCGCATTCCAACAGCCACACAGAACTGCTGACATTACTAAAATCTAGATAATTTAGTCCCATATGGGAATCCATACCACAATTATATTGTCCCTGTTCCGACACAGTCCTGATTTTGCACTTCTTTAAGCCTAGCTTTTTATAATTTTAATTCCCTTCTCCAATAAAGCAATTTGCATTCACATAGTCGTCTTGGCTAAGTGAGAGAGAGAGAAAGAAATCTGTTACATGACCTTGGTCTCTTTACAGTTGATTACAAGGAAACAAACTCTTCAACTAAACCATTCTCTCATCTGTTTTTAATTGATGTAGAACATCGCACTACAAACCAGAGGAGAGAACTAAACACAGAGAGCGTGCTGGAGGCTAACGATTCCGTTTCACTTACAGAATGTATATGCGAGGCAAATCCTCCCATATACATCTCTTAAAGAGGGAAGAACAGCCTGCACCAAAATCCTATCCACAAAAATACTCTCATTATTTGCTTTGCACCTCATTTATGAAACCTGAAAACATATAACACAACAAAATAGTGGGAATCAAACCCAACAAGGACAAAAAAACCCAAACCCCGCCAAGCCAGGGTTCTTCCAGATACTGAAAATGCCATGCTATACTAGAACATTTCCCCTTTGATTCCACTGTTGTTATTAATAATATCATTCTTATCAGTGAATATAGGCTACAGCCAGGTTGTAGATGGCAGTCTGTGCCACCAATACTTTGCAAGCATAGGGGGCATATTGTAGAGGGTCACATCCTTAGCTAGTGCCACCAGGCATAATGAAAACCTATGTTGACTGACACTATTTGAGAATCTGGCCCTTATCCTAAATATTTTTAAAAAGCAAGGATTTCCAGAGAAAATGTCATTTAAAAATAAATTCCAAACAGTAGTGACATGAAGCAGGCTTTGTTTGTCACTTATTTTGACAGTATTAAACAATAAGCCAGAACATAAGAAGCAAGTGGAAAGTATAATCAAATTAAACAATTAACTCTGACTGAAAGAAAAGCAGCATTATCATCATGTTTCTCTTTTTAATTTCTGGTGGGGAAGTACTTACCATGCAAGGCTGCTGTAATTATTACAAAGGATATGTTTGCAGAGTTCCTGCATAACAGGAAAGAAAACCCAAACTGCAATCATTGCTTTTCATTAAATGGAATGATTTTTATCCTCTCCCATATATGTCTTTCTCTCATCTCTTACTTGCCCGCTTTCTTTTCCTCCTTTACCCTGGCTCCACATAAAGACATTACTCTTTGCTCAATGGAAGATTAACATTCCCATGGAACCAGCACTGTTGAGATTGGCTACTGTAATTCATTTGAAGGATTGATTTCATGTTCAAAATGTTGGAACAACAATGGCTGTCAGTAAAATAAAATATTGAATATAACTTTGGCTTGGACATAGTATTAATTAATAATGTTTTTTCAATGCCACCTTTTCCATAAAAATGTGTACAATATCAGTCAAAGATCAAAGTATAGCTCTGCATTCTTCACTGGATAAGATTCATTTTTCTTTTAATTACTCAGATGCAGCTGGTTAAATGTTGGCACTGATTAAACTCTTATGATATAAACTATTCACTTTTTTTACTGCTTATTTTGGAAATGCTACATTTCCAAATGCAATAAGGCAGAGACAACCAGAGAGTTTTTAACACCGCAAGAAGCTATTTTAAAAATGGACTTAAAATATCTGCCAGCCATGAACAAAGACAAACTAACAATGGAGAAGCCAAAGTGCTCTAATGTACTAAAAATGAAACACACAGAAGTATATTTTTCATTCTTTCTACACCTTGACAGTGACAACATGAAACAAACACAACTCCACCCCTGGCTGACAGATCATTGGCAGCTCTTATTTTTCAGTCACTGTGAAACCTATACCGAATCATGACATTTCAGCTGGAAGTTTCATTTTTTTTAAATCAATAGGATCAGAAATACATATCTTCCCTAGATTTATATTCCTAGAATATAAAATTGTCTTCTATTATGGTTTGTTTTAAAGAAAAATGAATACCATATGTATTACTGACAAATCCCAGCTAGGAAGAGTGTGAATGAGTATGTTTGTCAGGTTAACACTTCTGTTTCTAATAAGAAATTCATTTTTCAGCATTTTTTTCATCTGAGTGGAGTAGTTGTGAGGTACACTTTAATCTGTTTTAGCTGATGGATAGGTATTCACAAAATACAATTACTATTGTGTATTCAGCCTTCACAGTATCATTAACACTCCAGACAAGGATACTACTGCTGGAAAACGTAACATTACCAACATGAACATTAGTTCATTAGCTGGTTACCTCAGAGGCAACAGAATCATTTACTGCCAACATACTGCAAGGGGCTGCTATTCATGTCAAGACAAGGGTTAACCCAAGCTTTTACTGCCAATGGGAAGATTAACATAAGGAAAGTATAAACAACCCCAACAAACTTTAAATCTTACTTCTCTCTTCAGCTGTGAAAGTCAGAGTAATTTCTCATCGCTCTTGAATGCGCTGTGCTGCAGAAAAAGTCTAACAGGGATTAAAAAGGCAGTCCTATGCCTGCACTTTTCTAAATCCCTGCATGCCATTCTGGGGTGACAGTACTGCCTGAACAAGTTCTCCCTGTTTGCATGTAAGAAAACGGCTGGTTCAACAATTCAACGGATCAGCAGGACTAGAACAGAGAGCATGTCAGTCCAACTATATGCCAGTTTGTAATCTACTCTCTCTACATGATTCTGGGTAAACAGGGCTTTTGTCGCTTAAATAGTCCTCTAAGCAATATGCAAATAGATTTGATTTAAAAAAACAGACCACATTTCCTTGTCTGCTATCTGCTGCTATACAATGCACGCGGGCAGGGTGGTTGCAGTAAATTCATATAAACTGTCTGTCAAAAGGCTATATATTCCATATCAGTTACAAAGCAGTTATCTGAATAGGGCAGAAGGTCAAAGTAATTGTATGAAGGCAAATACGGCACTGAAAGAAATGTAGTGGGAGGCATCCTTACACCTTCTTATAGCTACAGACAGCATCTTCATTTGCCATACCACTTACATTTTCCTTCTTAGTGATTTTCTGTGAAAGGGAGACAATACACCTGAAGTGAAGAGGGGATGCATTGTGTTCACAGGATGAAACAATGGCAACAAGCACTAGGAAAGATGCAGTTTTGTTGTGTGCTAAAATTACGGGAGTCTGGATAGTTTGATGCATTTGTCTTCACTGACTCTGGATTCATTTATGAGTTTACAGTCTTCTGCTCTTTACATATTTAATCATTTTGGAAAGATTAAAGTGGTAGGGATGCCACCACTACTCTGGAGTATCATAATCAAAAAGCAGCTTTGGATAACAATTATTCCACTAAGGCAGGGGGAGGAAAAAAGGTATTTTACCGTAACAATTGTGTAAAGTGTTAGTAGATGAAGAACATACATTTCAGGTACAGGAAGTACACTAAACTCTTTATTGGTCTGGCATATTAACAGGAAGCTTTTCAAATTATAAAGGGCTTATTTTACACCAGCAAAATCAGAATAACTCCACTGGACTCAGTGGCATATGTGAGAGATCCCAAGTTGTTAATATCAGGACCTAATGCTAATTACTATGGCAATTCTTCTTCATATTTTTGGGTGAATATTTCACCTTCTAAAGGTTATGTCAGTGACAGAGCTGGAAAATAAATGAGGCAACCCTCTATTTACCATATGATAGGTGAAATGGAGAATATCTCAGTGTGAGCTTCCTTGCGCTGTCCTGTCAGTGAACTCACTGCTTGGATGAAAAAATACTTATTTGTATATACTTATTTGAAAGCTGAACAATTCTTTAAGTCAATTTAGCCTCTAAACACACACACACACACACACACATGCATGTGCACATGCGCATACCCTCCCCCCCTCAGTTTGTTTATAAAACAGCTACAAATTAGGCAGCTACAACATGAATTCCCCATTACTGTCCCACAAAATATATTTTTATACTCCTGTTGGACCCCTTTTTACTAGTGACAAATGATTCCTTCTTCACTCAGTTCTGACCCTCACCTGAACACATAAATTGTACCTGATACTGCAGCATTTTACTGTTTTTGCCATGTGGTCAAATTTCAAGTTGGCTCAGCTGGCTGCACTGCAAAGAATCAGGTGAAGAAGGTTCACAGTCCTGAAAGCAAACGATAGATGATTTATCCAGTAAGCCATTCTGCCCCTTGGGGTGAACCTCTTTTGATTTACCCATTGTATGAACTTTTCTTTTTGTTCATCTTACAAGCAAATTTTGTGTTCTGGCAACTGAGCAGACTGATCCTGAAGCTAACCATCATTTCAGGGAACTTTTTTTCAGATTACTGAGGTTTTCTTTCTTTGAAATCTGTCCTGTCTTTGTACAAATGGTTATAGTGTGTGTGTGTGTGTGTGTGTGTGTGTGTGTGTGTGTGCGCGTGTGTGTGTGTGCGCGCGCGCACACGCGCATGCACGCACTTGTTATGAATCTTGTAATATGACTTATGGACATTAAGCAAATAAGAATATATATATATATACACACACACACACACACACACACACACATACACATACACACATATGTATATGTAGGCTGTGCGAAGCTTCAGGTGCTGATTCAATTTGGAGGAGATTTGGCCCGATTCAGAGGCCAAATCTCTGAATCCGAATCAAACTAGGACCAATAAAAAGGTCTGAATTGATTTGAAGCTCTCTGAATCAATCTGGAAAAGATTCAGAGAGCTTCAGAGATTCAGACAGTCCCCACTTGCTGTCGCAGGGAGCTGGACCTGGACTCAGTGCCGGTAAGTAGGGGGTGAGAATTGGAGGAGTGGGGGGGGGAGGAACCGTGGAGGAACCCCTGCCAGGCCCCCCCTGCCTGCTCCCCCAGCCCATTTGAGTGCCCCTTGACCCCTGCCCACTCTCCCAGCTATGCCAATGGCTGCCCCGCCTGGTCCCAGCATCGAGGCGCTTGAAAAAAACAAACAAAAAAATCCACCCCTGCACTCACCGGCTTCTGCCGGGTGGGTAGGGGGTGATCTCCACTTCCCCCACCACTCCACACTGCGGGGGAGGCTCCACCATGAGTCCCCATCCCCTGCACACTCTCCCAGCCCTGTCAATAGCTGCCCTGGCTGGCCCTAGTTCCTGGCTTCTGGGGGCTCATGGCAGAGCCCCCCCACACAGTGCGAGACAGTGGGAGGCAGCGCGGACTACCCCTGCACCCCACCTGGCAGGAACTGGTGAGCGTGGGGCTTTTTTAATTTTTTTAAGAGCTGGGACACTGGGGCTGGGTGGGGCAGCCATTGATGTGGCTGGGAGAGCGGGCAGGGGATGGGGGCCTATTTGATTTGGAGATTCAGTCAATTCAGTGGTGGCTGAAACTCTAATTAAGATTTGTCCGAATCAATTTGAGACAGTGATTTGAATTGAATCGAATCACTGTCCCCCGAATCGGCCGAAATCGAATCCAAAGTAAATACTAGCCACTTTGCACAAGCCTAATGCATATATATGTATTCTTATTTGGTTAATGTCCGTGACTTGTATTACAAGACCTATTTTCATAAGCAAGATAAATAAAAACACAGCTGACCCAGTCTTAGGAAATCTTGAAGCCAGAAATATTGCCTCTCTGGCATCATTTCTCTGTGCTTCAAACCCAAAAACACCATCTGTGGACATGGACAAGCATTTGGGAAGGGACATAGCAGGTGACACTGAAAGATGGCTATGGAAACCTTCAAGAAATTTCTGGGTACAGCAGCTGTCAGGGGAGCCTGAGACAGAAATGGAAAGGTTAAGACTAAGCATGAACACAAAAGCTTACCATGATTCTCAAGTCATACTAATTTAGGGGGCCTGAAGGCAACTTCTGCCATAGGATTGGGTGAGAGCATTGTTTCCTTGACAAAAAACACAGATAGGAAATGATGGGGAACTTGTGGCATTTTTAGTCTTTATGGAAATCACCAATGCATAGGATGACGTTGGATAATGTTATTACTATCTTAATTCTATTATTTGTTTTATTTTACACATACTTTCTGATAAACTGCAATATGCAACAGTCTGGGAAATAATGGCAGATGTGACAAGTCATGCTGTTCAGCAGGTGCTACAAAGTGTGTGCTTATTCCTGGAAGGAAGATATGTACGCATTGTCAGTCTTTTACTATTTTTTAATAACAAACATTATACTAGATATTAAGTGACATAAGTGGCAATAAGGACACAACACACTGCTTAATTTTTAGAGCATGATTAACAGTAGATTCACAAATGCTAAGGATTTGAATAATCAGCATTTCCCTACCCTGGGCAGAAAGTCAGTGCTTAGTTGATATACCCAGGGGTAGATTTAGAGGTGGTATAGTGGTATGCCTGCACCCTGTTTTTGGACTGGATTGCATGGTGCGAGTTTTTTAAAGACCTCAAAGCAGGTAAGAATCACTTCCTTCCCCTCTGTGCTCAGAGGAAGGTTATACAATCACAGAAAATTAGGGTTGGAAGGGAGCCCAGGAGGTCCATCTAATCCAACCCCCTGCTCAAAGCAGGACCAGCCCCAACTAGATCATCTCAACCAGTGCACTGTCAAGACAGGCATTAAAAACCTCCAAGGATGGAGATTCCACCACCTCTCTAGGTAATCCATTCCAGCATTTCACCACTCTCCTAGTGAGAAAGTTTTTCCTAATATTCAATTTAAACTTCCCTTGCTGCAACTCAAGACCATTGCTCCTTGTTGTGTCGTCTGCCACCATTGAGAACAGTCTGGCTCCCTTCAGCTAATTAAAGGCTGCTCTCAAATCCCCCTCAGTCTTCCCTTCTGCAGACTAAATAAGCCCAGTTCCCTCAGCCACTCATAAGTCATTTGCCCCAGCCCCCTCACCATTTTCACTGCCCTCCACTGGACTCTTTCCAACTTGTCCACATACTTTCTTTAGCGGCCCAAACTGGACACAGTCTGCCAGATGTGGCTTCACCAGTGCAGAATAAAGGGGAATAATTACTTCCCTTGATCTGCTCGCAATGCTTCTACTAATGTAGTCCAGTATGATGTTAGCCTTCTTGGCAACAAGGGCACGCTGTTGGGTCATATCCAGCTTATTGTTTACTGTAACCCCCGGCTCCTTTTCTGCATAGGTGCTGCTTAGCCAAACCTGTAGCAGTGCACGGCATTGTTCCGTCCTAAGTGCAGGATTTTGCACCTGTCTGTTGAACTTCATGAGATTTCTTTTGACTCATCCTCCAATTTGTGTAGGTCACATTGAATTCTAGCCCTACCCCCTAAAGAGTATCTACTACTCCCCCCATCTTGGTGTTATCCACAAAGTTGCTGATGGTGCCCCCATCCCATCTTCCAGATTGTTAATTAAGTTATTGAAGAAAATTGGCTACAGATCCAGCCCCTGGAGCACTCCACTTGATACTGGCCGCAAACTAGACATCAAGCCATTGATGACTACCCATTGAGCCCAATGATCCAGCCAGTTTTCTATCCACCTTACAGTCCATTCATCCAACACTTACTTCTTTGGCTTGCTTGCAGGAATGCTGTTGGAGACCATATAAAAAGCTTTGCTAAAGTCAAGGTATGTCCACTGCTTTCTCCACATCCACAGAGCCAGTCATCTCATCATAGAAGGCAGTTAGGTTGGTCAGGAATGACTTGCCCTTGCCCTTCTCCATGCTGACTGCTCCTGATCATTTTCTTTTCCTCCAAGTGCTTAGAAATGGATTGCTTGAGGACCTGCTGCATGATTTTTCCAGGGACTGAGGTGAGACTGACCAGTCTGTAGTTCCCTGGATCCTCTGTCTTCTCTTTTTTCAAAGATAGGCACTATATTTGCCCTTTTCCAATTGTCCAGAACCTCCTCCAATTGCCACAAGTTTTCAGAGATAATGGGCAGCAGCTCTGCAATCATATTAGCCACAGGTGACTGGTAGGATGGGCATGGGGGGCCATGTGCCCCACCCTGAGGTTGGTTCCCAACTTGGCACTGCTCAGGATGGGGCAGTTTTTTTGCTGCACAGGTTGCTGGTATGTTGGGGGTGGGTGGGGGGAGGAGAGCACTAAACTGTGGCACAGAAGTACAGGAGTGGCTATGGGGTTTTTGGCTCACCCCGGGGCCCACCCGGAAATTGTGCCCCCCCCAGACTCAGGAGGCACCAGTTACCCCTGAGTCATCAGCCTACTCCAAATTGCCCTTCAATTCTACATTTCCCACCAGTTCTTCCCTGTTTGTGAACAGCAAGCCAAGAACAGCATGGTTGTTCTCTCCAACACTTGCACCAGGAAGTTGTCCCCAACACTCTCCAAAAACTTCCTAGATTGCACTACTGTATTGCCTTCCCAGCAGATGTCTGGATAACTGTAGCCCCCCATGAGAACCAGGGCCTGAATGGGAAACTTCCACTAGTTGTGTGAAGAAAGCCTCATCTACCTCATTCTCCTGGTCTGGTGGTCCTATAGTGGACACCCATCACAACATCACCCTTGTTGCTTTCCCCTCTGACCTTAACCCAGAGACTTTCAACAGGACTGTCTCCAGTTTTATATTGGAGTTCTGAGCAATCGTACAGTTGTTTTACATACAGTGCACCTCCTCTTCCTCTTCTCCCCTGCCTGTCTCTCCTGAACTGTTTGTACCCATCCATGACAGTGCGCCAGTCATGTGAGCTATCTCACCAATTCTCTGTTATTCCAAACATGTCATAGTTTCTTGACTGCGCAAGGACTTTCAATTCTTCTGGTTTGTTTCCTGGGTTCCATGCATTCATGTACAGATGCTTGAAGCAACTAGCCGACTGGCCTATTTTCTCAGGAAGAATGAGGAACCCTCCTCCATTCCCACCTCCTTTTTGTGGTTCCTCCACACCTCCCACTTACATCAGGGCTTTGGTCTCCATCCCCTTGCAAGCCAAGTTGAAAGCCCTCCTCACTAGGTTAGCAAGCCTGTCTGCAAAGATCCTCTTCCACCTCTTTGTCAGGTAGATCTAATCTCTTACTAGCAATCCTTCTTTTTGGAACATCCCATGGTTGAAGCAGCCAAATCCCTGCTGGAAACACCACCTGTGCGACCTTGTATTAATCTGCAGGATGTGTCTGCGCCTGCTGTGGGAGGGCAGGAGGAGTTTCAGAACCTCTTGCCTACTGCAGCCAGTCAGTGGAGGCTGGGCTCAGCTGGGACAGTAGCAGAAGCAGCTGCGATGGGGGTGGAATAGATTTCCTTCTCCCTTGCCTGCACCCAGGGGGACCAGGTAGTTTGTGGGAACCCAACCCCATGTCCATACCCACTGCTGCAGTCTCTATTACAGCTGAGTAGCACAGCAGGAGCAGGTAGGAGTGGCTCTGAGGCTTTCCCTTCCTGCTGACAGCATAGGTAGCAACAGCAGTGAGCAGGGAACGGGGAGGTGAAGAAATGTGCCTTTGAGCATGGAGGGAAGCAGGGAGGATTCTTAGTTCCTTTGATGACTTTAAAAAGTCCCCAGAGGCTTCCATGGGGCAGTTTGCCTCCACCAGTTGGGAGGGGAAGAGGATGGAAGCAAGGATGCAGCCAGCTGTGCAGTACGGGTTGATGCTCCACATCCTTCCTTGCCTAATCCTGGATTCATCCCTGGATACACACATGGCTTCTGCTAGGATCAAAACTAGGAAATAAGCTATATTTAATAAGATAAAGCTGGTTTGATCATTTTCAGATAATTTTATGATTTTTTTTTCTTTTTATACCTCATAATTGAAGGAGTTTGGGAAATATGTGATGCATCATTCACTTACATTTTATGTGGCAGATTGTATGAAATATCCAGTATGGACTCATGTGATCATGCATGTGAATCATAGCATTTAGCTGCCTAAGGCATATGTACACTAAAGAACAGGGTAGACCCAACTGATTAAGTTGTAGTATAAAACAATACCTCAGTAGTCAGGAGTATGACAGCCAACAATGGTTTATTGGACCAAGGAGTATAACACTGTAATTTACTTCTCTAATACATGTCATGTTCTCCCTTATTGTTTCCCCTTATAGAATGAAATATATAGGTAAGAGATTGCTGCACAAGCTTCATGTGTTATACCCCTCCGAAATTAGAGGGTAACAAACTGTCTTTATTATCCAGAGCATTTGCTACACTGTCATAAATCACTGAAAGTGCAGGTGAGCATCTAGTGGTTTAAAAAGTCATGGCAAACTAAAAGACTTCATGTATCTGCCTGAAGCTATTTTTGAACTACGGTACAGCTAGGGAAAATTATTACACTTCCTGGACCTTCCTGGTTTATTGTAGATTCCTAGCCTTTATTTTTTTAGCTTATTGACAAGAAACCTTGGATTTCTAAAACCTACTTCAATACAAATATTTAATGATTTTTTTGGGGGGGGTGCGGGGGGGGGAGATAAGATGGAGTGAGTGAGTGAGTGAGTATGTGTGTGTAGACCCCAGTTGGGTCTATCCTGTTCCTTAGCATACATGTGCCTTAGGCAGCATAAATGCTATGATTCACATGCATGATCACAAGAGTCCATACTGGATATTCCATACAATTTAGTTGAATGATGGCTCACACACACACACACACAATCTGTACTGGAATTTGTAGCCTTCCTTCAGACAAATGCCGTTCACCGGCAATTTATAAAGAATAGCTTGCTTGTTTGTGAAGCAAACATATGTAATCTGAAGAAATTATTAATGTCATAGTGTTAACTTTCTTCTCATAAATATAGTTAACAGTTCTGACATTGCAATTACAGTCAAATGTTCCAGTTCTTTGCTTATTCACTCAATCTGTCATTTCAGTATGGGGGAGACAAATTGTGGTGGGCACTTGACAATGCACAAAAGAGATATAAAACTATTCGGATTAAACCCTGATGAAAGATTAAATGGATCTGAACACTTGCCAGATTCCTAGGACATGACTTTTTTAAAATCACTGGTAATAAGAATTTCTACTTATCCGACGTTTAAAAATATACAAGATTGTAAAAATGGTGTACATATCTTATAGCTTGCTTGATTGCTACCTTTGTTCCACATCTGCATGGTAATGGATTCATTCAGATGGCATCACTCATTGACCTGAATGACATGCATACTAAGGCAAAACTCTTCTTGAAGTCAACTTGTTACAATGTCAATGAGAGTTTTCTCAGACTAAGGACTTCAAGGATTTACCTAAATGTTACTAATGATAAATATTAAATTAAACTCATATTTAGACACCTGACTAAGTGGTTCCTAAATATTCTCAGATGGTTCCTGCATTTTCCCACTGACTTCAAAGAGACTCATTCAATCTCTCTGAAAATCAGGACAGATACCTGATTTAGATGCCTACAGCCTTCATACCTTTGAAATCAAAATTTTCATTAAACTTTAGTTGTGGAGGATTTGACCCTACCAATGGATTTAACTGCTTAACTATAAGGATACCATTTGGAAAATTTAAGCAAAATACAGCCTTTTAACTCTATTGCTTTACAGAATACATTGTGTATAAGAAGTAAATAGAATGGAAAGCCCCACATTTCTGTTGGTTATTTACTTTTTGGCAATAGAGATCCAAGCACCAAATGCGATTGTGCTAAGATATAAATTATTATTTCTATGCTCATTTACCAGATTTTGCCTAATTTTTCATTGGCTTACTCCTGGACCAGTGATTTAAAAACCCTTTAAAAAGGTGCTGTGGGGTGCTTCATAGTATCTGCAGTTAAATGTACAAAAACCTATTACAAGCTGATCCCAGAGATTTCAAACAGGAATCCATAGCATCCAAACCATTGTGTTGTGATCTTTCTGAATTCTCTACAACAGAAGAATCACTCTGTTATTTTTCTGTGGTCAAGAAACAAGGGAAAGCTTAGAGCTGGCATTGTCCAAGGGATGCCCAGTGTCAGCAAGGGGTGTCTTGACTCTCTAAAGGCTGAGAACCACTGCCCTACACAGCCTGTGCAAGCTGAGAGCAAATTGTATATAAATGACTACACGAAGGAAAAATGGAGATAGGCCCACCACATTCTATATTTATAATACAGTATAAAGGTATATTGAAGTTTGTGATTTTACACAGATATTACAACATAGGCAATCTGGCTCATAATTCCTACTCTAGCAAGAGCTTTTCATGCCAGCTTTATTGTCAAAGAATAAATAAAGGCCCAAATAGACAGTTTGGGCCTTTCATTCACAACTGATGAGACACATATTGGAACTGAAACTCATAAATGGCACAGTTGAGAAGCCTCTAATAGACATATGTTTACCTTCTGAGAGTAGGAGTGTATTGTATTTGCTTTTTGTTTTATCATATCTGAAGGCTAAAAAAAAGTCTCATATGCTCACAATGAAAACATATTTTGATTTATGATTTGCCAGATTTCAGTGATGACTTCTTTCAAAAGGGAGAGAGAGGAATCCCTCTGTATGGGCCTCATAAAATATTTAGTTAGCATAAAACAAAAACACAGAACTATAAAAATGGAATCCTCACAGTTTAAAGTGAGAAATAAATTAAACTGAAAAAAAGATTTCTTTCTCTTTCCTTCTTTTTTTAAAAGAAATCTCCTCTCTATTCTATTCTTATTCTGATTTTCCATGTAGTGCATGCATCCATAAAACTTGAAAGAAAATGGTGAAGTGAGATGAGGTAAACCTAGAAACTAAGACCTTTTTGTTGACTTATTCCAAGTAGATAAATTGAAATAATAAAAAACTGCCTGTCCCAACAGACTGCTATTACTTACACTTTCATATGCATTTCTTTGGACTTTGCAACATACAGCCGGTTTCTATACTTATGTACATATAGCCATCCAGTTTTATGTTTAGCATGTGAAAGATAAATAAAGGGAATGTGTTGCTTCTATCTAAGGCCAGAATCCTGCAGACATTTAAGTATGTACATAACCTGACTTGAGCAAGTAGTTTCATTAAAATCAATGCTCGTAACTGTTTTGGGCATTAGAGGCTAAGGCTCCAATCCTGCAAAGAATACTTCGAACTTACTGGCAAATCCTGCTGCCAGTGAAGTCAGTGACCAAACTCCCAATGTGGAGGAAGTAGGATCAGGCCCTCTTAACTCTTTGTATAGGAATTCTAATGGACCCTCCCCCCCTTCTTTTTTCCTACAACAGCTTGAATTCCTGTATTCTGATTAAGATAGATGGAGTATTTGCATCCTATCCATATTCATAATCCTCCTTTTCAGTGTCAACCCAAAATACCACATTTGTTGCCCTGGCAGACACATGCAATGTGTTTAGGAGGTTTTGTAGGAATGGATAAGGACACATCTCTTTTCAAATTCTGTAGAATAGGTGGACACTAGGTGAATTCATGCTGTTAAAGTGCTAACAGACCAGAACAATCACCATGTCTTTTGTGTGTGACAGAAACTGTAATTAATGATTTCTCCCTTTTTTGCTAAAGAGAATAGAGAGATGCACCACTGACAGGCATTTTATTAATGGTTTCTGCCACCTTAGTATAAATAAAAGGCGTTATTGGTCGCAATGCTAGTTAAAAGATTTTTTAAAGAAAATGTTGAAGATGTTTCATGGATGAAAAATGAAGCCAATCTGTCCACAGCTACTGAAAGTTTGGGTTTCAATAAGAAAATTAAAACTATTGTAACAGTTCCTATTGTGTCTTTTAACCATCTGCCTCCTGCTGGCACAATCAATAATGGCATCTGCAGGGATGTTGTCACCCTCACCTAGACCCTCTCTATATAACAACAAAACCTGTCAATACCATGTCTCACGGCTACTTTACCAAGGAGATTTATCATCCATCTAGGTGGTGGTACATATTTTAGTGACTGTTGGTCTGTTGTTGTATTGGGAACCTATAGCAGATAAATATTCAGCCTGGAGCACAAGGAATTAGACATGCCTCTTCCATTTACAACAATGGGTACTGTCTAATCCATGGACCAAAGCACCGAAAATTTACTCTCAGGCCTTGTCTACACTATGGAATTGAAGTGACAGAAGAGGAATGCCAAATCGAATATATCATTAAAGAACTGTTGTATAAATGGTGGCAATACAACTCTCAACAGCATGCAATTCTAATATTGCCTACACATGCCCCTCAGAAAAACAAAACTGTGTTCAGCTGTCCAAAATTTGAAGAATAGCTGGAACTGATGGGCCGGATTGCAAGCTGGTGCAAGTTGGAGACAGTTTGACTGGATTCTATAAAGCCAAGCCCATTCATATTGGTTCAGGGTCTAGCCCAGGCATCAGCAACATATGCGCTGTGGGCTGGATCTGGCCACGGAGCCACTGGATCCAGCCTGTGCTGCAGGAGGCCTGTGTCTGCTGTCATATCCATGTCAGGGCTAGGCAGAAAGGAACTGTGCTGGGGCCAAACAGCTTCCAGCTGTGCCCACACCACCGCCACTTCTTCCCACCCTTCTAGCTCCTGCCCAGTGCAGGAGAGGTAGGCTGGTGATGCATCAACAGCAGAGGGCTTTTCCCAGATCTGGGCTGGGGCCAAATACCTGGAAGCTGCACCCGTGCACTCCCCTACCCCCGGTAAAGGTCTGCTTCCAGCTGATGGGTGCTGCACTGAGGCTGGGCACCTGTAAACTACATTGCTTCTCCTCCCCACTCAGCCCCTCCAGCTTCTACCCAGTGGGCAGCTGCCCTGAGCTTCTAATTGTGCTTGCACGGCAGTGGGGGTTGGAGGGGGAGAGGGAAAAGAGAGTATTGGCATCAACATGGGCGCAGCGTGCAGATGCCTGGTCTTGGCGCAGCTCCCCATCATCTGGAAACCATACCCACACCACTAGGGAGCAGTGGGAGTGAGGGAAGTGGCAGAGGCATGGGTGCAACTCCCAGCTGATTAGCCCTAGAGTGGGTGTAGGGAAAGCATCTACTGCTGACATGCTGCTGAAGCCACCCAGGTTGCAGTGGACTACAGCCAGGTTGTTCTGGCCCATGGCTTGTTAAAGTTGCTGGTCTCCGGTCTAGCCCACGACTTCAAGTGGATCAGGAAAAATAAACTACATGTATAATTTTTCCACAACACTTTGCAAATAACACTCTAGTTTGTCACTGATGTGTTGTTGATTCAATGATTTCTGTACAGCAATTAAGAGAAAGAAGAAAAAAAAACATTTTACCACATGGATTCACAATAATGCAATCAGAAAACACAGGGCTCTGCTGCAGCTTGCATAATCCTCTATATAAAAGAAAACAAGATACTCATTATCAAAAGGCCCTCCCTGATTTTTATTGCAGACTTGCAAGCATAGGAACTTTTTGTGACTATTCTATTAAGCATCACAACTGACAACAATGACAAATGTATCTGCTTTAGTTAATTAATAAAATATCCCCCACCCCCGTTCCATAAGCAACCCTGCAATTTTTTATTCAGTTTTTCAAACTTCCATTTCTCAAAGTCCTGAAAATCCCTGTTTTGGGAGGCAGCTGAAAGTGTGCTGTTTGCACATTGATCTACCAACAGCCATTCATTTTCTCTGGGAATTTTTATGTAAGCTCCCTTATTGGGAATATGCTAATGACATCCGCCATGATTACTGATTTTCTTTGAATCGTTATTCCTCTGTGGGCAAAGCAATCAGAAAGGGAGAACAGGAGATTTACTTCTTGCTTGTGTGCCTTCTTCAACCATCTGCTCTATCCTGATTCATTTGAATAAGATCTGCAGTTTTAGATTCTTTACTCTGGCATTCGAAAGCATTTTAAAGCTTAAAAGGAGTTCATAGTTATCTATCAGTGTCACAAATATGGTACAGTGATGCATTCTAAGAGCAAGTTCGCTTTCCAGTGGTTTACAGGACCAGATTAATTTTATTAAAGTAAAAAATTACAATGTTCCTTAACAGCTTCATTATTTCACACATGCCTTTTGTGAGCACATTTATTATCTAGAGTGCAGGGTATAAAAGCGGCAAGAAAGGGAACTAATTTATAAAGCACAATCATTTTGAAAATGGGAATTGTTAATCTAAACACCCTCCCCCCAGTACCAGAAAGAAAATTTCTGACAGAAAAATGATGATCTAATACATGAAAACATTGCCCTTTATATATTCCTGTACATTTATATTCCTGTCCTGTATATTTACCTGTGTGAATTCCAGTGGTAAACGTATATTGTTGAGAAAGGTAGTTGCGTGTTTTTGTTTAACAGGAGATCAAAATCCAATTAAACAGTTGTATCGAATTAAAGTACCTACCTCATATAGCAAGAGTTGGCTAGTTTACCCAGCATGTACCAGTGTGAGGGTATTGGGCACAGTGTACTTTTAAAACGGAAGCGACATCCTATGTTGTACGTCCTATGCTGCCTTATGTGTACAAGGCAGATTCAAAACAACATTGCTGATTGACTGAAGCTAGTTTTACATAATAGTGAATGAAAATCAACAAGGTTCTGACATCCTAAGAAGAGATAGTTAGCAGAAGATGAATGCAGAGGCGGCGTTTATTGAGAGGGGAGATTAGGTTATTAGACACTGTTAAAACGTTAAGGAAAAAAAAAATTTTGGAAGGCAAAATCCTTTACGACATTTTGTTAATATTTTTTCTTAATCAGACACAAAAAATAAAGATTATATTCAAGTGAAAACGTACCATAAAGTAACTCAGAAGTTTTTTTTTTCAATGTTAGATTACTTTTTGGGTGGTGGGTGGGCAGAGGTAATTTTCAGAATGACAGGTAGTAGATTAGCATCTCTATTCAATAAAATGATCCAAGTTACTCTGTAAACAGGTGAGATCTAACATAATGCAAAGTTACTACTTACTATCTTGTCAGAGAAGACAAAGACTTTGGCAGTTCCACTGTTGTGACCACTAACCATAATGTTTCTGTCTACTTTAAGTCTCTATCTCTGGCGGTCTTTATTGATTGGCCTCTTGATTTTTATTACACACTGAATAACAAAAGCTAAGATCTAAATAGTAATGGTCTTACTACCAGGTTTTAGCTAACCAGAGCCAAATACTCTCAAAATTGCTTTCACTCTCTTTAGCACACTCTCCAGAAAAAAACAACCCCCCCAATTAACTACAAGTCTTTGTTTGCGTGAGTGTAAAGATCACTTGGGGAAGTAAGAGTGCACAGGCCTGTATTCAAAGAAGAGGGACCTACAAAACACAATTGTCTTCATTTTTAATTAGAAATGGATCTGAACCAAACCACAAGTTATAGGGCACAGTGCATTAATTACAGGGTACAAGTGTTCTTATAGAGGTCAGATTAGATTAGTCTAATAGCCCCTTTTGGCCTTAAAAATATACCAGTCTTTCAAACACCCTGTTCTGTTCACCACCGATTCTTAAGCTTAGAAAACCCAATTTGGATTTTGTGGCTGTCCTTTTTCACCAAAATGAGTCTGGGCTTCATAAACTCCTGCACTTGGTCTCAACTCTATTTGTCCTTTAATGTACTGTACAAATAGAACACTTCTGAGAAACGGGGCTAAAAATAGAAAAGCACAATTCTCTCTTAATATTTCATGAGATAAAAATCTTAAGAACTCCAAATTAAAGATAGGCAGGTAGCCAATGAAGTATAGATGAGAAGTATTCATAGAAACAATGGCTGCATTTCATTTCCTTGGTTTGCTAGTCAAGTTAAATGCAGTTGAAGTGTACAGGGCAGTGTTAAGTTACTTGGTTTAGTAAACTTCATGTTCTGTTTGTTGCATGTATATGTCCTGACATTTTTCTTTCATCCCAGGAAAACTGTGCCTTGTTGTTTTAATGTTACAGCTGAAAGTGATGCAGCCTGCTTATTCAGTGGCTAAAGCCACTTACCACATGAAGAACTGGATTTTTAAATACTCTGTCTCAGCGTGTGGTAGGCAAATTTTAATCTCCTTTTCAGCATGTCCCCACATTCCTTGACCATTTTAGTCTTTTCCTTTTATATAAATGGTCTGACCACCCACTGAAGCAAGACATTTATGAATCAAAGATGACCAGATCGTAGCTAGAGTAAAACAGCTTTGCAAGGGGAAAACAACACAGTTGGTGCTGCTACTGAGTCCAGTAGGGAGTGAAGCATTTATGTCACTTACGGTTAAAATACTGGCACTAGCTCACAGTACCCTCTTATGTGCCCATATAAAATCTGTGTCCAGCAAATCCATGCGTACCAACAACATTCAAACAGAAAAAATACAAAATCTGAACTGCAAAAGCAACTTCCGTGGTTTAACTGTAGAACATGGGCAATGCAAAAGTACCCTCTGCATGAGCTCTCCAAGGGCTGGCCCACTATGCTGCAGAAGTGATAAAGTTTTAACCATACTTAAAATATCACACTTATCAATGTTCTATTTATCTATATTAGGTACTTATCTGGCCCTGATCATCATATCCAGCAGCCCTCTCTCACTCTTTATATCAGTTTCTCCTCACTGCCCCTTTGCCGACACAGGGGAGCATGAGTCATTAAAGACATTGGAGAGGGTGAGCTGAAGATAAAGATTTGACCTTAGCCAATGCACTATGCTAGACTTTAAGCACTAGTACAAAGCCATTCTTGTTCTGTCTGTGAGTAAAGGAGGAAAAATCCTCCCCACCAATCTAGATGCCTTTAAATGTAATAGGAAATCCCCATTATGCTAAACTTTAATGATGAATGTGGAAGCAACTTTATTGAATATTTGATCCCATTTTGCTGAATTTACTTGTTGGTTGAAAAATTTGTGTGTTTAAAGTTACCTAAAAAATTCATAAAAAAGAATAAGTTTTTATGATCAGATGAAATACCATGGGACTGAACTGCATCTATTGAACCAACACGCCTTTTATTTTATTGTAATTATATTCCTTCTCTATTTGATCTGGGCCAATATAGAATCATGAGAAAAATAAAGACTGTCCAATCTCTATTTAACTAGAATTTGAATTTTTTTAAAAGTCCTACTTGGCACTTAATATTGGAATCCTGAACTAAAAAAAATTAAGCTACCTTTGCTTCTTGAGTCTCTTTGAAGAAAAAATTAGGAAAAGTAAAATCATAAACCTTCCCTGTCACACTTAGAAAATATTTATAGCTGTGAGTTTACTACTTGGTCATTACCATTACAGACAAACTGATCTGTAGGCAGTCAGCTTTTGGAAGTGGGCAACATAATTATAATACTGTGCCCACATTACTATGATGCAAGCCACTCTGCTTATCGATACAACAAAATCAGCAATATATACAGCCAAATTATTAAATCATTGCCAACATTTTATTTCTATTTTTTAACTTAAAAAAAAAGAAATGCCGTGTTGGCAATGATCAATAAAATGTAAAGGTTACATTTCCCTTCAAACAGATTCACAGAAGTTTAGGGCTGGAAAGGACAGAAAGGATCTACTTTTATTTGAATGAGGTGTAATGTGAAATTGTTTGAAGACTATAAGCACACAAATCAAACTATGGTTGTGGTCAATGGCTGGGTAACCCCTCTGCCAAACTTCAGAAACGAGAGTTGGAATCTAGTTGACGTGCATGCAAGTCGATTGTTCACATAGACTGATACAGGAACATAGAGCATCTCATTTAAAGTGAATGAGCGTGATTCAGTTTTGAAAAGAGACAGATTTAACTTAAGTCAAAGTGTGAAAAGGAAAGAAAAATGGCAGATAGGAACAAAGTTCTTGTTTTATTTGGAAATGAATACTTGCCCGATTATATGAATATGTATGCCTGCAATTATATATTGTTAAATGAGCATAGGTTAAATTACAAACTGATAAATAAAAGAAAAAATAGGAATCTTTTGAAAAAATGTAATCCTGAATGCGACCTTAGTATCAACTGATACGTATAAATGGGTGTTAAATGGCATGTATTTTTTGTACAAGGGCAATTTTCACCCTAAATTAGAAAAAAAAAGTCCTAATAACTTACTGAAGGAAGTTAAGTGATATTCTCCATTTCAATACAGAAATGTTAGTACATACCTGAGTACAATAACCAGACATATGCTTCCATCTGTTCCAGAGGAGATGGCAATTCCTTTTTACTATAATACGGGGAGGGGAGCGAAGTGGCTCTTTCAGAATGAGGACACAGCACATTTTGTCATGTTGGTGCTTCTCTGACAAACAGGAAAATTACTAGAGTGCTGTAATTTCATAAAAAGTTTCACCATCGTGACTTTCCAGTTTATTCTACAGAATTCATTTATATGAATTTACAGACCCTTTAGCTCCAATGATTTTTCTTCATAACATTCCAGTATGTATTTCTATGCATTTTCCTGAAACAGGGTCCTTGTATATCATGGGTATTAGGGATCTATACATAAGGTCATATATCTCAATCAACATTGTGGATAATGAACCTAAAAAGGGCAAGTCGGTATTGGAAAACTGCTTGATATAATAGTAGTAATGAAATACGTCCGTTTCTCCTCCCCCTCCACATAAATAGAGCCATCTCAATATCTGCAATATTCTCTTGTGCATCTCCATATTTGCTGTCAGAAATCTCATTTATGGCAAATACTAATGTTAACTAACGTCAGCTCTTATTTAATTATCTAAAGGAAATGGTAAGGTTTAAATCCCCATCACTGCCCCGTATGCTTTAAGAAATATTTTAAACAAAACACACTGACTGCATTAAGCAAAAGTGCAGAAATCAGTGCTGAAGGAAAATAAACAACACATTGCATTAACCATCTGCTGTTACACCTATCAGTTAAGAGCACAGATGAATCAGGTACTTTTAAAATAATAACAAAGTTTGTATTTTATCAAACCATAGAGTGATCTAAAAACAAGGACAAGATGGAGTCCTAACCAAGCTTTGCATGTGAGTTAATTAAGCTTTGGAGTAATTGTCCTCTCATAAACCTCAGTGGATTTCTCTCAGTTCTTTTCTCAGATACTGACAGTTCCCTAAGGATTTCAATTTCCTTCCCCAGTCCCTAATTACTCCAATCAGGCTCTGGTTATTCTTGTTTTCCCTCTCTGAGTACTACTTCCCTCCTTTCAGCTCCAAACTTATCTTCTCAGAACCCAGTTTCCCAGTTCAAGCTGTTTTACAATGTTCTGCTAGGGAGTAATTTACTATCTTATATTTCTCAAAGCAGTGAGGGAAATCCTTGACTGTTTCTACCAACAGATTTTTTGGTACAATTAGTTGTCTTCAGCGCTAAGTGCAGTATTCTTGTTTATACCATAAATTCCACTGCTGTGCAAGAGTATGTATGAACAAGCTTCTAATTTCAGGCTATTTTACTGAAAAAATAACACATCTGCTTACCTCATTTTTAACAACAGCATTCTCTTATTAGTGCCTGCAGATATGCAAACTCTCTATTGCCTTGGTCTACACAAACACTTATAAAAACACGGTCCAGGTTTTCCAGAATGATTTGAATGTTTTCCCCAACACAAACACAAACAAATCAAAAAAGGACCTGCATTTTCTTACAAAGAACATTATGGTTTAAATCTTTTTGTCCAAGGCAAATGTGCCAAGGAGGCTGCTCATAATTTTAGGTTTCATTTTGCTTAGAAATGTCTAGCACGCATTGTTTATGGAATAAGAAAGTACTATACCTTCTATGGTGCAAAACTCAGAGGTGGCTCTTCCTGCTACTGGTTTTACTCAGCAGTAAAGAGAAAATCTTGCAAGTGTTGTTTACACAGTACTAAATCCTTGTAAAGTCATACTGAAACAAGTCTGCTATCTGACCTAGCCCTTAGGGCTACTTAAACACCTGTGGATTTATAGAGTTCAGATGTCTACAAGGTCTGTGTTGAAGTTCATTTTTAAACCTGCACCCCACATGAAATGCTTTGCTGTCACAGTTAAGCCACTACTACTAGTTTTTAGTTTGTAAGGCAATCACATTATGAAATAAACAAAGACAATGATCCAGAATTAAGAACACTTACCTTTATTCTCAAACGTTAGATGCAAACAGCAAATAAATATTGAATACTGACTTTATTTTCAGAAATTTAGTTAAGCACTCAACAGTTAAAGGAAGGTTAGTTTGTACATGCAGGAACTGTCATGTCATTGGTTTTTAAGCAGAACATCCCATTTTTTAATGACTGTTGCAAAAAAACTGGCACAATATGGTCTACGGATAGAGGAACAGGCCCTGATTTATTACCAGCTTTCTGAAATAAAACCTAGCCAATGAACATACTGGTGATATCCTGGCCCCAGAAGTCAGAGGGAGTTTTGCCATTGAATGACATTTTGGCCTTGAAATCAATGCATTTAGATAAAATGTGCCCCAAATCCTAGTACTCTCCACAATCAAAGCCTAATGTTAGTACTGTTGGCCTGTTTGACTGAAACCCCCCCCACTAGATATAAGAAATTTACAATTAAAGCTAAAATTCTAACAATTTGATTTTTCAAGACAGTCACATTTGTCCTTTAGGCTTGCTTAGTATGCTAGAGAAGGGATGCAAGCTGCAAATTCCATGTTTCTTAGTGATTTTTTAAAAAATATTTCTCCATGACATACGGTAAATTCCACAGTTTTGTTGAAATTTATGAAAATATAGAATCTCAGAATAAGCTACACTTGACTGTGACATCAAGATGCTTTTCTTATGGTAAGGGATGTAAAAGTGGTTGCACAGCAGTGGAGGCTGCAGGTAGAATTTAGTCCAACTCGGCCACAATGGCTGCTGTCAGTTTTCATCTTCTTGCGAGTCTCACAATATTTAGGGCTTCTTTGTAAAGCTCCGGCTACTGACAGCATGAGGATCTCAGCTCAAAAAAAAAATTGAAAATAGGGCCCCAGTCAACACAAAATGCTCACAGATTAGAAAGCTAATACAAAGGACCCCACATGTATGTGTATTGTTAAAGACTTCATGATTTTTATTGCCGTAACTGGGGGGTGGAGGGGGTGTTGTGTCTAAGATTTTGAGTGCATGGGGCTGGTAGGTAGCGCTCAGATCTACCGGAGCTCCGAGCAAGCTCATGCTGCAAAAAACGTATAGCAAAGTTTGCAGCATATACTCCTTCTACCAACCAGCTAGTTTTGCTGATAACTACATGGGAGAGGAAAGCCAGCAGGTCTCGTCCTCATCTCATATCTCTGCAGCAGCTTTAGAGAGGTTAGTGTCGCTAGTACAAACCAGTGGCTGCAATTCTCAGCTACCCTGTGGCTTTCCCTTGCATGGAGGGAACAAAAGCCACATTTTTTTGTGTCCATTCCTTGTGGACTGCAGCAGCATGCAGTGATGCAACATTAAACATCCAAGTCATTCTTAAAGGAGCATAAATAGTTGGAACTCTTAATACACCGTTGTACCAAGAGTTATATAAATGCTAAATATGCTTTAAAACACACAACCATACACAGAACCCAGCCTTCTTCTAGACTGAAATTTCCAAATCAGATCCCATTTAAGAAACAGTCATAAAAAAGTCAACGCAAATTTAACATCTCTTCCTTTTTTATATTCCACTCAATATGGTTTTCAGTAGGTAGGTGTATATAATAAACTACTGCCATGCCTGGCCTCTTGCTGATCTATCCTGTTTACACATGGCTAAATCTTTTTTATTGCTTCTGACAATATGTTGTTTTATACCTTTATATCTGTACTTGTATTGTTTTTATTGTAGGGTTATCATTGCAATGGTGAATTACACTGAAAGAGATGTATCTGTTTATCAGATGGAGTTTTGGCTCACATACGCGATCTATTTCAGGATCATCAGGGTTTTTTTTCCTTTTTTTTTCATTTCATCCATATGCATGTTTATACCCATACCACTATTTCATTATTATTTGTTACTAACGCTACTGATCAATAAGCAAGAAAGCATTGACACTTTTTGACAAAGACAATAGCTGACACAGTAAACACAACTTAACTATTTCTCTCAGTCACTCTCCATGCTGAGTCCTTAAGGTCTATGGCAGTATCAAGCACCTAGCAACTAACACAATCAGACAGTCCAAGCTACAATCCTATGCCTGCCTGCTTTTATGAGGAGAATTGGGTCCTCACCAGGAGGTGTCTCTCATCTGTACCTAATAGTAAAGCTCTCATTTATCACCAATTGTCAATCTTCACAGTCCTTTCAGTCCAATCCAGCGTATTAGCTATCCTCAAACGGACTAACTGCTGTGTACTACATATGGTGAGTCAAAATATGTGACAATAATGAAATATGGCTTTATTCAGATATCTATCTATAGAGCCACAAAGGTTATAAAGTACCTTCATTTTGACCTGCTGCTGGGAGAGTGAAGTGAAAGTAACACCAATTCTAAGAACACGATGGGTCTAAGTAATCTTCTATTTCCAAGAGACATTTGGGGGGAATAAACGTGGTGTAGTGCTTGTTACCAGTGACAGAGAAACAATGAAATACAGAAGCAAAGGAGATGAGATGACAGCTAAGGACCTGAACATAGGCACTCAATCAGGGAGGATATGGTGGTCACTGCATATTGAACCTGAGGGAGGGTTAATGTGGGAATTTGCCTAGGGTGACAATGTAGTAGCAAAGCTGGGGGGGAAATGTGAAGATAGTAAGGAAAGCTCAGGGAAGGAGTTGTAAACTATCTGGGACAGGGATTGTCTCTTTTTATTTCATGTCTGCACAGCACCTAGTGCACTGAAGTCATGGTCTGTGATTGGCGCTATTATAACATTTCTGATTTAGTCTGCAAAGTGCAAAATCTTCCCTGCCTTCTGCCTTACTATTATCACACACAAAAAAGCGTGCTGGTATAAAGGTGAAGACTAGTAGGGAAGCAATAAAAGATTAGTCAGACTGAAGAATGCACATGTACTAGGTGGGAGGCCATGCCAGCTAATGAAGAAAGGAAAGGAAAAGTGAAAGAAGAGGAGAGAGCTGATTTTGAAAAAAGAGTGAAAAAAAGTTACCTTGCTAAAAGGAATTTTAACATAGCAACAAGAAATCACCAAAGGGACTTGTTTACAACATTCAATAATTTACAGTACTGTTTCAATAAACGAGGGTGATCAGTTTTCCAATACCTGCTCCTAGACTGGGATGTATTTGCATGAAAATCATAGCATACCTATAGTAACAAAATATTTCTGACATAGCACTATATTCACTTTAAATGGGAACAGGATTAGGCACCTTGGCCGTGTCCAGATGAGCACGGAGGTGCCACACACTGCACTTGCAGGCATTCCCTGTGCTGCTACATTGCAGCATGGGGGTTTTTTGACCCTGGGAAATCTAGAGGATTTTTTTTAAATAGCTAGAGAGACAGATATTTTTAGGTTTTCAAATATTACATACAAAATGATGCCATTTTCTGTTAATTTTGAATTTTAATGAGCAGTTCTATTGATAATCACCCAACATCTATATTTATAGAAAAATGGAATATCATAAATACAGAATCATGGCATTATCTACATATGTTGCAATTCTTCATACATATAGAAAATCAGTGTTTAATTTCTATAGCAATAGAAATATGGAAATATCCACCAGAACTATTAGTCAGAATGTAAAATTAGATCTAAGCCAGTGTATTGGCTCAGTTTCTAAAAGTTGGATCAAGTTCATATAACACTTTCATTTTTTCCTCACTGGAGAAAAAGGAGGGCAACTCTGCTTCGAAGCACTAACTGTGTAAGCTCAATTTTAAAATTACCTTGAAATTTGATGTCATTGTTTTTGGTCCAGCAGCAGTTGTGGTCATGCTACTAAATTGTGTTAAAATGCACAGTACTAAATCAGACAGACCCAATGAGAATATGCCAATATGATATGATTTTTTGATATTGGGCCTAATTCCAGTGGTTATAGTGCTTTTTCCATTGAGACATCAAGAGTTTGATAATAAAAAATATCGAAAGAATGGGGATGGGGACCAACTACTGTGATTTCTGATGTCTGCCTTGTAGCAAAAATAATATTTTACATAGTGGGTTTGAAAAGTGTCCAATTTTTTCCTTTGTAGATAAGCAACAGTTGCTCTCCTGAGCTGGAATCTTCTCAGTTTGGGTTGATTCCATGTCTCTTAGTATTGTGAAGCCCTAGGTGTGTATTTAATGGGATAAAGTTGAAAGCATTAGAGTTCGGATTTTATAAGTATAAAGCATAGAACATTAATGTCGATTCCTCATCCATTTCTCCAGCAACCTGCTCTTTGTTATTTTTAGTACATAAACTAGAAGGGAGAAAATGCAATATGCCTACATTACAGCCTCAAATCCTAACAATATAAATAGATACATCCAACTAGGTAATTAAAAAAAGATTAAAATTTGGCTTTGTAAAGTAACTTGCAAATTTAATGCATCTCCAAGCAATTTAAAAGTAATAAGCTGAAATAAAATAAATAAATGCCTTGAGAACTTTGTATGAAAGGTGCTCTATAAGTATTAATTACTGTTATTATTACACAAATAATGTAATAATTGGGTAGGCAAAGTCAAATAGCTATTCTGCATTCAGCTATATTTCATTTACAGACATGAATGTTACAACCTATATCAGTGAGAAAGAATTGAAAAAAAAAAAGAATAGTATCTTTTTATCATTTAAGTCCTAGTGGGGGAGAGGAGAGAAATGCAGACTCATTTTTGCTTTTCAGCTAACTTTAAGGTTAAAGTTTTTTTTAAAAAACTTTCAACCCCAGTGGGTGGTGGGAACAAATTCATAGTCAGAGCAGGGCATTCTTTTGGGTGCATGTCATATTTTTTGTATTTAGAATAATAATAATACAAAAAAGTATAGCAGATCAAACCAGAAGGAGCCTTGAATATATTTGCTGGGAATTGCCTAAGGCTAAACACCAGGGACATGAAACAAACTGTTCTTATCACCTTTTTCCAAACACAGCGATTTAAATTTACAATGAAAGTGCCAGCACCAGCTGCACTTTAAGAAAGCACCACATGTCTTGATGAGCTCTAAGAAAATGGAAAAAAGCCCAGTTCAAGCTGGAGGTGTCATCTTCCTCTAGCCAGCTGGGTGACACAAAGCTGAAAGCGATGAGGTGCTAATTAGAGGTTGATGAACAGAATCTCAGAGTGGAAACTTGTCGAAATAGCCCCTACAGAATCATAGCCTTATAAGTCAGCTCTTATCTCCCAACACAGGGCACTGTCAAGTCACGGACAAGAAGTGTGAATCCAAGTATCTATCTGGTTAGGTTACCATTTCTCTCTCACCATATGTCCAGTTTATCTTGGATTTATTTAAAAAAAATACCCTATTTTATAACATCCATTTATGTCTTTGCTCCCTCCCCTTCCCTTGCTGTATCAAAATGTCTGAATCCTATTGCAGGAGGAGCCAGGTTGTTTTTTTTTTTTAATACTAATTCTTTCAAGGAAAAATGGTCCTTACATACAAAGTGTCAATAAGCAATGAGCAGCTTTACAGCTCAGGGATTTGAATAAACCATATAAAAGAAAAACATTGCAGTTCAATGGGAGATAATTTCATACCTCTATTTTGAGATGGGCCTAAGTTTTCTCATTTCCCAGGAAAAGGTTGACTTCTGGATTGCAGTTAACTTTGTTTTTAAAATAAGCACTGATGCTAACTGCTATACGGCAGATTTTTATGTAAGTGTCTAATTTTAATTAGACTGAAAGCAGAAATGTTTAGTGGTGCTAATGGGCAAGCGCAGGCAGGGAATTTCACTCCTAGAAACAGCAGGAGTTAATGCTCATGCAGTAACAGCAGGTGTACCAGGCTGGTAGGGCAGCAGTTCCCAGGACACCGGAAGAGCAGTGTAACTGGAGAATTTTAACAAAGGGCCTGTGTGTGCTTTCCCACCCCCAAGCCACTTCCACCTCATCTGTTCATCCTTAACTAGTGAACAAATGCTATAAGCCAACATTCACTACATTACATAGGATCAGAATCAGCAAAATACTTAAGCATGACTTCAGTGGGATATAAACACATGTTTGACATTGATCACATACTTAAGAGCTTTGCTGATTCCAGGTCATGAAGTCTGAGTAATAAGGCTGCATGCAGAGAAAGTACAGAGTTGAAACCAACAGCTATTACATACACCTGTGTGCTACACCATGACCTGGCATCATCCTAACATCTGCACCAGTCTTCTGGCACTGACTTTAACAGAAACACCAGGGTTGCAGAGACCTTGCCTGGCTGCCTCAGCAGCATCCCAGACGAGAAGCCTAAATTACACAGAGGTCTAATACCAATATCACTCATCAGTAGGTCATGTCGTATACCATGTTCATTGCTCCTGGAGTATAATAAAAAGCGTCAATGACTCCCAAAAATCTTACACTCAAACAAAAGCATAAGTTTTATAAAGCTACAATATCCACTGGCTAGAAACAAGAGGGAGATTTCACCAGAGGTCTTTAATACATTTTGAAGGAACCAGAAGAATATTTAAAAAGACCTAGTTCTTCACTCTCTACACTGGGATTTTGCCTTTATTTCAGTTAGGATGCATTTTCCCCTTCTTATTCCTTTTTCTAAAATGTGAGGTAGCTTTACTGTTAAACAGTAAATTCATTCAAGCCCAGATGCTGGTACTTTTCCATAATGAAGAAGAGATTTTCATCACATGTAGTATGATAGTATATAACATTCTTTAGGCATTCAACTACTCTGGCGGTGAGCATGGAACAAGAACCTGCATAAACTGTAATAGGGTAGTTTGGGACCACAAACAGATAGGAAAATATTATCATTAACAAATTGTAATTTAAAAAAACCCCAAAAGCTTCTAAGAATGGTCAGAAAATTATACTGCATTGACATCCTGCAGCTAGATAGCTTTATGACAGGTATGTATTTCTTGTAAAAGAAACACAAGAGCCCACTCTCTGGTTAAAAGCCGTATGCATTTAAAATGGACATCTGATATACAATGTGCGGTTCTCTTGGTATTATGTCACAGACTAAGTTACGCTGACAGTTTAGTAATTCAAGAGCATTTCTGAATACCTATATGAATAATCACAATTTAGAAAAAACCGTAGTTTACCTCCAGCATTGTCTAATGTCTTTCTCCCCTCATCCTCTAATGCACGAGATGGAATTTAAGACTGACCAGTCACGCGACTCTCCACTCATCTTTCAGGCAGGAATGCACTGGGGCTCAGTGACAGCTTATGTTAGTTATTGTGATGCATTATTTTACCTATTATAAACTGAGTATATTAAAATGCTAAATGTATGAGTTGCAGACATTTGTATGTGTCAACTCAAAGGGGAAAAATGCTAGGCTGATGAAAACTTGGCATAAGTTAGCCACAACATATTCAGGAATGCAGCCCCTGCTCTGAAGAGCACAGAAGATATGAATAAAAATCTGATGCAATGATTGTTTTATGTAAAGAGTATTGTGTAAAAAGAATGACATAAATATTAACACCTTATAAAATATGAAATATGCTCTCTTCCACATTTGGAATTTTCTTCACAGCAACATGTTTTGCTCTGTTTGCTTTTTGCTTCGGAAATTCAGTTCAGATTAATTGTTGTCTCAGAAAAGAAAAATCTTACCCTTCAGAAAACGTCAGCTCTCATTAAACCAACTCTCCAAAATAATGACGTTCATCTGATTTTTTCCTTCTTTGATTAGGCGTGTATAATTCTGCGTTATCTTAGTAGCCTTGATGCCAAACAAGATTAAATTGTCACGTATAGTATGCTAAATTCATATTTGAATTTTAAAAAATCACTTATAAGGAACTCTTAGCATGAGCATCTAGGGACAGAGCTGCTATATTAACATAATTTACACCACTGACAGAACACTCTTTTCTAATTATTTATGGCCAACCATCAATTACTGGTCAATGCTGAAGTCATTCAATATAATTGTTTCCCTAAGGTCTCTTGTTTGGATGCAATGAAGACAGTTCCAGCAAGTTTCATGATAGCACCAACATGTGTGTTTCCTTAGCAAAACAATACCAGTTTTGCTGTTTTGCATGTGATTTATATTTTTAGCCTGAGAAAAAAAGAACTACAAATCCTGAAAATTTGATACCACTGTTTCACAACTTCGCATTCCACTTATTGTCATAGATTTTCAGACCTATGATGCAAGCAGCTGGATGAAGGGAGGGAACTCCTAAGGAAATACATGAAATATTAGGAGGAATCCTTGTTCACCAAATCTTTGACTTCACTTTTTATTCCATCTTCTTTCCACTTTCTTTTTCATTTTATATAAATAAATACAATTATGGCTCATTTCTACTCACAACCGTATACCCCGGCTTCACTTCCATACAGATCAATCCTAAAGCATGCAATCAGAACCTGCATTTGAATTCCTAATGATTCTTCCTATTGTCTCATTGCCGTTACAACCTGTCAATCACTGGTGAAAAGTGCTAATCACTCCCAGAAATCCCAGTCTCACAGACAAAAGTACCAGTCACTAAAAAAATAATACCAATCGGTCATGGATGAGAAGGAAATCTCACTAGGGATCTAACTGCACAATGGAGTTTATTAAGTCCATTTTGCTTCAGTCTAGCTCTGCTTGCATCCAAAGGTTTCAGACTTTAATTTCAAAGTCAGCTAAAACCCACCAAGGTAACTTATATTCATTAGCTAGGCTCCAACTGAACTGCTGTGAAATCTCTTGGCTGTGACAAGGGCTCTTGCCTTCAGCACAAGCAGCAGCATTTATTTCCACTTTAAGGGGAAAAAAGATCTAGCCAAATGTTAGGACTTCTAAATTCCTAATTGGTTCACTTTTTACAGGCACTTAGTTCTTTTCAAAGTTGGTTCTGTAAATTTGACTAATTGTATACATGAAAGGATATTTCACAGTTAATACTCCACATCACAGCAGTGCCCCTTCACTACAACAGTTAAGTTTACTAGAGAGAAGGAGTAGTGATGATGAGTACATACCATGCACCATAAAGCACTGTCGCCTCAGGTCACAGAAACTGTTTTATATTATAAAAGGAAGGTGGCTAATTCAGTAGTCTTGACATCCAAACTACTGTAACCTAACAGTACATTTTTGAAAAAGCCTAGAGCAGGTCGCACTGTTTGCACTTAAATGCAGATTTTGTGCTTTTATGTATTACCTAAATACTTAAGAATGTTTGATCCTAATATGCTATAATTAAGCAATATACAGTAATTAAGTTTTAGAAATCCCTATAGTGATTATTACCTCTGGAGTTTACTAGAGGAGGCTGAGAATGTGCAATAATTGATTTCTATTGGTTATAAGCATTTTACTTCCTATTTCTCAAAGAAGCAACACATTTTAATTGGCTTAAATCTCTGCTTAGTTAACTAAGTTTTATAGGTTCATCTGGTTTTGGTTAGATATTACAATCAGAGCTATGATTAGCTGTTATGCAATGGTAAGACCACCTTTAAAAAACAAAAACAAAGCAAACCAAAAAACCCCTGTAACATTTGCACAAAAGCAACTGTTTACAATATGCATCTCTTTGTATGCAGCTTTGCACAAATAAGTTTCTGGCTGTTTCCGGTGGTTAGATTTCAGAAGGGTTTAGACCCTGAGATAGAAGATGCTGAGTACTTCCTGCTTTTAAATAGGAACTGAGGGCACTTGATACCTCCCAGGATCAGTGTTTATAAGAGACAGGAGGAGGCTCCAGCAAGGTACAATGCAAAGTTCATCAGTCTGGACTTTCAGTGCTCAATATTCATGGCTTCTGAGTAGATACAGCTTGCACCAAATCACATAGATTCAGGAGGAGTAACAAATTTACACTTGAGATTTGCTTACTTTGATACAAACTCCCCCCATACATTAATCCTCAAATACATTAATCCACAGTGCCACCTAGCCTCCTGTGTATATTTATTTTAACAGTGACAAAAGGAAACCTTCCTAAACTGTAACAAATGCTTAAACAGAATCGCTCTAGTTGCTGGATATAAAGGAAGGCAAAAAAAAAAAAAAAGAAAAAAGCCAGGTATCTTTACAGTAATAGTTAGTGACCCAAAGGAAATCTGTAAACCTTTGCTAGAGGTCTGTGTATACTATGATTACTCATAACAGTATGAACTGGATATTAGCTACATTGAATTACAATGAACTACTCCATAAACACCTGCCCTCCTATGACATATAACTTGCCTCCCAAAAAACACAAGATTTTCCCCCCTTTTTCTTCCCTTTTCCATTTTCTAACCTTGGTCTTAGAACTATATTAGGTTTTATATTATATTTATATTAGTCAAGCTTTAAATTGTTCTTGTAAGTATCTAATCTCTTTGGGGTCATATTACTGTGACAATAATAAAGTCAGGCGAGCAGCCATTAAAAGAAATTCTCCAAAATATATGTCTAATAGCTATTTCTCAGTCACTGGTACTCCCACAGAGAATTAACTGATTCCCTGAGCACGGTAAACTTCTTTGGTGTAGAGCTCGAAGTGTCAAGTACTTTTTAGTTTAGGGTGCTACTGAAGGAATTTCCCTTTAAAACCGCTTTTGCCTTTGATAGCAGCAGCACACCATTCTTCAGCTGTGCCTTATCATTCAGCATACAGGAAATAACACTGGTGACATTTTCTAATTACCTAAAGCCAAACTGGAGGCAAGTCCTAGCCCTGATTTATGGCAGAAATCCCTAATAGACCCTTATGTCCCTTACATTCCCTGAAACACTGAGATCTCCTCCAGTCTAGAGGTTTGTTCAAAATTAATTTATGCCCATGTTAGTTCTGTATAAAAGGGAGGTCAATGATATGGTCTGTGTGTTGGATGTGGCCCACAAAGCTCTTTTACCCAGTCCACAGAGCTCCAAAAGGGGAGAGGGCTTCAGAGAGGTGAGCAAGGGAATGGTGGGGCCTGCTAAAGAGCCCCAACAGGCATGCGTTTCAGCTATAAGGAGATGAGTAATGGCTGTGCTAATCCCTGGGTTGCCATTTGCTTATTGCCTCAGTGCTATCACTGTTGCTCGTTTGGCACCACCACCAGGTCTGGATCTGGCATGGGAGGCTCCTTACAGTCCAGATCTGGTCTGTGAGACTCCTCACAGGCTGGACCTGGCCTGAGGATGGAGACAAGTGTGACATCCCTCCTTTGGGTAAGGATAGAAATTACACATAAACTAGTATGAGTATCTGGAAAGTGGTTGATGTGCACTGAACTTCTGTTGTGTCACAGATTTGAA
>NW_017728993.1:32498068-32517512 GCF_001723915.1 Gavialis gangeticus | reverse complement strand
ATTACACATAAACTAGTATGAGTATCTGGAAACTGGTTCAAATCTGTGACACAACAGAAGTTCAGTGCACATCAACCACTTTCAAAATGACTGGAACTGGCTTAAGATAAACCTGGGTGGATGTAGTATCAGACGCAACTTAGGTTAAATCAGCTTATTGAACTTCCGTTCCAGATCCCCTCCAGATTCAAACTGTCTGCTCCAGGAGGAGGGCTTTAGCACCATGTGGCTTCTGGTCTGGGCTGCTGCGGGCATGTGGCTGTATTTCTGGAATCAAAAGTAAATGTCTGTTCACTTGCTTATTGGTTCGATCTAACCTGTGAAGACTGAATTAATTTAATTCAGCCTTGGGCTTTTTGACTATCTGTACTTAGCCCTGATGTACAGCATACTAGTTTGTGAGAAGATAATACTAGTTTGTGAGAAGATAAGACCATGTTTAGTACTTTTAGCTTGTTCTAAAATGTGTCCAAGCCCACAAGATATGTCTATGCCATGTCCCTGCATTTCCAGAAGGGCCTCTCTCATGAACACGCTGTCTATGTGGTCCCACCTGCACATACTAAACCTGGAAATGAAGTGAAACCATTCTGTGGGTGCCCCTTGCAGTCAGCCTCAAATCTCTGCATTCAGCATGGTTGGCAGCAGCCATCTGGGTGCCCCCAAAGCAGTTTTGCTGATGACTGGAAATATTAGTAAAAAAATCCAGCTGTTTCTCTCTGTTTTCCCTCACTATAACAAAGAAAAAAAGGACTCTCTCCATCCTGCTGTCACTGACTGTAACCTCACTTCAGCCATCTTCTTGTCCTACCTTGCCTGAGCTGCTCACTGTGCTTCTGTTTTCCTTCCATGCTTCATATCTGTGTTCCTTATCCTCTGGCCTACCTCTCTTCTTCCCCTTTATGTCTCATCAAATCCTGCCTCCTCCAACATTCCCCTGCTTTCTGCTCCTGACTGTCCCAGAACTGAAGTCTGAGAAGCATGCCTCTTCTCCATGTGCCTCACCTCAAAAATCACCTCTCACCTCCAGCCCTTACTTTGTGTGCTTGTTAGCATTTTCTTACCTGCATACCAAGCCTCCCACCTTTGACTCAGCCTGGCTATAGTAGCCCAACCTGGAGTAAGCTGGAAGCAGGGCAGTTGACCTTAATAAAACTTTTTTAAATGTTACACTGTGTATACATGAATAGAGCTCTGTATAAGCATGGCTCAGGGGAAAGCACAAGGGAAAGGAAACCAGATACTATGTCTTGCCACTTCAGGGCACATGCTTTTCAGAACAGAGTATTTCACCACCCAGGTGCAAAACATAGGGAGTCAGAACGAAGGCTATTATTTTTTGCCTGGCACAAAAAAAGAGCCAAAGGCAAACAAAGAATGAGCTGCTTCAGTTGGAGGATAAAACAAACAGTCCTTAATTCATGAAATTTCTTGTGTGAGAGATGGCCAGTTCCCAGTCCCCCCTTGATACCAGATTGGGCCTTTGCCCAGGAGATTGCTGACACTGTTTCTTCCATCGTCTGGGAGGAGAGAGAGACAAGGCTTCCTCTTTTACCATTTTTCTTCATGTCCCTGCTTCACTGATCCTTTAAGTTAACCCCTTCTGTACCTCACTTAGCAGAGACACACACATAAGGCAGAACACCTGTCCAACTCCAAGATCTTTATATTAGGTCCTGGCAATTCTCTTTGACTAGGTGTTTTACCTTAGCAAGGGCAGCAAGCAAACCAAGTCTACCAGCCATTTGATGATGATGAGCCAGGAATGTTAGGAAAAAAATCTCAATAAATATCACTAGTAACAATAGTATAATTTTTAAATTAAATTTTGGTGTTTTTCTGACAAGACTTCCATGGTATTCTCTGCTGGCATAAAATGCGGCAAGTTATGTTTCATGGGAACCCTTCGTTTTTTTGGTTAAGGGAAGTTAACTATCAGGCTTGATATGGGAAAATAGTTTCACCTTTAACTATGAAGTGGTTCCCCCTTCTGAATAATAAGGTACTCTGTACTGCCGTCAAGGTATATGTAGTAGGCAGTGGGATGATTGACAACTGATGGAAGACAATGTGGTAAGGAACAGGCGCTTAGTGTCCTTGTGCTTTGACAAGATTTTTCTTTTGGCTGCTGTTTGTCATTGTTGGATAGCAACACACTTCCCTTCCAGTGGACCTTTCTGAACTCTGCTGTCTTTGAACAACACAGATATTGCAAAAGAAACCATTTACCAGCCAGTAATTACAAGCCACCCCTCATGTAAAGGTAAACGGTAATGAGGAATGTGCAAAGAATGGCTGGCACTGTCAAAAGAAAAGAGCTGCTTGTAAAACGTAAAGCCATACAGAATGCCTTATAGACTTATCCTGCAGTAACTGTATCAATTAACCATGCTAAAAGCTCTAACTCAGATGGGCACTGCACACAGCATGTCTGCCAGTGTTTTATTATCAAGTCCATTATGATGAGTTCTTGTCCTAGACAAAGGGAGAACAGAAAAAGAATTCAGGCTGACAAATTAGACTTGAAATCAGTTTCATTTACATAACGACTGGAAGTTCATTAATAACAGAGTTTTAATTATTCATGCTCTTGTTTCACTAGATACAGCAGTTTTCCCCCTGCTGTGCTGGATGTCTGGATTAGCTAAAATGAACCATAGCAAACTGATAGACTGCCCAGATTTCTTAGATTCTTTTCTGCTTTCAAAGTACCAAGGGCAGGGGGGAGGGGGGGGGCGGGGAGAAGGAAGAGAAAAAGCAGTTTCTTTCAGCCAACTTTACAGCATGCTTAAGGAGGCATTTTAATTTTGCATTCGTTGGGAACTTTCATCTGAATTGGGATCTCAGCCTTAAAAATCAATTCATTTGAAAAGTTTTTAAAGCCAGTGAATGCAATTTTTATATTTATTTGTCGATTTCTAATTCCTTATAGTGCTATAGTATAGTACTGAGATCAGATTACATCAGTAGCATGAATGCTACCCCCATTTGAGCGTAGAACATCTCTGGAGGAGTAAAGTGTATCTCATTCTTCGCTAAGTTCTTTCTTATAAACTATATTAAAATATCATTTCCTAACTCCTGTTTCCTCCTCCTCCTTTTTTCCTGGAGCTACCTGCCTAATGCTGACTGTGAGGTCAGCACCACAAAAGGAAACAGAGCCAAATGAAAAAGGAGGATAGTGTGTGTGTATCTATCTATCTATCTATCTACACACACACACCCACCTGCCCCATTACTATATATATATATATATATATATATATATATAAACAAGAGTGTGTAAATAATGAACAGGAAGCTTTACCTTATGGGGTTGAATTTTTGCTATGACTAAGTAGGATGAGTAGCTCTCATTGACTTCAATGCATCCTGCAGTGAAAGAATATGGCCCATGGATTTTCCATGACTATTTGTTATTCATTAAAACTCAAGGGCCCTACTCCCCCACTGCAGGACACATGTAATTCCCATTGATTTCATATCCTGCAGCACAACTGGGCCTCCTTGAATCACAGCTACGTGTCATGGCACTCAAAACATTGGCTGGTGCACAAATTGGGGAAAGAAGGGGGGATATTTAATAGCTATATGATAAGGTATACTTAAAGAAAACCCCTTCTTTTACCAAAGCAGTTTTAACTAAGATGCAAGATCATATAGTTTTCCAAAAAAAATTCTCAAAAACAGAAACACTGGAAATATAATAAAAGTCCTTTCTGCAGAACAGAAAACAAATAAGTTCTCTCTTGAGCTTTTACTGCTCATGGGTAATTTGTTTGCTTTGTTCTGCAAACATTATTTTGTTCTGTGTTCATTTCCTAACACCCCCCACCTCTCCCCTCAATATGACAATATAGCTAGAAGAAAATAGTGAGGAAGATTTTATGTGGATGGAAAGGAGGAGTTCCAAGGAAGACATCTGGATCATGTTTGCTCTGGTACTTCTTTCCAGAGTCCCTCCCTATTAGGTTGCTGCTGCAGGCAAACAGGAGGGGTTTTCCTTTGCTTATATTTGATTTCCAGGTGCAACTATGCACTCATCTAAATCTTGTCCATATGCTGCCACACATCTGCATAAGTCTTCTAGTTTTGTTTATAAACCAGCCATGTATTGCACACCTGACTTGTGCATTATGTCCACAATAAAAATCATGGAGTATTGCCTCGTTCTTTAAAAGGAATCCAGTTCCAAAGAGAGAAAAGGAGGCTCTATGGTAAAATACAAAGCTGGGACTCAGGAGACTTTGATTCTGTTCCTGGTTCTGTCACAGACTTGCTATTTGACATGAGGCAAATAACTTCAGGCCAGACTGTAAACATCTTTTTCAATCTGGTGTTAGCTCTTTGCAAAAGTTGTCTTGCAGAGGCAGGAAAAATGCTGAGTTACCAATCACTCACCAAGGTTAATCAGACTTTCAAAACCTGGCCCTTTGTTTCCCCTCAGTTTTCACCACAGAAAAAATTGGGGTGATATTTCTCTGTCTAATAAGAGGAAGTAATTTATTAAGGCACTCAGATAACATAGCAATAAGAACCTCAGAAATTCCAAGCAAACAATACTTGAAATTTGTGTTTCAGAAAATTATGAGCGGCTGATGTAGATAATTTCCAACCACCACAAACATACTAAAGAAGAATGGGGATATATAGTTCCATTAGATGAGCTTACCTATCAACCCACTAAAGCCATTTAACCAGGTGAATATGCACTTGGACCCATACTTTTTATCCAACAGCTTATGGCAATGGGAGAAATACACACTGCTTCTTTTCAACTAAAGAGGATATTTGGGCAGAGAGGAATAGGCATGTCATGTAAAAAAGTTGATTTTAATGTCTAAATTATCTCAGTTTTCCATGTTCGCAGTCCTGTTTCTTGAGGTCTTTCCTACTCTCACTAGGTAATTTTCAGTTGCAAACTAAAGTTTTCCCTTTAGCCTCAGTGAGGGAATCTTCAGGTAGGTGTAGTGCAGAAGATTAAGACTACATTAAGATTAAGTCTGAAATGTTCTGCTACCAATTAGCCCTCTTGTATTTCTGTAAGCCTTGAATTTTTGATGCGATCAATGACACCAAGTGGAGCCATCTTCTGTGGAGTGGTTATTAAAGATATAAAAATCAATACAAAGATGATACTTGGAAATCTATATCACAAGATAATGAATCACCATGAGAGCCGGCTAAGAAGGAATATCAGCAAACCAAACAGAAGGTTTGTGCATAACAAATTATTTGATGCCAGTAGAATTTAAGCTAAATTTTGCATGAGACAGAAGTCTTCAGGCAACACTTATGATACATTTGCATGGCAAGGTTTTAATGAGATGAAGACACAAGACCAACCATGCACAGGGCTTTGTGTGCATTAGAGAGAGAGACTGAGGGAGAGAGAGAAGACCGAGACATATGGGATTAAGATAATAATGCCATAATTTAACTTTAATGACAAAACAGCATCAAAAACTTTCTCTGTCAGTAATCCTCATTCAATTTCTTTTAAATGAAACATTATTTGCCTGCACCTTAAGTGTTGATTGTTATTGGAGTTGTGTATTGGAGCTACACAGGATACTCCAAATTTAATTTGAACGAGGAATTGATTTAGTTGCCTTCAAAGCAATGTTTTTCCTTTCCAAAATTGAACTAGTGCATGACTTCGCAAGTTCATTTATGTTTACTACTTGACACAATTGTATGTGGTATTACAGCATTTAAGGTCTTACCCTGCCTTATCACACACAAAGCCAGAATTAGCAAAACAAATACAGTAAACTATCTGGTAACTGGTACCTTACAAGCTGGCACGCTCTGTTAACTGGCATGCCGGCTTGTAAGGAAAAGTGAAACCGGAAGTGCCTACTGCGGCACTTCCCGTTTCTCCAAGCCCCCATGGCCTGGGGCAAAACAGCCTATGCTGCTGAGCCCCCATGGCCCAGAGGCATAACAAACTGTGCGGGGTTGTGCGGGACCTGTCTCCCTGTCCCACGGGGTTTGCAGGGCCCGCAGGAGGGGCAGCAATGCTGTAGGAGGGGTGGGAGGGGCGGAGGGACTTGACGGAAGAAGTGGCAGCCGGGGCCAGTCAATTAACCAGCATATTTTGTTATCTGGCATCCCCCATTCCCAGGGGATGCTGGATAACAGAGCTTTTACTGTACTTCTTTGTGTTATTTCTTTGCTTTCCAGGGTAATATTCTCCTCCCTGAAAGGCACTGATCTCAGGCTACCTATACACATGCTCAGGGTGGAGGTATTTTAATTGAAGCAGTTCCTTGACCGCCACTATAATTAAAATGGCTCACTGTCACATGTATTAAGTCCCCGTGTGCATAGGCACTGACTTTGGTTTTTGCTGGTAGGTGCTTTCTTTCTTTCTTTTTTTCTTTTGCATTCCCATGCTGAGCCCAGTGCATGGCCAGAAGAGGCAGCACATTACTTCAATTTGGCTTGCCTGACACGGCTCATGGGTGCTTAGCACCTGCGAATTTTTTTGATAGGTGCTTGAGCCCTGGAGCACCCACAGAGTTGGTGCCTATGCCTGTGTGTTTAAAAATGGCTCTGGGATGCTTTATCTAAACCTCATTCAATGAGGTTTGTATATAGCTGCCCCCATGGCCATTTTAAAACACGTGGGAGCTTAGTACATGTGGCAGTGAGGTGACGCCAGCGCGTTCTAAATAGAACGTGTTCTAATTAGAACATGAGCAAACGTGTATAGGCAGACAAAGCTGCTCAGCTGCTCAGTTCAGGTCTGCTATGTAACAAACACCTTCACTTTGAACTTCTGATATATGAAGGTATATCCATTGGAAGGATCTTAAAAGTATATCAGTAAAATTAAAACTCACAATAACTTCGCATGATAGGTAAGAATTATGCCTAATCTGGGACACTGAGCCATGTAACAAGCAATGTTGTCCAGGAGATATGGCATCGGACAGGGATCCAGGAGGCACAGATTCTACTTCTGGTTCTACTTTTTTACTTGCAGCAAGTTACATTGTAGCTCTGTTTCTCCTAATGCTGGTTGTCTATCATGTCTGTTTAGAAAGACATAGAAGCCCTTGGCAGAACGCTTTAACCTCTCTGGACGTTCCAGCAACCTCAGAGTAGCTGTTCTTAAACAACCAGCAGGAATGCAAAATTGTAGAACAGCAAGAAATCATCTGCAAGCATAGGCAGATCCAGGATTTTGCTAAGACACAGATTTTGCAGGAACAGTGATTGGTGCCACAGGTGTGGTTGTACTTCCTGTTTTCAGCCCCATCCCCAACTGGGGTGGGGAGACCATGGTGCAGGAGCAGCAGCTGGGGTCATTTTTTTTAAGTCTCTGAATTAGGTAAGAAATCTGCTCTCCCCACCCCCTACCTTCCCCCCTGTGATCAGTGATGTGTCCCCCTGCCCTTCCATTCCACTCCATTTCCCACTCTCCCACCCACCACTGCCTCTGTCCCCACCTGACACAGGTGCAGGGGGAGCTCCAGAGTCTCTCTTGCCCTATTTCAGCTGGGCTGAGTAGCAATCCAGGCTCAGAGGAGGACAGCAGCAGTGGGCAGGTTTCTCTACTGCACCTGCCCCTAGGCTGACAGGAAAACTCTGCAGGGTGGGAAGGGACAGCCCTCAGCTCCCTATGCAGCCTGACCAGAGCAGGGCAGGAGTAACTCTGGAGCTCCCCCTGCCCCCTCATCAGCTTGGTGCAGTGGGAGTGGTGTGCAGGGGAGGAGATGTTAGCAGGGGTGGGGAAGTGCTGCTGAACATGGGGGAGAAAGAGGGTGGATTTTTATCTGCTTTGGGGACTTAACAAAAAGTTTCCAACTGCTGTTCCTACAGGATCTGAAAGGGAGATTTGACCACTCCACTGCACGTCCTTTGTGTCTTCCCCTGATCAAAGAGTGGACTGTGTAAAATGTGGCCTCAGCAGAGACTCTAGATTTATATCCCATTACCTGGACTAGCTTTTATAACCCTTATGTCCCTCAGTGGGCGAACTGCTTTGTCTATCCCTTTTTGATATCTTCGTTTGCCTCTCTCAGCAGTGCCCCTCCCCTTACCCTTTTCTCCCCCTTTCTGTTTCCTTTATAATTAAAATACTTTATTCCTTTCTATTTCATAGTCCTACTGTCTGCAAGTTCATTCATAGCATCTGACAAAGTAGGCTTCCACTTATAAAAGTTTAAAAAATTTTGTGAACCAGGTAGTCCTTAACATGCTATCCTGCCCTGCCTTCTACTTGTCGATTTAGAAAGCAGTATGTCCATGGAAGGGACCTATCTGGTGCTTGTACAGTATTCGCACATTAAGGAACTGGTCTCAGTTGTAGCCTCTGAAGTAATACAAATAAAAATATGATTAAGTGACATGCTGAAGATCACCAGAGAAGTCTGAAAGAGCTAGCCTGGAAATGACATCTGAGAACACCAATTCCTATACTCTAGTCACGAGACCATGCTTTCCTTGTAAGTTCAAGGAGCCATAACTCCTCAATCTTTTTCTGTGGTATAGATACGTGCAAACACTCTTCATATATTGCTTTTTAACAGTATATATTGCTTTCCTTTTTAGGGCTATTCAGTTTTATTCAGCAGGATTAGGACACTTACTTTTAGCAGTTGCATTGTGGTACAACAGTCATAAATGCATCTATTTCCTTGTTTCTCCTAGATATACATAGCTTTCACATTTGCAGCTGCTGAGTAGCACCTCTCACAGATAATCATACTCACAATCACAGCTTATTGTGCTTTTAAACAGGACGCTAAACACAAGGCTAGTATTCTTTGTTAATCAGTAACTCTCTGTTGATTTACAGATAGGCTTCTGAGGGGGTTTTTTGTAATCTCTCACCTATGCCAGCACAACAAACCAAAGAGAACAAAACAAGAAGGAGTTGGCCCATCATCTGACAAACACAGTTAAAACTCTTGGGGGATTTACATCAGCTGAGAATCTGGCCTAATTACCTTTTGTCCTGCGCCTAAGGTTAGGCATGAAACATACTGTTTACCCCGTTGCTGTGCATTAGAGCTTGGTGGCAGCACTGGTGGCTTATTAGTAAGTCAACCAATTTTTGGTGGTATCCTTGTGACTTTTTTTAGATTCCTGTATATCAAAGACGTTATTTAAAGGCCAATAGAGCCCTGACACACCTTGTGTAGTTTTAACTAGTCATTATGGTTTTTACTTAACTTGTTTTCCTCCCTCCTTACCCCCTGAGGCTTTGAAGGCAAACGAAGCATTCAGTAGCACAAAACAAGGAGAGTTAGAACAGCTTTCCATATAGTAAAAAATCCAAAAACCAAAACAGGCCTCTTGCCAGCATCATTTCTCACATGCCACCAAATGTCTTCACTGCAGTTTAAATTGTTCAGCCTCATGATTGTTCTGACACCTCTTTGTTGTTCCTTTTAAGTGCAGATACCTGGGTGGCATTGCTATAAATGAAGCAGTGGTGTTCAGACTGCATTCAGTGACAAATAGAGATTCTTCTCCTTCATCTGCATCTGTACAATTTACATCTAATATAGGCACAGGAGTAGAGCTTTTGCAGCCTCTCAGTGGTTGCAGAAGGGCAAAGAGATCCCCCTAAAGAACAGTGGTTAGGCTGATCTTTAAAGGCTTCAAAAAGGCAGCCCATCCAGCATTGCTTACTCAAGGGTGGAAAGAGAGATGGGGAGGGGAAGGAGCTGGTATTGTAAAAGTTTTGAAGGATACCACTACAATGTGTGAAGAGAGTTCTGTGAGTGATCCCAGTCCTATGATATCCACCAGCAAATACAAGACGCTGCCTTTGAATTGGTAATGAATATTCAAAGGGCCCTAGTGTGGATTGCTCAGTTAGCATTAATTTTTTCCTATGCATAGCTCCAAAGGGGCCTACACATGCTTTGTGTCATATTTTGCCTTTTGGGTGTCAGAAATAGGTGGCTGAATGCATTCCTACCTGTGAAATTCACATTATTCCTTTCATAGCACCTCTGGGAAAGAGTGCATTGAGAACCGGATCTGTTCTCTCACTTAATTCCCTATTACCAAGCAAAGTGCTTGAGAATATTGTAACAAGGGGCTTCCTCAAAAACTGTATACATTGGCCTGTGTTAAACCCCAGGTACCAGAGCATGTGTTCACACAAGGAGATAAAGTAAGGCACAGGGGAGATCTCTGTTTGCTTTCCCTTTGCTTCAGACAAGGAAGGAAGCAATAGCACTGGACAAATATGTACACATTCAGTCTACGCTACCAAGTTTTAAAAGGCAGCGCTTAAGTGGTGTGGGGAGAACTTTGAGAACACTCAAAAAAATTTCCTCCCCAGTAGCAGAATCACATCACTTATGCTGAGTGAAGTGAGGCTTCTGCTGCAATCCAGCAGCTGGTGCCTTCCCAGAGTACATTTCACACTCTGGTGGCATAGCTGCTACAGTGGAACCACATGGAGCTGCCAGAAGCACATGGATATATGCATGCGACTGCATGATGATAGCCACCATCTGCCACCAAAACTTCTGGTGGCAGAGTCAGGATACACAGACAAGACTGGAAATGTCCATAATTTCTTCCCGAAGAACACTCTGATTATTCTGACAACGTGGCACAGCATTAATGTCTCCTTGGAAGGAGGTTACCATAGGGAACCAGGTACTTTTTCCCTGTTTCTCATGAAAATGTCTTGAATGTACCTGTGCTCCTTGGTAAGACCCCAGAAGATGAAATCGAGCCAGAATATTTAACTCTATTTTGAGCAGGAAGGCTCAGTATGTGAAAGTAGAGTGGCAAGATCAATGGGACGTTGATCCCTGATACTTCCGAATTGCAAATAATAAAAATGGCAATGTCCAGAGCAATGATTGCACTAGGGGAAGATGGCAGATATTTGAATGTATTCTATTAAACTGTGCAACTATGTCTATTTCTATATAATCTCTCAATGGGCTAAGGTTCCAGTGTACAATTACAGTTATGTGGAATTACAGCTGTGTAACGTGGTGCATAAAATCTCTATCCTTTCTCTCATCTGACATTACTGTTGTAATATTTGTTCAAAAGGTGAATAGCAATAGTTCCCATGTTTTACTTTGTTGTGTCTTTCAGGAACCAGAAAAGCCAAATCAAAGCAGGAGAAGGAACTCACTGTACTAAGCCACCCTGCTGATCAAATAAAATAATAAGTTATCATATGCTTTATCTCAGTGACAGTGCTATTGGATTATATTATTGTATCTTGTTTTACTAGCAAAGCATAATTGTATATGACTCTCCATGGACCATCAGAACAGACAAAGAATGTTAGGAGGGAGTGGGAAGTTAGGGGGAAAGCTAGTCTGTGGAACGATTTTTTCATTCTGGCCAGCAGAAATACCATTAGCATTAAGTGTGATGTCTCAAACACCATAACAAGTGCAACATGCTTGCATACACTCTATTTAGAAAAGAGACAGTAAATCACATTGTTACAAATACAATTGAAGCCTGAATTCTCTCCCCTTTCAAAAACAGCCCACTCCTTATTGTCCTGTTACATCATACCTAAAATGAACATGTAAACTCTTCAGAACATTTTGGGTGGGGAGGAGGCATTTTTTGATAATCATGATCAGGGTAGCAACAACAAAACATTTCTTTTTCTATTATTAATGCAATTTGTTAACCCCCCCCCCCAACCCAAGAAACAAACCTCTAAACATAGAAGCTACTTTTTCTTTTTTTAAAGCAGTATGTTAAAGAATTTTGGGCTTGTGGATAAAAATAAAACAAAATCAAATCTTAATGTTTTAAACCTCTAGCAACCCAGGAAAGGTACTAATGTTGTTGGTGGTTCATATTTCAACACCAAACCTGTGCTGAATTGCTATCAGACATGCCTCTACTGTTTTAGCTGGATTTGAGACAGTGAACTACAAGTAAAAAGTTCAGTACCTTAACTTCCCAAACTAGGGGAGGCCAACCTTTTTTGACAGAAATGCCACAAATTAGCCTTGTACCCTCCCTGGGCACATCTACACATGCGATGAGTGCACATGGATAAAGTTAGAGACATAGTATTAGAAATAAGGTCATCGAATTAGACTGCTGGTGAAAAACCTGAAGGACTGGTGGAGAGAGACTTTCAAATAAAGCAACAAAGAGAATCTTAATAGGAATTGGGTAATCTCATGTGCCAAAAAAAGGTAAGTATCGAAAAAATAACGTAAGCAGAAAGATAACTAGTTGGCAAGTCCTGGAGAATAAAGCACAGTAGCCAGCTAAGCTGGATCATCCAGGTCAGACTGGAAGGAAGGGAATGGTTCATTAGGAAGCCCTGCAAAGCTTTTCAGTCCTACATGACACCCTTTTCAGCCCTTTGATTCCAGATGCCAAACCCCACTGGTCTCCTCTCAAAAGCAGCATATTTTTAATTGCTACCCTTGCTGTAAAAGTGGTGCCAGCAGTCACCTCACACTTCCTCTTCACACCACCTGGTATTGGCATACTTCTTTCCAGCTGGCATAGCACTTGGACTTTATTTTTCTTTGTGGCTCTTTTGTAAAGGGTACAATGTTGTGTATTGTCTCCTTGATTCCATCTAAATGCTTAATGGTAGCATGTCACATCGCAGTATGGAGATCTGAGTCGGGGAGCCTATAGTAGCTAAGCTAGGTTGAAGGGGAAGAACTGCAGTAAGTTGAAAAAGAAAGAAATAATTGAGCTCCAGCTAATAAAGAAATGACACTGATGGAGTCTACAGAATGCCAGGCCCGTCCCTATTTGGCAAGAGAAACTTTGAAGAGTGAATACAAGGAAGGAGCAAGAAAGCAAAAAGAAGGCTCCATAATATGACTTAGAATATTTTATCAGTCACTTACTCAAGATGAAACCCCATAGTCCTCTGGCCTAGGCGGGGAGATGTTTCAGGAGCTGCATTTTGCCACCTGAAGAAAACAAAATGAGTTTATTAGTATATTTTAAGTGCAAACAAAGGAACATTAACAAGGTTTAAAATACACAAGCTAAGCTCAATCACATCCCCAGCCAGAGCTCAATTTATATTTATCTGACAGAGGGAAAGATGTGGGGGACTTCACTTCCTTGGCTAGTGAACCCTGAGGAATGCCAGAATGGCCGTGTAGAGAAAAAAGGAGAAGAAGATGGCTGAGCGATTCCAGAAGCGGAGTGGGTGGCTGAGAGCAGGTGGAGAGCCGTGTAACCCCACCTGGCAGAAGGAGGGGGTTAATAAAAAAAAAATCAATTTGCAATCATCTGTAATTAGTTAGTTGTAGAGCCTATTGCTGCCACCTGCTTGGATTGATCGGGAAAATTATAGTTAGCCACTGCAAAGTAACTATGCATAAAAAATAAATTATTTTTCCTCATCTTGAAGGAAGGTTGCTGTCTCTGGAGCTTGAAGGAAGATGCTGGGGGGAATTGTTCAGCCATCTGGTCCTTCCAGAGATCCATTGTTATGGTCTGTAAGTCTTGGCTTTCTTTCATTTCTTATTCCTGAAGTGGCATTTGCTCCTCTGATTGGAGCAGACTTTCAGTGTGCTAAGGCAAGATTCTGGCCTCTCATTTCATGCCTCTGGTTGGTTGGTTACATTTTCTGAAATACATTTTTGGTGTCATTTATATTTCAAACACGTTGACCAATGGCTAGCTGCAGGTACATTTGACATGAGTTTAGCTATTGGTTGGATTAAAAACTCTCTGGTGCTGTCAAACTCTCCACCATCTACTGCTATGTTCACCTTTAAGCAGTTTCCACTTGGCAGCAAAGAAATATTTTCAAACAACGGTTTAAGCATACACGATCTGCTCAAAAGCATTTTTTGAATAGAAAAAGTCAAGTTAGGGGGAAAAACAGAAACGTGTCACTAGCAACAGGACATCCAAAACATTCTCAACCAAACAAACCTGAGAACGTAGTGTTTGCTACGAAGTGGTGCAAAACTGGAGACCTATTAAGTTAAATATCTTCCAGAAAGAAAGAATAACAGGGAATAGCGAACCAGCTTTCTTTCAGGAAACTCACATCCAGAGTAATAAGTGCAGCCCGGTAGACAAGGCACAGACGTCAAAGAGACAACACTTGAAATATCTCCGTTCTGCCACCAATTTACCCTGGGTTGTCTATATACCATGGCAGTGATGGTTAGAAATCTCACTACCCTCAAGCATGCTCTGCCCATGCTTTGCCCACCCTTAGGATGCCTGTAAGTATGCTGGTAGACCCACTCTGAACACATCTTCAGTAGCTACTATTAGCTGGGAATGAGACCAGGGCAGTCAGACTGACCATCTTCTGGGTCTGAAGCATATTTGTAGGCACAAGTGATAAGGTTTTCTCAAGTGTACCCAGGCTGCACTTACCACCACCACTGTGCAGATAAGTGCTTGTGGCCTTGACTAAGAGATTTAATTTTCCTCAGTCTCTGCTCTGAGATAGGTAAAATGGAGCACTTCCTCTCCAAAGTGCTTTGTGATCCTTATTCTTATTCCTGAGTATGCAGTGTAGTTTTAAAAAATAAACGCTGAGTGTTTCAGGTAAACGAGGAGAATATTTGCAGCTGGAACTGAAATTTGTTTCCAACTGAACAGCAGCAGCAATGGCATTTTATTTACTTAATCACTCTTAATAATGCTTCTGTATTAGGCAGTCCTGAGAGTGACTCATTTTCTAACACATTTACCGGTGCAGGGAAAGGGGAGTTGAAATGCAGCTGAGATGCATCAGCAGTGTAAGTTTCATTGTATCATAATGTGGTAAATGCTGCCCTCTGGCTCAGGTTGGCAATGGTCAGTTATTTAAAAATGGGTTATTTTGTAATTACATGTGTGAGGGTGGGAGGAAAAGTGAGAGTCAAACAGCTTTCAGTACTCTTTCAAACATTTTAATTAAAAAGGCTAACTGATCAAAGCCTACCAAGTCAGAAAACACATTCCCATAGATTCAAGGTAGAAAACATATTACAATTATGTTTTTAAAATATACACAACAGAAGGGGAACTACTCATTTGAACGTAGCTTTATCTTGAACAGGATGCATAAAAGAGTCATGTCAGTATTAAGTTCATAGGCCCAGAGAGGCTGGTTTATCTTACATGTTTTTTTGAGATTCCAGAATACATACAGCATATTTCTGTATATCCTTGTACAGTTAGAGACAGTAGATAATGACAAGGTAAAGTTGTGACCAAGGGAAGATAAAGTCTATTCTGTAACACCCCTGCACTGACAGCTACCACTACTGAGGTGTGGATGTCTGGGGCTTACAAACAGCATCTTTTCAAAATAGTAAAGATTAAACTGTCATTGTTCTGCTCTAGAAATCACCATAGCCCATTTGAGTTTATTTCGATGAACACTGAAAAGGTCTTGGGGAAAGGAGAATATGTTTTTTTGTTTATCCTCATAGTTCTGGAAATTGTGGTGCTTCTTTCTCCGTAAAACATGGGCCTGCTTGTCTTTTGTCCTGCCCCTTGTGCAGCCACTTATATCACAGCAAAGCACTACCATTCTGATATGGGCATGTTTTACACGTACTTTACACTTACGAAAATGACCATACATATGGTTTGAGACAATGGAAAATTCAGCTTTAACTCCCCAAAGCTCATCATCTTGGAATACAGAGGAAGATAGACTTCTCTCAGGATGATGAATATCATGGTCTGAACACAGAAATGTTCTTCTGGGATTGTTTTATATTGGGTACGATATAGTTCTTTCTCTGCAACTCAAGAGAAATGGAATTCTCCTGAATTTTTCTATTTACTTCAAGAAAAAAAGTTTGGAGCAGATCTGAAGGGGGAAAAAAATCTCAGAATCAAATTGCAGCTAGGAACAAGTAATTGATAGGGTTTTAGTTAACTGACTTAATAGTAATTTAAAAAGAACAACTTGAACAGATGAAAAGAACAAAGAAATCCAACCCAAAGATTCATGGGCTGGATTTTTGGAGGCTGTGATTGCAATATTTAGATTCAATAGAGCTGGTGGGATCTAGTAAGGTAAACTCAGAAATGAAATACCCTATGAAACCTCATAATGTCCTTCCAGCTACACCTAACGTACCAGTTTTTGGTCAGAAAAAGAACAGAAAATGTGAAAATGAAGGCAAACTGCAAATCTTTCCGCATAAACTTCTGTCTTTATGAACAAAGGCAAATGTTACACTTATCCCATAATGTTGTATATGAAAGGAGATATAAAAGCTTTTGCATGTATTACTATAAAATAACCTCTACCATAACTAATTCTTAACAGCGCACTCTGAATAAAGAGAAAAACCATTCAAGTTGACTTGAATTTAGGGAATGTATTAAGCCTTGACCTGTGTAGCAAGAGAGATAGACATAACCTTCACTTCACCAACCAAAGGTCTTATCCTGGATCTATCCACATCTTCTGTTGCATGAGACACTAAGTCCCAGATAAATGAAGATATTTAGATGGTGGCTTGATTACTGAAATCAAGACCTTACAGAAGTGGGCAAAATGGTAGATCCCTGGTCGGCAGCTGGACTCCATTTCCCAGGAACCCCTGCTCGTGCGGCTCCTGGCCAGTCTTCTTGGAGACCCCAGGAGTGGTGGGCCTGTGACTGCATAGGGCTCTGCCTCAGCCCTGGATTTGGTCTCGGCTCCATGCTGTCATGGTCCTGTGCTCCCAGGATCTCCATGGGCCAGGAGTAGTTCAGGCAGGCTGCACAGCTAGGAGGGGAACTGTGCCCAAGGCAGGGTCCAGGATCTTGCAGTGGTGGCAGCATGGGGCTGGAGCTGGGGCAGAGCTGCGATTCGCTGCCCTTGCCTGTGGCAGGAGATCGTGGCTCTGTCCCAGCGCCCACCCCATGTTATCACTGTCCTAAGATCCTGGCATCTTTATGGCCCCACGCCCCCGTCTTACTGCTGGCCATGGCCCTATCTCAGCCACCCAGCCATGTGCCCTGCCCATGTGGGTTCCACCTCTGGTAGTGGGTGCAGTGGGCGGTGGGAGCCAGAAGGAGCTGCTGCTAGGAAATGGGCCAGACAACGTTGTGGGCCTGATCCAGCCCATGGGCCAGACTTTGCCACCCCTGCAGAAGCTAATCTGGATCCTGACCCATGCGCAGGTTCTGAGGCAGTCATGTGATTAGGGATGATGGGAAGATGAGACTTTATTTCCAAGCACTTTTAAGGTGTTGCAATTTGGTTTTGCTTTTTTTTTTGCCAAAAAACAAAAATGTGTCTAAGTACTGTATTTACTTACATACTTCATGTACCTTTCCCCCCAAAAAATACAGCTGTTCAACTGAGGTGCATAACTAAAATGAGTAAGCTGATTTTTTTGGCCAGAACTTCACTGCATATGGGCACAGAAAGATAAAGACCTTTTGCTACAAGATGACTGTCAGCTTCTCTGTACCTGCCAGAAAGCAGAATGGTTTGCCATCCAGTGTTAACATTTTCACAGCTACTTTCAAGTTCAGACCCGCTTTTGCCAAGTTTTATCCCATAATGAGGGCATGTGGCACTTACCACATTACTATGTATCCGCCATACCCATGCTATGGAATAAAAATTGCCAAAAACTTGTGCCAATTCAAGAGCAGCTGTGAAAGGGTTAACACTGAACTGTGCTCCTTCTTGCTTCCTGGAAGGGGCAGAGAAGCTGGCAGTCACCTTTTAGCACAGTGTCTTCATGAAAAACCCAACTCTAGCCATGACTCTGGAAAAAATCTTTTTTTTTCTACATTCTGCCTTCCAAAAAACAAGAAACTGGGGTAGCAAGAAAAAAATATGATTTCTGGTACTGGATGGATTTGGAAAGGTTGGTATGTAGCTTGGAGATTCTGGCACGAGCCTATAGCATGGCTGATTCACAGCACAATCTATCACTCCAGGGCTCACTGCATTACAAAGAGCACAGACTTGAACCAAGTTACACAAATCTCAAGCTAGGGTTGTAATGACCTGTCTATAGAGTGGAAGAAACTCACTTTAAGTGTATTTTATGGAACATTTTGGAATGGATGAAACAGCATGTTGCAACCTGCTGAGCATATAATGCATTCCTAACTCCTCTTTTATATGAGGGCAGAATCACAGAGGGATAGGAAGAGAGGGGGAAAAAATCCCTTTACAAGACACATGTGGGTGCATGCATCTCTCTTTCCCACTCTTAAAATTACCCAGGAGTCACAGCAGCCTTATGGATGTGCCAGTTGACCCTGCTTCCTAAAAACAGCTTCCATAAATAAAGCAAGTCACCCCACTCTTTACAAGTTAGACTGAGCTTCTTCAGACATATAAGTCTGACACTACCATTTACATGCTCTAAAATGCTAGAAAAAAATCTGACCAAGCTGTTTGTTGTACAGGATGTGCCTCATTCTATTTTATAACTGACTCTATGGGTAAATACAGACATTTGGGGAGGTTAAGAAGAGGTTAGACTGCATTAAAATGTTCACAGTATCTAACTTAGTCCATCCATTTATGGACCTTATACTTAGGTCAGTAGTAAGGTCCATCTGTGTGAACTGTACAGAAGTTCAGGAAGGTTAGATCATTCTAAAAATGGCCAACCCGATCTAATTTAACCCTACCTCAAAGGTAGTCTTTGATCAAGTCTGGTGAGACTGATCTAACTGAAATTCTGTATGGTTTCCAGCACAGCCCTGGGACTGGGAAAGCCCAGCCACTAGCCCCAGCTCCAGGACTGCTGTTCCCCTTCCCCTTCACCCCACCCAGCTCTTTGTCCCACCCCCAGCTGAACAGTCCCCTCCCCCTACCCAGACCAGTCAGTCCTCTCCCAAGCCTGCCAAACCCTCCACAGAATCATACAAAATTAGGGTTGGAAGGGCCCTCAGGAGGTCAGCCAGTCCACCCCCTGCTCAAAGTGTCAGCTAGATCATCCCAGCCAGACTTTGTCTATCCATGTCTTAAAATTTTCAAGGATGGAGATTCCACAACCTGTCTGGTTAAATCATTCCAGTGCCTTAGTACCCTCTTTGTGAAAAAGTATTTCCTAATATTTAACCTAAACTTTCCTTGCTGCAACTTGAGACCATTGCTTGAGACCAAGAAGACCATTGCTTCTTGTTGTGTCATTTGCCATCACTAAGAACAGCCTAGCTCCATCCTTTTTGAAACCTCCCTTCAGGTAGTTGAAGGCTGCTATTAAATCCCCCTTCAGTCTTCTCCTCCCCTGACTAAATGAGTTGAGTTCTCTCAGCCTCTCGTCATACCCCATGTACCCCAGCCACCTAACCATTCTCACTGCTTTCCACTCAAACTTCCATTGAATTTCAATGTAAAATTGTTGTCTATGTACTGTTTTTGACTTTGACAATTCCCTGAACCCAAGGTATTTAGAAATATCTTTGACTTTACCACATTATGCTCTGCATTAAGGAACTGTTTGTGGCTCAGTTATTAAATTATTTCTGCTTTCTCTACTACTGTATGACTTAAAATCTGTCACTGTATGATTCAATC
>NW_017728993.1:32492289-32493068 GCF_001723915.1 Gavialis gangeticus | reverse complement strand
CTATTGTAACCCCTAGCATGAATGACTGGTGCCTCCTGAGACTGGGGGGGTACCATGGCAGTAAGCAGGGACTGCCTGCAGCCACTGCTGGCCACATTGGGGGGGGCAGGTACAAGTAGCAACCACCCAGAGAAGCCGGCAGTGGCAAATCTCAGGGGGGCACATGTCCCCCCGTGACCTCCCTACATGTCGCCTATGACCCCCAGCTCCTTTTTTGCAGAGCTGCTGTTAACCAGTCAGCCCCCAGCTTGTGCTGGTACATGGGATTATTCCATCCTAAGTACAAGGCTTTGCATTTTTTCCTTATGGAACTTCATGAGATTTATTTTAGTCCAATCTTCCAATTTGTCAAGGTCTCTCTGATCCTAGCCCTATCCTCCAGAATACCTGCTACTCCTCCCAGCTTGGTGTCATCTACAAGCTTGCTGAGGATGCACTCTATGCCATCTTCCAGGTCATTGATGAAAATATTGAACAAAACTGGCCCCAGGACCAACCCCTGGGGCACTCCACTTGATATCAGCTGCCAATTAGACATTGAGCCATTGATCACCCTCTGAGCCTGATGTTCTATCCAATTTTCTAGCCACTTTATAGTCGACTCATTGAACCCATATTTCCATCCCACAAGCCATTCCTGGTTCTGGTTTTACCAGCATTTGCTGGTGCTAGGAGCTGAGGAAGTAAATTGGGGTAGGGGAAGGAGAAGATGGGTAGGGGGAGGTTGGTTCACTGGGGAGGGAGGTGGTTTGTTCTATGTGAAGACATAACTCCTGTAC
>NW_017728993.1:32488752-32492256 GCF_001723915.1 Gavialis gangeticus | reverse complement strand
TCCAAGCCTTACCGTGGACCCTGCCAACCCCCGCCTCCCCCTGATCTTGCCAAATGCTCCCAGATCCCACCAACAACTCACAAACCCCGTGGACCCTTCTGATCCTACAATACCCTCCTGGACCCCACCAACCCCCACCGCTGACCCTGCTGACCCAAGTTTCCCTGGTATTAGCCCTGCCTCCCATTCTGATTTTGAAAGATGGCTGTTTTCAACTCTAATGGTTTAACCCTAACCTCCCCCTAATCTCCCTAAATGTCTGCATGTACTCTATAGGATGAACATCTGAAGAATCACTGCAAATAAGAGTTCTTATCACCCCTCCATTCTGACCATTCAGTTAAATAATCAGCGAGCAGTGTGTATACATTTATGCAACCTGCAACTTTTCTAAAAGGACTGAGTGGAAAAGACCTTACCCTCTTTTTGTAATCAATGCACTAGAAAACTTTCTAGTGTATTTTCCCATTTTCTTAAAAAGTTGTGTAATTAGATCAGTTGACAATGCAAACATCAACTCTCCCCAGCATAAATTAGTGGGACCTGTTTCAGTTGCAATCTAACTACATGGAAAAAAAAGTGTAAGAAAGAATCTAAAGATATAAGCATTTCCTTGTCAAGTCTTGCTGATTTTCGATGTTGCAAACATCTAACTCATCTCCTGTGAAACCTTTTATGGATGCACTGCTCACAATGCCAACAAACTGATTGGTCATTGGAATTCTCTTGTGACTACTTGTCCTGTGGATATGGAGTAAAAAACCCCAGCAAACTAATCTAGCAGACATTAGTTAGCATTATTGCTTATTGGGAGTAGGCAAAAAATATATATTGTTGAACAAACTTCAATAAGGATATTCACTACGTATGCACAAAACAGTTTGCAGACTGGAAAATAGGTTTAAAAAAAGGGAAAAAAAAGCCCAATAGTGCTTTCAGCCCCTGAGTCATGACTTCCTCTGGGAGGAGAAGACACACATCTGAACCACAACCCAAGCAATCAATTCCAAAGGCCTTCTGTGATTGACTCTTTTTTGTTAATCTTGTGGAAAGCCTTTAAAATTAAATATAAGAAAATCTACCTTGGTGAGTAATCTTTTCATGGGCCAAGAGGGGTAAACAAAACACATTACCATGCATGGGCATCCCCCCCCAAATCTATGAAAGGGCATTTTCATTTGTTCATTAGCTTTAAGTAATTTTTTAGTAATAATAAATAATTTTCTAATAATAAGTTAAAAATAAGATTCCCAAACTTAAATAAAAGAAATAGCAAATTAGATTGGGAGAAATGGAAAACATGGCTGTAATAATGAGTACAACTAAAGAGTAATTATTGGGAACCCTACATTTTCCTATGTTAGCCCATTTCTAGTCTCATGAAATCCTACACTTGACATATAAAACAGATCTCTCATTGAAACAGTGTAGTATCTCCTCTCTGAGATAATCTGTATTTCTTAGAATGGTGCTTTGCAGATATCTTTAGAGTTTTAATTTTTAAATCTGTATTCCAGGAAAAAGAGCACAGTTCCTTGAGGAAAGTTTTTATTAATGCATTGGCAGGAAATGGTTCTATGTGAGGGTATTCGCTTAGGCTGTCGATTGGAGATGAAGGACACTTTGTAGAGCCCAAGTGTTAATGGTAGACCTTTGGTCCTTTCAGGTAGTTTTTATGTTCAAGATTTGTGTGACAAATTTAAAGGACTCAGTTGTCGGACAAGGTTCAAAGGCTTATTTTGAAATGGGAGTAAGATATTTGAAGAGCTCATATATATGGCCATGTAAATTAGGAGTAGGCAATTGAAGTTTATACTTGAAATTTAGAAAAAATTAAGCTAACTATATAACTACTTCTGAAATTACCCCTATATCAATATCTGGGTTAGAGAATGAGAGATACAGCAGATTAATGGAAACTTAGCATCCAGGCTTAAAAAGCTATGGAAAATGGTGTGAGAAGGGAGGAAGAAAGAAGACACATACCTTTCTTTGCTTGAACATTATACCCACATGGGCTAAGGAGACAAACTGGTTGGAAATGAAGTGAATGCTTTATGCTAGCTATCAGATGCTTGGCTGAGAGAAGGAGAAGAGCAGAGGATAGTAATAAATAATGTAATTGGTTGGACAAAAAATCAGATTCTGATTTTCACCATAAATGTGGTAATTTATTCACTGATTGAGATCAGTGTAACACTAGGCTGAGTGAGTGTGTGTGTGGGGGGGGATGCTGAGATTAGAACTGGGCTTTGACCCTAGCTAGCTGCACTTTTCATAGTGTGTTTATTTAGATCCCTTTAATACTTAGTTGGTGGGTGATTCTCTATCTTCTACAGGAGCTTGCTTTTATTTAAGAGGCCTGAAATTGCCTGTACAAAGTCTGAACAGGAAGAGTCACTTTTTGGTACCTTGGAGAGAAGGTATCTATGCTCATCTATCCTACAACAGACAGGGAAGAGGCAGTAGGCCTGAACATCTACTCACAAGAAAGGGATTATTCAGAGAAACTGTGCTTGAGAAAGACAAATGCAGTTAGTGTAGACATAGGAAGATTTATCCAAAGCTCACAAAAGTCAGAGGAAATCTTTCAATTTACTTCAATGGACTTTGGATTAGGCGAGAGAGCTAAAGAAGGCTGCCAAGCCCGGTTATACTACTCAATACTCTAACCCCCCTAAGAGAGCATTCCCTAAGAAAATCTCCAGATTTTGTTATTGCATGGCACTAACTAAGGGCTTGGTCCTGAGTACACTTAAATCCCATTGACTTGAAGGGCTGTAAATTCTATAGATAGTTTAACCACCTTAAAATTGCCACACACATCTGAAGTTCCAGGATTCCCAGGTTAGCCTTTTTTGTACTCAGTGCAGGGCTAGATGGAAGAACAGAACAAAAGGTTTTAGTCAAATTTAAGCTCCCACATTTTGGGAAAGGGCATGGCAGCATAGGGACTGATTTTATCACTGAGTAAGTTAGAACAGGCAGAAGTCTCTTATGTCCAGTTGCTAATGCCCCTTCCATCTACTCAGATAACCTAGATTCAGAAGGGGCTTTGGCTATACTTCCTTTTTCTACCTATGCCCCCAAGGCAGGTGGTAGACATAGGAATCTCTATATTGCTACACCAGCTGAAAGGGAATCTCAGGTAGAGAGTTAATCCATGTTTTGACTCTTTTATACCACTAGATGCAGCCTATGGCCCAATAATTTTATGGTTTAAAATAGATTGTTTCAGTTTCGTAACATCTTGTGAGAACCCATTGAATTCCTTTAGTTACTAAGCCTTTTTGAACAGCCGTTCTCGATGGAAAACTGTTCTTTCAGAAAAAGAAACTATAACTCTCTTCGCCTTAGGGACTTATTATAATATCTCTGTATGCTTGGGAAATCCTTATCTGAAGATTAATCTGGAAGTTCTCCTCCAATGCCCATATCTGTTTCCCTTCCCATGCCTTCCTCTTTCCTGTCCCCCTATGGCCCTTAAAAAAAAAAAAAAAGACA
>NW_017728993.1:32474555-32483752 GCF_001723915.1 Gavialis gangeticus | reverse complement strand
AAACTGTTCTTTCAGAAAAAGAAACTATAACTCTCTTCGCCTTAGGGACTTATTATAATATCTCTGTATGCTTGGGAAATCCTTATCTGAAGATTAATCTGGAAGTTCTCCTCCAATGCCCATATCTGTTTCCCTTCCCATGCCTTCCTCTTTCCTGTCCCCCTATGGCCCTTAAAAAAAAAAAAAAAGACAAGAAAAATATATATTTCTGAGCACATGTTTGCAAGACAAATAGAAAATAAATCAAGAATAACAGAGAGCCAGAAACTTGATTATTTCTCTCTATTTCTGGAAGAAAACCCAAAACCAAAACATAAAGGTTCAATTGTCCTCTTAGGACTCCTTGGAAGTCTTAACAAAAGTCTCTAAAAAGAAACTGAATAACAGACTAGGGATTTAGCAGCAAGGCAGATCTATCATAGACAAATCAGATGAAACTTTCCTTGCAATGTTACCTGCTGTAATAGGACCAGATGTTGATCTTCTTACTTATAGTGGGCATGTCTACACAAAACGCTAAATATGCAGTAGACTAATTCTACTGCACATTAGTGTGTCGTGACAAAAGCTGTGCTAATGCACTAATGCACAGTTTAATGAGTTTAGTGCTCATTGGCAGCACTAAAAGACCATGCATCAGTGCTACTGTGCAGTAGCATTGGTTACTGCACATTGAATTAGTACCTGTTATTACAGTACTAAACATAATGCACAGTAACAGTGGTGCATTTATGCACATGTAGATGTCCCCGGTAAGTAGGTATTTTATACCATAAATGGCTCCATTGAAGGCAGTGAGATTAGTTGTGAGGTAGGTCTGCCTAGCAAGTATCAAAATCTTACCTACTGGTGTTAATAATATTGAAATGTTATAATAAAAGTAACTTTTTAATTAAAACTGACTTGTAAATTGAAAAAAAGATTGTATACTCTTCGTTGCTTAATGATATCTATGGAATCAGAATATTTGTAGGGTCTCTTTTTCCTTTGCTTGTCTGGATTTTTACTTTAGAAATTCTTTCTTGCAAGACTCAGTGGGTATATGAAGAACTAATAAATTTTATGACATCAAAGATAAAGGAAATGAACATGACTGCCTTTGGGCAGGTTTACAGTGCAGACTTTTTCCTGACGTAGCTACATTGGTCAGGGTTGTGAGGAGTCTTGGACTCTGATGAAAATAGCTGTTAATCTGGTCTGAATACTTAGGTTATAGTTTGGACTGTATGTGACCCACCAGATTGAAAATGTCTGATTTACAGTGTCCTCATGATACTGCACTTCTTAAGTGTTTCCAAGACTTTTAGGACCAAATCCAATGGTTCTTTGTGCTTTAATAAGCAGATCCATTTTACATTTCTTTCCCAGTGAATTGTAAGAGAACTCGGTCATTCTGGGTACCCAGAGGGGAATAGGAATCACAGAAAAGTACTAGAGGATTATTGACACTCAAGTGATTTAGCCTGCAGTCTCACTGCAAAGAACAGCTTACCAGGCCAAAAGATAACTCCTTTCCCCTTTCCTCCATCCCCCACACACATATTTGACTCATAACCTCAGGACAGTGCAGTGAAGTATATAGTATCTGGAGAGAAATCAGAAGAGGCTAGTATCAACACCTGAGAGTCCAAGTTAACTCTGCAGTGAAGATACAGCCATATATTTAATTATTCAAATCAAAGTGGAGCCTTCTCTGAAGTTTCCAAAGAACTCTGCTGACACTAAGATGCCTGACAATAAGATATTCAATCAATTAAATAAACATTGTGAGCTTTCCATTATGAGAACAACTTGCTAACAACTGCCTACAGCTGGATAACAGTTACCTAGTTAATAATGCTGATTAACCCATTTTGAAAGTGTCTCATCTATCCACCTAAGGGAGGGTAACTAAAGATGTAACATTTAGTTAAGATGGCTAGAGTCAAAGCTGCCTGCAGTGAGAAATAAGTACTCTACTAAGAAGTGGTGATGGTAGACACTGGACAGTAGCATGCATTACACCTCCAGGGGCATGTGAGGGGGAGTAGGCGTACCAACTGTTATGGCTGTAAGATTTCATTACAAGCCCTTGTTTCCAGGGCCTCCGATCCCAACAGTACCTGACACTCCCACTAGCATCTGCTTGGCTCCAACTTCCACAGTAGTTCTGAGGCTGCTATGCTTGAGTGATTGTCAATTAAACCTTCCTCATTATGCACCTGCAGTCAGTCTGGCAAAGACTGTGACCTCACCGCCAGTGCTTCTTTCCATGCTTGAAGACCAAAGCACCTCAGCATCTGTTATGCATATGTAAAACATTTGGGGGTGCTTCACTGTAGAAATCTAGAGGAAGTCAATCTGAAGCATTCAAAAATGATAAGGCCCCCAAATAACCATGAGATTGCAGCTTTAAAGGCCTTGGATTAAAGGAGTTCACAGTATTGTTTGTATTTGTCTCCTGCTTTTTAAACTTTATTTTCTCTTTTCTGCAGCTCTGACACTTAGAAATGTACATTGTGCCCCTTCCCCAGCTCCAGTTCTAATGCGATCACATGAATCCAGGAGCAGAAGCATCCAAAGTTACAAGACTCACGTTAAAACAAAGAGATTTAATGACAGTGGCAGAATAACCGGCGTGAGCTGGAGTGTGTAGGTGGGGAGTTAGCTGACTCTCAGTGTCTGATTCATGGGTGAAAGGGAGAAGGACGCACCAATAAAATCTGGGAGAGAGAAAGACAGCAGAGGAAGGGGGCAGGGAGGCAAAGGGAACAAAAAGATCATTATAGCAGGGTTTAAAAAAAGGCAGAGATGAAAATCAGATTCAAAGCAATGTGCTCTCACCCTAGCTTCTGCTCTCTCCTCCCCCATCCTCCCTCCCAAGAAATCCTTGTTGGCTTTAAGGGGTGCAGACAGAAGTGCAGCTCCCAGCTGTAACTGAACAATTTCTGCAAAGCGTTCTGAGTTACAACGTTACGCCAGACCAAACAGAAGTTCACTGTTGGCTGCAGGGCGGAGGGGAATCTACCTATGGGTTGGGAGCCTGCACGCAGATTCCCATAGCAATGGCCAGGGCTCTCTGCCAATGCTTGCTGTTTTCAGAATGGGAGGGGGGAAAGGCAGCAAAGGGGGCTCATTCTTGGGGCTCCCTAGTTGGTGCTGAAGGGTGGTGGTGGGGGGTGAATTGGATCCCCCCACCGCAGGAGGGCCCCACTATACCTGCCCCCCTTCCCCCCCTGGGGCAGGGGATGAAAACCCCTCAGGCTACTTTCCTCCCTTCCTTCTGGGAGCTCTGCAGACAGAAGTTACAAAAGACACTATGTTTTGAAACATCTTTATCTGATACCTCAGGCAAGGAGGGGCATGCACTTGTGTTTGGTCATAGCTATAGACTGCTTTCCATAGCCAAATTGGGCCAAAATTGTCCCTTCTGTCTGCACCCAAGGTGCCACAGAAATATAGTGCGTGTTGTAGAGGCCCTGGATTTTGTTTTCCTGTGTAGTGGCTAGAACTGCTTGCTGTATTTGAAACTCTAAGTGAAGTAAAATAGAAGTTTGTTGCTTCAATCTGCTTTTGAAAGGTCACTAAATGGGCAAAGAAAAGGTTTGTAGTGTGCATTTACTCTGTCACTCCTATAAAACTGGTTCCCTCTATTTATATGTAAAGGGAATTGTTCTTTGAATAAGAAATAAATAAAAACATAAGCAAATATGTAAGATTGTGAACACTTTACTCAACGGTAAGCAGAGCTGACAAAGCAGAGGGTGAGGGGCAAGGCTAACAACTAATGCTGACCTTTCCTTTTCTTCAATACAGTGCAGTTCCATATAACTGGGGTCATAGATCGAGATAGGGTTTTAGGTACCATATGGACATGAAAACCAAAGAACAGCAGGGAAAGATACAAACAATTGGCCATATTCTCCCTTCATTTACTGTATTGCAACCCCATTAACTTTAGTAGGGTTGCCTTGGTTTAATTCCTCCTGAGGGCAAAATTTGGGTCAGTATGTTCAGATCATTTTGGGTTTCTTTACTTTTGTCCTATCCCCAGTATTATTCATATGTAGTTTTGGGGGGATATTTTATTCCAGTTTCTGTAGCAACAGCAATCTGTATTTGTAGTATAATTCATGGCAGCTGATGCAGATCCTGTCTTCACAGCACATATAAGCATGCCTATTGCATTGCATTAGCCAGCTCTTTCTCAGCCAAATGTTCTTTTCCAGACAAATTAAAGAAAAATGAAAAAAAAATGTCAGGAAAACAAAACATAGATATAAAATCTGCATCAGTCCAATCTGGTTTGCCTTACTCAGAAGATGAGTAGTCTCACCGATTTCAGCAGAATTCACCGGACCAGGCAGACTTCAACATATTAAAGCAGAGAGCATTAGCAATAGAAGTGATTTGTTCTTTATTTACAGAAACAGAACCGACACAGACAATTCAATATAGAAAGGATGCTTGGCTGTTTATATACATACACACACAGCCACCCATGGCAGGACCCATGGAAACCCTCAAATTCCCTAGGACAGTGGTTCTCAACCTTTTTTGTACCAGGACCAATTTGTAAATGTTGATGGCCAGTCCTGACCCAGTAAATAGTTTAAGTAGAAAACAGCTGGTGCCCTTCACTCCCAACCCACAGCTTCCCACTCCCTGGGCCCTCTTGGTGTCCCTCACTTCCCACCTACTGCCCCCATGTGCTGGGTTGCAGCTCTACCCCACCACCATGGCATGGCCACCACTGCCACTCCCCTCAGGCCATGGTTCTACCCCAGAGAGAGGAGGGGGGACAGACAGTGTTTCCTGTGCTCCCCTGACACACCACCTATGCCCCTGCCTTCCCCCTCGCCCCATAGACTTACCTGCAGAGAGCTGCAGGAGCTGCTCTCCATGCTGGCTGGCTGCCATGTGCATGTGTGCGTGAGCTCATGCACGTGGCACCTGATCTCCCTCCTCCCACTCCCCCAGCCCAAACAGCCCCTTGCAGGCTGAAACTCTGCCAGCCTCCAAGGGGAAACTTGCAGTTTCCCACATTTTTCTCCTTGAAAGGAGAATCCATTTTTAAAGCTTGTTGATCCATTTTTTAAAGTTTGTTTGTGACCCTTTCATATATTGTGACCCACTTGGGGATCGTGGCCCACGGTCCCAAACAGAAACAGTGCCTAAGACCTCCAGGGTCAGGATACAACACCAGAAGCTCAAATTCTGAGATCCCTGGGTTCAAGGAAGGGTTCTCAGAGCTTCCAGGTTTTCTGTCCTAGAAAGCCATGTGCAAGGCTCCCGGGGCTGCTGGCTCTGAGGCTGGGAGGCCCCGGACGTAGCTAAGGCCATAAAGTGAGCTGGCAGAAACCAGGCACGGTTCCATCAGAATGATTCCCAAGATTGTCAGCAGTCAGCTAACCTCCATGCTTTCCTAGAAAACATTTGGGGTTTGACCAGCTCTATTTTAGTGACTCTTTTTAAGGCAAGCCTGGAGATGCTTTAATCCTCGCTGAAAAACAGGAAGCGAAACTAGGTGAAAATAACTCCAAGATCTTCACTGTCAGGGAGCACAAAAGCTGGATCTATGCAAATTGATAGACACAAACATAACCAAGCTGATGGTATCAAGAGTGCACTTCATAACAACGTTTCACTGACTAGCCAGATACCTTGACGGTTTGTAATTCTTTTCTGAGGTGTATTATTCATTTTGGAATATGCAAGAGTTGCATAATGCGACAAAGCAGGGCCTAAGCAAGAATATCCTGTTTTGCTTCCTGTACACTCACTAGGGTGGCTCATCTGAATCCTTGACAACATATAGCTCCGTGAAGAAAACATCAAGACTTCTTGCTGATAGCGGCTTTTTTTACCTAGAGCGTCTCAGCAGTGGGGCTGTTTAGTCCCAAAGTGTAAGCAGACAATCGCCCTATTGTTTACTTTCTAGTCAGAAGGAGCATTACTGCTTTTCTTCACTCTCCATGGCCTCCATAATCCTAGCAGTCATGTTCACTCAGCAGTAAGTCTAAATATATGCTTCCCGAAGGAGTTTCAAATCCATGACATAGATTAGCATCGCTGTGGCTTGATGCTATCTGTGACAGATTCCACAGTAATTAACATTTTAAATCAGGGTCAATGCTGAAAATATTTGATGAGGATTCATTCTGCTCCTTAAATCGTGAGAAATTAACAAATTTAAAGAGCAAAGTATAATAATAATAATAATAATAATAAGTGAATAGGTTGGGGTGGACAATGTATCATTCAGAAGCCTCTGTCAGCAGTGCTTCATCTCATTACATATCACCATGTCTTTAAAAAAAAGAGAGAGAGAAAGAAAGAGAGAGAGGTTCAATTGTGTGATGGTGAATCAGGAAACTTCACAAACATTCAAGGAACACACATGCCACTACAAATTAACCATTAGCACTGCATGGTATTCATCCTTTCTGTCACACACTGTGGGAAGCACGCCTTATTAGCATGGAAGCATGAAGCAATAGTATCTCAATGTACTTAACATTCACTTACCTTGGGAAAAAAAAGCACAAAATCAGAGTCTTAGAAAAATCCCTATATACTGCAATTCTTTTTCCTTCTATTTAAACCTGGGATTTAAAAGTTACAAAATTAATTCTCATGGCCTTTGCTTTCCCCTCTTCTAGTTCCTTCTAATGTGTATAATGAAAAGTAGTTTTGCATTTTTAACTAGCCTTAATCATAAGACGGTGATTACAATTGCTGCTACTTCATTCTCTCTTCCGTGCCCCCCCAACTTCTTTGTTGGTTTTGAATTTCAATAGTACTCACGACACTGGGGGCCTTCCCAGACCCAGATGTCGAATTATGTGGTGTGTCCTATTCTTTTCGTAGTGGCAATAGGGTTCCTTGTTAAGTTTCACAGGGATCTGAATGGCTGTTCCAGCGTCTCCCACATCTCACTGAATCACACCGCAAGTAAACTTCAACTTGTTTCCTTGATTCCCAATAACCAATTCTCTTTGGCTTAATCTTAGATATTTGCATTTATTAAAAATCCCCTGTTAAAATGAAGCACCCTGCTTAAAGCCTTACAAAATCGACATTCATCCTCTCTGTTTCTGTTTGAGTCCTGTGCGGTCTATAAACTGTCTAGAGAGGGGCCCACTTCCCATACCTGCCCTCCTTGCATGCTGTTTTATTTAAGAATCAAGCATACATTTTACAGCCACTTTGCCATGTTAAAAAAGAAAAACACTGAAGTGACTTTCTGGGGGAGGGGAATCTTATCTTTTGTTTCACTAGCTTCTTTCAGAATAAACTTGTAAAATAAAAAAAAGATATAAATGCCAAACAATTTAGTAAAAGCTAATGTAGCAGTAAACTAGAGCCTCCCACTGACCTAACAGCAGAGCTGGTATTTTAAATCCACATTGTTTTAACCCATGCATTAAAAATTATATAAATTCTCTGTGACACAGTGTAATCCAATACCATAGCTTCTCAGCCCAACTAAATCATACGGAAATATGTTTTGTTTTTTACTTCTACACACTCCTGTTTCAAATAGGGACATTACTGGCAACTAGCAGTTAAGGTTAATGTTGCATTCAAAGATTTGGGTCAGCTCAGTGGCCCAGATATGTAGAAAGATGTACCGCCAAGGCAAATCATGACTCTCAGGGCACCCTCACATATTATTCTTAATTATATTAAATCCCAGTACCATCCAAAAGCTCCAAATTGGGACTGGAGGTCAATTCTGCTGGGCACTGTACAAACACAGATAGATAGCCCTGTCCTGGAAGATTTAAAGATTTATGATTGCTGTGACTTCTTTGCTGGAGATGGTAGTGGAGGAACCACTTACACAAAAACTTTCTGAGACTTGTAGGTGCATCATCCTCGTGGCTTTGGAAAAAATCCATCCTTTCCTCTGCCCCTTCCAGCCTACTGTCCCTGCATTCATGGCTTCTGGGGCCTCTCTCAGGGATATTGTGGAAAACCTTACTGAATTATGACAGAATAGTGGCAATGAGAAGTCTCTCATCTGACACATACACGTAAGTTGTCCTTGTGCTCCGCTGGGAGAAGAAGGATTCACTATTAACTCATTAATAGGGCAGTTCACTCATCTCAGAGCTATACTGTAAGATTGCCTGAAGACAAAGGCTGATGTCAGGGCATTGGTTACACTGAGGTCATAGTTTTCTACATAACATAGGGAGTTTCCCTGCTTCCTGAGCTGGGTGGGTTGTTAACTTCATGGAAGTGATGGACTTGCCTTCTATTATTGACTCCCCATCAGTGTACAGCAACATCTGCTGGTTAACCTGGAGTTGTAGTAACACAGACCTCAGCCTGCTGAAGTGTGATATGAGACATGGCTGAGGGTAGGCAGAGGTTAGACAAGGGCACCAAAAATTGCTTTCAAATCAAAGTGCAAATTTGACTCTGACCTCTCCCTTCCTTGACTGCCTATGCCATTGATTGCATGATCTGACTTGGTTGCCTTCTCATCTGAGAAGCCCCCAGCGTACAAGATGATAAAACCAGATGGTAGTTTTGGGGGAAACATACATCAATTCACTGGAGGAGGTAACAGAAAAAAATGGGACTATCTCTGACAAAGCAGGCATTTAAAGTTTAAGCAATGTTGTAAACTATAAATATGTCAGATTAGACAGCCAAGATTTCTCTTTTCTATTAGAGAAAGTTTGTTTTTAAAACCCTTATTCACAATAATCAGCCAATATCAACTATTGTTGACACAACATTTTGGGCACTTTCCCCCCCTATTATTATGAAGTTGGCAATATTTTTAGGGCAAAGTAGCTGGTAGAAGTATCATCAAGTACTTATCTAGGACAAAACCTTCCTACAGAGGAATTTTCAATTGCTTTTCAGCTGTGCTGTGGTTTATTGTTTGCTTTTAATCAGCCCAGAGTCTAAGCTACATACCATAGGGTCTGTTAAAAAATCATTATGGTGCAATTAAAAGCAGTGTTGGAGGTGGAATTTTCCTGTGTGCATGTGTCTGACTGCTAGGCACTTCCTCTCAGCCTCTCATGATTGTATCAGCTCTGGTCAAGAGATACATCTGTCGTGAAACACTCAACAGATGGCAGTGGCAGGGTGATGCTTCATCCTTTTTTGGATGCTCTTGTGACATTTGAGCTCATGCCTTCCATAAATGCTGTCACGCCACAGACTCCTTTCAACCACAGAAGTCTACAATGCAG
>NW_017728993.1:32465684-32469555 GCF_001723915.1 Gavialis gangeticus | reverse complement strand
TATTTTTGAAATTACATACTTTAAAATAATAGTCTTAGAACTGGAAGCTCATAATTATAATCAAGTTGTCCAGAAAATATAATGCTGTCTTCCCAAATAGTGACAATAGTAATCCTTCCAAAGCAATAGAGATAAATTGAACTGCCCTTATGAAAAGCAATATAAAAATACTTAAATTTATTGTCTTTTAAAACTTTTAACCATTATGGATAGATAAGGTTAGAAAACAGATAGACTGATAAATTGGTAGCTAGATCTCTTCCTCCTCTTTCTTTCTTCCTGTTTTTTTTATTCTCGTTTCATCCATAAACTATTTTATTCTTATAAGACTCTTCAGAGATTGATTTAGCTTACAAACAGCAGCAATTTCTCTCCAGCTTTAGGAAACTATGAGGAACTGGAGAGCTTTGAAAATAAATTGATTAATTCAATTGCTTTAAAAAGAAACGAATACCGCTTTAAAATATACAGCTTCTTTTTTACTTTCAAAGAGGGAAGGCTGCTTAGTGTTTTAAATTATGGTTTTAAAACTAATTCATATTGGATTTTTGATATGGTTAAATCTGATTTGGAAGATGTTTGTATGAGGGAAGAGGCTGACATTACTCTGAAACAAACCTGTGTGCATACCAACTAATATACTGTTCTTCAGCATGAAAATACTAGGGTAGTCTCTACCTATGAACCCTATATAAAATAGATGGCTAAATTTAATGTTACCCACATTTTCTTTCCAGTCATCTTAGCTCTGACAGAGTGAAAATGTGGAGTGAGATGAACAGAAAAGGGCAGACAGTTCAGGTATATAATTATCAGGATTAAGCAAGAGTTGTCCAAAAAAACCCCAACCCCGAGAACAAAAACAGGTACAGGTTTCTGACCGGGGGTGGAGTCTGCATTTTTCCCATGCATTTCCAGAAGAACCAGATTCCAGTGCAGCATCTCCCATAATGATATTGCAGTCCAGAAATGTAATTAGTCAAGATGAAATTTGTTCATTTATATCTGTAGTTTATGGTGTCTATCACCATGTCACTTACACAGATGCAAAAAAAAAGCAAAGTTAATCCTTTCCTAATGATGAACAAATAGATTGCTTTCCTAAGAGCAGCATCCATTTGCCAATAGGCTTTGTTTAGCATCCTGGGAAATGTCTGGCTGAACAGACACACCTTCCATTGTGCTAAGAAAGAAAGTCAGAGGACTCCCAGTGCCTCAACCTCCAACCGATAGATTTGTCACAAGACAGAACAGGAGCACTCCAGTTAGTTTTAGTCATTATGGCAGGGCACAGGTAGATAGAGCATTTTTCAAGTAGTTCAGCCCTAGATATTTAAGATGACCCTCTGAACTTCATTCAGCAAAAACTACTGTACAAAACATATGTATATGGGTGTTACCTGCTAACAGTGACCACCTCTAGCTACAGCAGAATATCTGAAACAGAACAAGTTTCAGTAATAAACACGGGGACAGTCTTGTCACAGTTTGTTTCATCATTACTCATATATTCAAGGGCAATGATGGGGAAAGGGAACAGGAAGACAGGGCAATATTTTTTGAACTGTTTGCATTCTATTTTTCTTTCCACTATCCTCATACTGCTTTGAAATGTAAGATCTTTAGGGCAGAGACTTATGGTCTAGCTTTGTGCTCAATACCTATGAGCACATAGAAAATAAATAAGGATAAAAGCCATTTTCATTTCAAGTATACAAATATTGCAGTTTCATAGTTTGTGAGCGTGGCTCATTGCATATTCCATTCCTAACCTCTCTATCTATACACTTCAGACCCACAAGAGTACCTAATACTGGCATTTAAACATAGACTGCTCTTTGCTCTTTTGGTTTTGTTCATGGCCAGCATGATCAGACAACATCCTGACTGCAGACATAGGACAGTCAGAGGGGTCCAACTAAGCTGCTCTAATCAGTTAATAATCCTTTGAACCTGAGTGAACAATGGGAAAGATACGTGGTTCAGAGTGAATGTAATAGTGTATGCAGCCCTGTGGATCAGTGTTTGAAATGAAAAATATGCTAATGGTGACTCCATACAGCAGAGGGTTAATCTTCTTTCTTACTGCTTAAAAATTCTGTGGCTCCTATTTTCAAAATATACCCAAGCCCAGAGTACAGTGAGCAATTCCCATGAATTTCTGCCTTTCCTAAATTGGGTGCTTTTGTTTGATATGTTTTGTACGTTTTGTGGAATATATGCATTTAATGAGTGAACCAAAGCCCTTTGCATCTTTCTACTTATTTCATATTCTTTGGATCGGGTCCTTAGAGCAGTTACTTCATTCCACATCATGTAAACACTTATCGTTCATTTCATGGATTTTATTCATCTTATAATTTTGTTTTATTAACCACTCAATATAATGGCTTCAAGGGAATAAGATGAAGTAAAAGAAAGAAAAAAAAATATAGTTCTTCAGAGCATAAAAGCTGTACAAAATGCATACAGCACAAGATATAAGAAAAAAAGATTATCATGCCATAGCTGATCTCAGTTTGACTACTGTGAGGCCAACACAATAGGGAGCATTCCAGTGCTAATCTGCATCTAGCGTTTTATAGAGCCTAATTCATGCAGATGAATAAGGTCTAATTTTTTTAAATGATTCTACTCAGGCCATCAGCATCCCCTTATGAGCTGCTCTGATTTTGGAACAGCATATGGTACTATCTCTATGATCTTCACATTCCCCTACATAAAAACAGGATCAATAACAAAAGGAAACTAGGAAAATGGAGGCTTTACAATAAAGCTAAGGTATCAGGCAGACATAATTTAAACAGATTTTAAAACAGGACAAACACACAATTGGAAAGGAATTGGACACAAAAGGGATTATCCATCTCTAAATACTTTATAGTAGGCAGGGAGACGGGTGTTAAATGAAAAATTGTTTTTCTAGTTGGATATTTTCTGATCATCAGTTACTCACTCGTTGAAAACCCAAAAGGTATTATTTGAGGTTTTTTGTGTGGCTTTACAGTTGGCCCTTCTGTCAGTGTTTTACTGCATGATTGTAAAGAGCAACTCTTTGCATGTGAGAAGACAGATGCTGGTGATTTAAGCAGGCCAATGCACCACAGTGCTTTTACTCAGCTGATATTTAATGATTTACCATTTAATGTAGTTCATCTTTCATAACCCTGAGTTCAAACAGAAGCAGCTGCTATTAGGGATGCAATAATATTGAACTTCCAACCAAAGGCATAGGAGAGCTTCTTTTATAGCTTTAGCTATTGGACTCATCTGGCTCTTCACTTAAGCACTGCAAATGAAGAAGAGAAACGTTTTACTTCCCATCAATTGGGTCCTGAACAGAATACATAATTATTCAGGATAAAGACTTTCTAGTCAGAACTAGTTGCATTAATATGGCTCTCAAACTTTGGTGGATGAAAACAATTCACTTCATCTCAAAGAGGGGGCTGGGTCTTGCTTTCAATAACTATTTCTATTGTCTGGAATGCATATTTAGGGAAAGGAGGATGGGCCTAACTTAAACTTCAGTTCCAAGGGTGGAAGGCAGCAGGAAAAAAAATAGACAAAAATCCTAGTAGTGTAACAGTAAGAACCAGACTGCAGGAATGCCTTTATTTTGTTTTCCACATAACTAGCTAACAAGTTGATTGGAAAATGGATAAAAATGTTTTTCAAACAGGTCCTTTAGATACCCATTTTACTCATCAAAAAGCCCTTCCAAATGCAATAATCTTCTGTTTTCATTTTTTGTGCTAGTGGAGATGTGACAGAAAGTAGATTATGGAGGGACCACATTTACCCCCATTCCTACCAACATCTGTAAATTAGGATTTGCAAGAAAACAAGCGGATTATGAACTTTCATTACA
>NW_017728993.1:32461617-32465531 GCF_001723915.1 Gavialis gangeticus | reverse complement strand
AAACATGATATGACTAAATTAGAAGAAACAATGATGCACCATGCTTAGTTGTACTTAGATATAACTTTTTCATTTCCTTAAGTCCCACACCCAACTTCCATTTGAAAAATGTAAGCCATTTATAAATGTTAATAGATTTAAATAAGGACAAAATGAGTTAGGCATTGTTAATTTCATTTTATCAATAAGGAAAGTGAGGCATTGAGATATTAAGGCAGGGTGGGCAAAATGGTGGATCTTTCCTGTGGTCAGACTCCACTTTCCAGCAGTCCCTACCCATGTTACTCCAGTTGGTTTTGCTGGAGACTCCAGGAGCAGCTGGGCCAGGGACAGCATGGGGCCAAGGCCCAAGTAGCACTGGCAGGGCACATAGCTGGGTGGGGAACCAATCTGGGGTCAGGGCTGGGATCTTGCAATGGTAACAGCGTGGGGTGGAACAAATAAGCAAAATGTCATACCACTGACCAAAATTTAGAAGGGCCAGCTAAGGCTTCAGGGTAAACTCAGCCAATTGTTGTGAGCTTCTCCAGGTCAGCTGGTAAGTTGCATCTTTATGTGGGAGGGGGAGGGTAGTATGCGAAAGCAAAACAAACACGCAAAGGCCATACCATGTGTTTGGGTTACAAGGTCTTCCTACCAAAAAGGTTCTAGGTTTCCAGCATCCACTATGTTCTTCCCAGTGGTCTCTATCAGCTGCTTAAATTTAAAGCTCCCCCTCTGCACAGGAAATCTCTTTTTTTTACCTCATTTGTAAGTAGCAACTCTAAGGGGGGAACTACAGAGCATAGGTGCTTAGGGTTCTGCCATAGGGACATTTTTCCCTTCCTTGTCCTTCTCTTTGACATCCCCTGAGTCCTGAAGTATTCACTTTTTACAAGTGGGATTATTTGTTCTCAAGCCACAACACGAATTTCAATTTTTAAGTCCTCCCTACCTCTCACTTCAGTTGGCTAAGTCTAAAATTGCTCTCATTCAGCTTCTGTCTGACACTAGATAACCTAAAGACTGGTAACAACTGAGGTACCTACAGGCAACTTTTCAAGGAACCAGATAACCCATATCAAATGCTTGAACCATGGAGCTCTTTGGATGGAAGTAGGACAGAACCAGAATGGGCTCACCTTCACTCTTTGAGAGAAAGGGCTTACACACCGAGTTTCAGGAGAGGGTTCAAGAATGGCATTTAACATTTCTGAGATGCAAGATACTCTCTTCTTTGCAGCATTCTCTTTTGGTTAGCTTAAGAAGTTCCTCACCTAGCCCACTGATCTCTGTAGGTTTTATCCATAGGCACCCCATTTCTCCCATACATTCGGTAGAGAGCCCAGGAGGGGCCTAAAAGTTAAATCCTTTAGTGCCCTTTGCCTTCAATCCCTCTACAAACCTTTGAAAACCTACTATGAGGGTGTGAATTTGGGTTCAATATCACTTCTTTTGTTTTGTTGGGCATAATCACAAATTGGACTTGTGAGACTTTCACAAAAATATATTTCTTAATATCAGGAGAATTTACAGGAACATTTAAAAATGTTCTTTTTCTTAATTTCTTTTCATTACTCTACTATCCTCACTAGTTCTTCTTTCATGTATCCTTGAATTTGAAAATTATTTTTATGTCCATTCTCTTAATATTGTCTCTTCCTTCCTCATATTTTTTCTATACTGCTTCCAGTTTGCCAGTATTTCTGATGATGATGAAGGTCTCCAATGGATTGAAATAGGTGGGTGTGGTGCACCATAGACACATAAAGAGGGACAATAATTATACTGCATTGTGACGCCTTTTTGCTGCCATTACTCATTGCATGCTCATATCTAATTTGTTTTTCACTGGCACCTCTAAAATTGTTTCAACAATATTATTTCCTGGTTTCTTGAACTTAGTCAGTATCTTTATCTTAGGTTATGATTTCCCAGATGTATGTCAATTTTTCATTTCCTGCTCTTGTTTCAAAACTTTTTAGGCTCTACTGTACAATTCCTCTGGCATTCACAGCACCTTTCAGTTTAGCCTAATCTGTGAAGTCACAGAAATATTGATTACTCTCTCCTCCAGATCACAGAAGAGATTTAAATATAATGAGACCCATCATACATCTTTGGAGTCCCTTTCTAGACACTTTCTTCAACTCAACTCAAATTAACTCCAGTATTTATCTTCATCTTCTCCTTCCCTTCAGCCAGATTTCAAGCCAGATTTCAAGCTACATCAGTTTTTACTTTAAAGCTGATTTGAATTAATGAAGAGAGGGTTCTTTTTGAGAGACTACATGCAGTGTTTTACTAAAATCCATTTTAACATCCTATAATGATTCTAACAAACAGACAAAATAGTCACCCTGGTCTGACAAGACCTATTCTTTAAAGAACCATGCTAAGTAATGTTTTTGCTTCCTTTGTCCTCCTGAAATATAATGATCTTTATTCTGGTTACTCATTCCATTATTTGACTGTGATGAGGAATTAAATTTGGGAGTCCAAAATTGGCAATATCACTGGATGGTGCTTACTTTTTTCTTTTTCAAAAAATATTTTTCAATGGTACGATAAATATGACTGTTAGCTTGTCTGCTCTTTAATACCATAATTAAAACCTTGTTACATGTTACACTGTGAGATGCTGAAATGTTGATCAGTGTTACTACTAGCTTGAGTTTAGAGCAGTTACATATTTAGACCAGCAGGAGCATGGAGGACTGAAAGGTAAGAATCCCTCCTCTTCCTATTCTGGGGTTCCTCCCCATCCTCAGGGCTTCCTCTCTGCCCCTCAGGGTTACCCCCCACCCCACTGTTGGAATCCCCCCCAATCCTCTGTGCTCTCCATGACCCTCCCACTTACTTGTGGCTGCCCACAGTGTCTGTCTTAGGGGAACAGGCAGGGAAGGCTTAACTCTTTGGGCTAAGCCTGGCAGCAGCACCAGTGGTGGTGGCTGGGCAGGCAGTAGGACTGTGTGAAACTTCAGTCCCCGATTCAATTTGGCAGAGATTCAGCCAAATTCAGTGGCTGAATCTCCGAATCCAAATCAAATCAGAGGATCCTTTAATCTCTCTGAATTGAATAGGAACCCTCCAAATCAATTTGGAGAGATTCAGAAAGATTAGGAGATTCAGACATCGACACACCTTTAAATGTTTTTTCTACATACCTCTAGGTAGCAGGACATCATGACTGTTGCAATGCTGGGGTGCATGGAGTGTCCCAGAGAAGCATGGGGGGCTCCCCAGCGTGCTCAGAAGCAGGCCCAGAAGTGGACCAGAAGCACTTTTGGTCTACTTCCAGGTCTGCCAGGGAGCATGAGGGGGGCCCCCCTGCACCCTCCCTGGCTCAGTGACTGGTGCCTCCTGGGTCTGGGGGTGGGGCGGTACCCGGGGTCCCTCTGCAGCTGATCACCAAGCTGGGGAGGTGTGGGAGTCCCCCCCAGCATGCTCCCTGGCAGACCCGGAAGTGGACTGGAAGTACTTCTGGTCCACTTCTGGGTTCACTGCCAAGCATGTGGAGGGTCCCCCCCGCACTCCTGTGGGATGCTTTATGCGCCTCAGCATCACAGCGATCATGAGCCATGCCTGCTACCTCAAGGTATGTAGAAAAAACATTTAAAGCTGTGTCTATGGCTGAATCTTTGACTCCCTGAATCAGCACTGAATCTTCAGATTTGGATTCGGCCAAATTGAGTCAAGAACAGTGATCCGAATCAATGAATGAAATCACTGTCCCCGATTTGGGCCAAATCTGAACCCCAATTGAATACGGCTTGCTTTGCACACCCCTAGCAGGCAGGTTAACCCTTCCTGCCTGCTTCCCCAGGATAGAGTACATGGGCAACCACAAGTAAATGGCAGGGGAGGGGAGGACAGCGGGGCAGGTTTGCGTGCGATGTGGGAGAAAGGAGCCTGGAGACAGTTCCAGAATGTGA
>NW_017728993.1:32433549-32456617 GCF_001723915.1 Gavialis gangeticus | reverse complement strand
GGCAGTAAGTAGGGATGTGGGGATGAGGTTGGGCTGTGGGGCTGATCAGAGCCAGCAGGGGGGTGGGGAAGTTGAGGTGTTCACACTAATGTGTAGCCTAGAGTGGCTACTCATTAGTATAATACAAGCTGGATAACACAGATCAGATATAAACCTAGACTGGAGTGGCATAACTTTAAGTCACCTAAAAAGTGCTTAAAACTTTAACTCAGGTGTTAACGTGTGGACAATTCAGGGGTTAAGAGCTCCAGGGGCTGCTGAAAATTAATGTGTAATAAGGGTCTTACTGTGAGAACACAGGAAAGGAATTTTACCCTTAATTATATCAATGCAAAGTATTTACGCGCTGTTTGCATGAACTGATATTTACCTGCTTCTTATCAGATTATTTCCTAAAGAAGACTCCAGTACTATTAGCTTGGGAAGTGCTTATTTTTTAATGAGGTCAGCATGTTCATTTCATTTATTTGTCCTGATTAATGCTTAGGACCACGCCTTTAACTGGAAGGACCAAAACTAGTATTGCTCAGTGTTAGCTTGCAAGAATGTACAAACAAGTGTTGCTTAACAACAGATACCACAGGTGGACAAAGGCATTTGGCAATGATCACTGAAAGCAAAAAGCTTTGTGTGTTGAAATGCTGCAATATTCTTAATGTTTGTAAATATTCTTTTTATTACATGGTATGAGCAAAAATTAATGCGATCTGTATTGTATCCATTCACTTCTTCACTGCATGCTGCAGAGTATACCTAGCGCTGTACATTTAAATCTGAAAAAAACATTGCTATAGAAAAAGCTTTGGATTGCAAATTTGCTCTCATTTTATGCATGTAACCCCCAATTACAACAAATCATGGGGAAAAAGTAGTAGTGGAATTGCTGGCATGCACATTCCAAATTTCAGGATGGGTATTGGGACAGAGGGTGCTCAGCTGAACAATTTCCCTCCATGGCTGGCTGGCAGAGTGTTGCCTTGGAGATAATGCAATGAGATAAATTCATTATTGGCCAGTAGTAACTAGAGTAAAAGAGAGCCATCAACCTGATGCTCTGACTTCATAGCATGGAGAATGGGGGGAAAAAAGCCATAAGCCCCTTTTTCCTGCTCAGGTGTCACTTTATACTGGCATAATAGAAACTATTTTATAATTTGGGGCTGAATAACACCAATATTTCCTCACTTATGTAGAGCACCTTTCCTCTTTCAGGCCAGTTACAGACATTACACTTCTACTGGTATAAGTGAATGGAAACCGGTTTATATCTATAACAGAAGTTTGGCATGCATAGACTGGTTTTAAAATGGTGGAACCAGGTCCAAGATTTGCATCCCGCAAGCAAAGGATGAAAGTGTGATCTGTTCGCTACCCATCTAAACTATGTTGCTTACAGAAAACTGTGCAGCTTAGATTGATTCTTCCTTGGGCTTTTTGAATGTCTATACCTAGCCTCAGGGGCCAAAGAGCTTTTAACTCTTTAATCACATGCATTACATATTTACAAAACTGTGTTTTAAATTCATATTGCTTATAGGCCAGACTCACTAGAACAACTGCAATGTTATGTAAACAGCTCCCTGTGCCAGCTTTACAGCTTATTTTCTAATTGGCCCTAGAAAGGGCAAACATTGCTACTCTTAGTTGAGTCACTTGCCAGTGTGGTTGAAGTGGCTGCAATATTTTTTCTGGTTGACAGAAACACTTCTCCCCATTTGCCCTGGTCACATCCCTTCTTGGCCAATACCCCCTCTCCTTGTCCTCGGTGGCCTCCCAAATTAAAGGATTTCACAGCCATTTTCTCCTACTCCATGACCCATTCTCTGAAGCAGAGACTCTGCGCCAGATTCTGATCTTAGTTAAGATGGGCAAACTCTGAATAACTACGCTGAAACTGCTATCAGGATTACTCCATTTAGCCTCCTTTTAACAAGAGCAGAATCCAGCCCCTCAGTAGAAGCCAGGATAAATCCCGGCTGCATTTGACCCATTATCATGGATTTATTTTGAGTTAGCCTTTTTGGTTTTAATTGTTGCCCCATCAGCCTGACAAGACGTGGTAAGTAAAGTCGTTTTTCTACTCCTCCGTCTCGAGGAATGTTGTTGCTGCCTGTCTCACGCCGATGCTTCTTAAAGAGACAGCCTCCTTTACATGCTTTGCCTGTTGGTAAACTCCACAATGAATGCAGAGTCATGGCAAAAGCAATCACAAGTGACAGTGACTGAACTGTATAAACATGTTGACAACTGATTAAGCAAAAATAAAGCAAGAATCAAATAGCTCTTCTGCATCGTTCCTAATTTACATAACCAAAAAAGGTGGCAAGGCTCCAGCCACTATTTATTCTCCAGAGCAGCTGAATAATTTAGTTTTATGTGCTCCTTCACTGCCTGGAATTTCAAAATTCTTCGGAGTACAAAGGAATGGCAAAGATTCTTTCAGTCCATTCCCCGACTCTCCAAATCCTCCCACTGTTGTTACAAACAGGCTGCTCATGTGGCAGGGTTTTGTTTGAGCTGTTCCTTAGCTAATTCACATGAGTGCAAGTAGGCAAAAGGCCATAACAACAGGCAACCGATAGACCACATATTAAAGAATCCAAACAGGAAACAAATTGCAGTGCACCAACTGCGGCCAGCACTTGATCTATGAAATTACCTCAGCTAAAGGAAGAAGGCATCCCAAGGTGTAATAAAGCAAATACTGATGTCGCTTGCTAGACAAAACTCATTGAACTGTTAACCTTGAGCAAAAAGGTTACCGAGATTATCTAATTCTATGTTATGGTCTTGCAGAAGCATCTATAAACTTAAGGCAATAATTGTGCTCTGCTCCCATTTAAAAAAAAAAGGAGGGGGGTATTAAATCATTGTGCTTCTGCTATTTATATGGTACACTTAAAATACTTCCTCTGCAGTCTTTAGTACCCTGTATTCCCTAGTCATATCTGAGCAGGTCCTGCCCCCACAAGGAGTTTTACCTGAATAAGGATCTGCCTCTTTTAAAGCTGGCACTTGAGCAGAGCAGTCTATTACATTTCTTGACATGCCATTCCCATACCAGAGCATTTGGAAATGATACACTCCTTTACATTAACATATTTTAGGGGATTATTTTAGTGGGTTAGCAACACCCCAAACAACAACAAACCAAAAAAGAAAATATTGCCACATAATCATAATTACAAAGAAGACTTTGCACAAGGCTTGTCTTATTATGTACTAGCTATAAAGATTTGCTCACGGTTAGGTCATGGCTACATCAGGTTTAGTTTGTTTGAAATTGGCATTTGAACTCAGTTTACACATAAGTGCTAAGCTTGCTTTGAATTTTTTTTCCCCAGATCATTTTGGTCCTGTTTATGCTGTTGAGCCAAACTATGCTTTAAAATGTTTTGAACTGGAAGCACAGTTCAAAGCCCAATGTAGACTGACTTATTATTATGCCCCTGTCAGTTTGTGAAATACTCCCAGCACTGCTGGCAAACATGAAACACATGTAAACAGGCTGCTGGCATTTTTCTGCAGTGTTGCCAGTGCAACAGCAGAACTTCACAAAAATTCAAGTAGAGGCAGTGCCCCAGGGATATCCTACCCTTACTATCCAGAGTTCAGTGGAAAGAGTATACTTGCATTTAACAGTTAGGGGATCTTTGCACACATCAGGGGCTCTTGTGTTTGAGGCAATAGCACAACTGGGGGGGGGGTAGTCAGAGCATCAGACCCGAACACTGGCTTCTGGGGGAGGGGGGCACAGAAATAGCTGCCGCTGATGCCCCTTGCACCCCCTCTTCTCAGGGTGCAGAGCTGCCCTGCTGTCTCTGATCTGAGGATGGGCAAGAAAAAGGAGCTCAAGTGAGAAATTGGCTCTTTGAAGATATTCAGGAACTGGGTTGAACTGACACGCTGCTTCTTATGGTAAAGTTCCATTTTTGGGGTTTTTTTTTAAATATCTGTAAGCAGCCTAGTTTCCATCTGTGAGGAAAAGCAAGCAAAGCATATAGTTTTTCATAGCTACTAACCTGGAACAGACACTGCATAGCAATCTTTTGCGGAAAACTCTTCTCAAATTTTGAGGACCAACTTCAAGGGCTTCAGGAAAAGATTTCCCCATTGCTACTGCACTGAATCCAAATTCTGAAGCCTAGTAGCTAATCTCTTGGCTACAACTGGGAGATTTGGCCTCAGTCAGGGTTTCTAGCTTGGTATTTTGGTTAGACTGCTAGAAAAAAATGAAAGCCAGATCGTGCCACATTTTGATGTACCATGAAATGTACATGACTTCTTTTTGCTTAAAACTAATTTAGATGATCTCTACCTCAACTGTGAGAGGGAAAGACCGGGATGCCTTCCAAAATAATTTAAAACTATGGTTTATTAAATATGTTAATCTCTCTCTCTCTCCCCCCCCCTTTAAGTCAGGTAGGTTTAACACATGGCAATAACACCTAATGAATTCTTATTCTGAGATTTCATGGATACATGCACATACTCAGGTCTGATTACCTATGCTGACACCTTAGTTTATACACTTAATTAACATAAAATCTTTGCAGCCCTAGTTCCTTTATTTCTTATCTCCATTATCCAAACGTGGAAGGGAAGCTAATAGCAGATGTCTAACAGCCAAATGAGTATGACCAATATAAATGATTAGAAGATTTTTCTTTTCTTTTAGAGAGAGAAATGCTAGAGGATAATGAATGCAGATTTTATAAAGAAAAATTCAGTGGTCAGGGAAAGCCATTGTATTTGCCTGTATTAATATGTCTTTGAAAAAAAAGTGGGTGTCTAACTGGGATTGGAAACACCAAATTTATAACACCCCTTGCTTATGAAGAATTTTCTGATCTACAAAATTAAATGATAGCAAATTCAAGAACCTCCTAAACATACACATTCAGCTTTGATTATGTGGTCAAAAAACACCTAACCCATTGCTGGATCTTTCTTTGGCTGAAGGGGATATATGATCTATAACTTAATTTGTTGTGGCTTGACATATCACACAGATGAATACTCTGATCTGCATTAGCTAACCCTGGAACACATTACTGCAAGTTACTGCTGACTTTGATATGGTGTCTTTATATCTTCACCAAAGCTAGCACTGGCTTGCTGCTATTCATAGAATGCCCTTGGATAATATGATAGATTGTACAAGAATTCAACCTCTAATAATTTTGGAGGCAGTAATAACAAAAGACAACTCTCCAGAACCTGGACTAATAACGGTAATTTTTTTTTACTAGTATTTAATGTTCATTTGCTTGTTTCTAGAACGACCACAGAATAAATCATAGAACTGCGTGCAAATGTTATACAGAGTAGTTAACCATGGGTCAGTTAAAAAAAGCTGCATATGAAGACTCCTTGGTATCAGCTAATTTTTTTGTACGGAAATAAAAGATATACTACCAGGCCAGTTCAATGCGAGTCAATAGGTACCAAAATACAGGGTCTGATTTGCTGTTTCCTTGAACCTAGGCATTTACATATGTACAAAGTGAACCTGAAAGGCAAAGCACAGAGATACCCTTAGAGCTTCTGTATTCTTGGCCTTCCTATAAACTGTCTCAGCCCACATTAGAATGGTTCCTGAGACTTGTGTTAGAAATACTTCCTTCATCTACCTATGAGCCGTTCCTCAGATCCAGAATAACCATAATGCAGCCAGCCACACTTCCACAACACACCCAAATCTGGGTTCTGTGATGGAGGAGATAACAGGATTGCCCTGATAACATCACTGGGGAACACTCCCTGAGCAAAGAAGTTGCCAGAAACTATTTTATCCTTAGCATGACTCCTTTATATCAGAAGAGAAAATACAGGGAATAGCAGATTCGGGACCTTCTATCCTAATGTGTGCTCATTTTGCAGAGAAGAAAGTATCTACACAAAGTGCAAGGCAGGAGAGAATCAGCTCCATAATGCTTAAGATGCACTGTGACTTTAATATAGACAGGAGTATCTTCATGTATTGGGGAGAATATCATGTACAAAATTAAACTTAACCCCTCCAGTCCTCTGGGTTCATGGATATAAGTACAATAGCAAACAAAACACAGGCCAGTGCTGTGTTTCTTGTGATCTGCAAGATGAGGTGTTTTAGCCCCAATCCATAGTCTTGAGAGACTGTGGCTTTACCCACATTCAAAAGAAGCAGATTCACAACAGAATTAACAGTACAAAGAAACAATCAGTAAATATGTTTTTCTTCCACATATCTCAAAGGAGAAACACAACAAGGTGCAGCAGACAGATTTCTATCATTTTTGGAAAACAACTGTTATTTTTCAAGTAAGTTTTCTCCTTCTCTTTTGGAAATAAATTTTTGCAGTGCAAGGACAGAAGGCCAAATCCTGCTCCTCAGGCACACATAAGTGGTTGGTAATGAAGCACTGGACTGTGTGTCAAGAAACCTGGCTTTGCTACTGACTTTGCATAAGGCACTTGAGTGCTCTGTTCCTGTTCCTCAGTGTCCCTGGCTCTAAAATGGAGAGAGGTTTATAACATGCTTTGAGATCTAGCGGTACAAAGTGCTCTTCAAAAACCACATATCAGATGGCTATCAGTGGGACCTCTATTGTCAGCGAGGAAGGTAGGATGAAGAACTATAACATAAGGTTTAAGCTGAAGAACTGTAAGATAAGGTTTGAAAATGAGAAAATTGTCTGTTAATTTGAAAACAGCCACTGAGTGCCTTAAAAAGCTGAAAAAAAACACAGAGGCCAACCTTGACTTTGATACATGTGTGGTATTACAGTCCCTTGTTAGATAGCACTTTCTAATGTTAAGAGCCTGTTGGCTAACTTATGTTTCCTCTGGGTGCATTCCTATATTCTTCTGCTTTTTGGGAGGCACGCTTTTGTTACTGTTTGATATAATCATCCCACATCTTGTAATCATTAATGCACTCAGGGGAAAAAGGAGGGGGGCAAGGGACATGGTTTCAAAGGATGTTTCTGCCCAATTCATTCTGGCTTAATTTCCAGACCAAAATAGAGTTATAGGAATGTCCTTCCTCAGCCATCCATCATGTGCTCCCCAATATTGAGCTAAAATACTAAGGAGCAATAATACAGCTTTGGTTAGATTAACAAAATTATTTTGTTGATCACTGCTCCGCTGCTTTAGTTTGGCATTTGAAACTTTCCTAGTTGTCATTGTTGATTCCATTTGATGGACACCATTCGGTAACATTTTGCTTTTGTTTCCTTCAGTATTGTTTTGGAAAAACTCCAGATAATTCTGAAGTATAATTTCAGACCTAGATGGTAAAGGTGAGGACAAACGTGACTTCACTGTGGTAGCCAAGGGCTGAGAAAAGAATATGCCTATGTCATCTTCAACCAATATAATAGATAAATATTGTGATTGGTCGAAATAGGTGTCCAAATGCTGGATGACCAAAGAGAAGTAGACAGCCACCAGCAGAAATAGGACTCTGGACTAGATGGACACTGCTTTAACTTAGTCTGGAGGGAAAGTTTTGGCCCAGTATGCTGGGTCCCTGTTCTCTCCTCCCCTCCAACCCTTTACTGACACAGCTATCCTTGGATTTGGTTGCATACCATATGTGAGGCCAACAAAAATATCTCAGCAGCAAATCCACAGAAATTATTTTTAAAGAATTCTACATATTTTTGGACGAAAATTGATGCACTGTAAAAGTCTGGCATTCAACATGTTGGAATGGCCCTTTGCATATTTGTTTGCTAATAAGCCAGCTTGGGTTTTTTTTTTTTAGTTGTATGCTATGTTTACCCTCGTACACCAAATGTGATCAATAAATAAACCAAGGGGAAATATTACAGCCCCTTAAATTAAAACAAAAGGATTTTCCTAATTGTTAGTAGATCATGCATCTCATAATAAGAAAAAGACAACAAGATTTAAAATAAGTCCATTAGGAATATGCTGTTACTACGAAAGATTTTATTTCCCTTTGCATTTTATTGTTTGAGGCGATTTACAAGCAATTGGGAATGCTTAGGTTTAACTCCACCAGGCCTTTGAAATGATACTTCTACAAAATTCTCATGAACAATGTTGGGTATTTTCCCAACAAGGAAGACCTAACATTTCTGATAAAGATTGCAGCAATTACAAACACAACAGGTTTACATTTTTCTGAATGTGATCTGAATGCTTGCTAATCTGTGGAAACTGCCTCTCCCTTTATTTTTTGTGCCTTATGCCAGAGCGACACACTAAAGAAACCAACTGGGAATGGAATCATACTTAAACAGAGTGAAACAGAAACCAGCTCCTTTCTGCATTTGCATTTCTACCTGTTAGAGCCCCTCCCTGTCTGATACTCACTGGCAGCATTGCCTTGAACTACAGGCATTTGCTGAAAGCTAGACAGCTGCCCAACCCCCATATTCTCTTTTTCCCCCTCTGCTGTTACATTACACCTTCTATCTGCAAATCATCAAGTTTTCTTGGACATGTGATAAGATTTGTGCCAGACTGTGTTTCTTGGCTTTAATGGTTAGTTCACTTTCCAGAGTACACATGCTGCTTTAGACATACTTTTATTACTGACATCATGAGAATACATCCCTGCTATGTTTAAATTTGGGTGTTCACCCTTACATGAAAACAATGAGATTAAGTTGTGCAAGAATCTGAGAGAGAGAGAGAATAAAGAGTTTCTATCTGCTTGCACTGTTTCCCCCTTTTCCTGATATGCAGGGTAACGATTTGGAACGGTGGGCAGCCTCCAGCCATGAGAACGTTCCACAAATCTGAGTTTTTATGTGTTTGAATCAGGTCTCCTTTCTCTGTCCCTAATGCGATCATTTTTACTTTACTCCTATACTTACTGGCTGTCAGTATTTTAGTGAGGGGATAAATGTGGAGAAGAGAACACGGGTTTGCTTGATTCTCAATCAGACATGCTGGTAGACAAGTCTCTTGGAAGTAACTTACTAATATTAAGACCAATTCATGCAAGTTCTTGTCAGGATTTCTCTCATCAGGAACAAATAACATACATCCAAATGTCAAACAAGCAAGCAATAGGGTGGTTTATATTAATCAAAGCCCATTTAAAACTACTTATAGCTGCTCCCTAGGATTTTTTTCCCCTCTGTGAGTGTTTTGCAACATAGTAGGAAACAGTAATATCTCATAGAAATCCATATTCTGGGGAGTGAGTCCAAAGAAGAACGCTGGAGTTCAGAGAGAAGAGCCTGGTGTTCTCAATGAACCATACAGTAAGGTTTATTTAGTTTTTTTCCATTCAACGCCAGAATGTTTCTGAAGCTCCCACTCCACTTGCCTAAACTGACAAACCTAAACTAGAACTAAGTCCAAGAATCAGCCTTTTATATTTTATTCTGGAGGTTGCAGACCAGGGAGCCTTGAACTGATGTATGGGTTCAAGATGGATCAATAAGTGGGGGGCATAACTTCTACAAGAGAAGGCTATCATTTCCTTCTCTCAGTGCATTGCAACTGTTAGTGGATATCTTTTTCATAATCTCCTTTGTTAAGCTACTCAAGAAGTATGTTATAGGCACAAGTAATCAAATTGTTTGTGTGAATGTTGGAAGATACACTTCCAATCATCTATAGCCCTTACTTTATTTGCCCTTCCAGACTTGTGCTTGCACAACTGTACTGGAATCCTAGATGAAAAATTCCTGTTCGTGGAATTCCCAATGCTCTCTATTTCCATGTAGGTCAGAAAGACCATGAAAGCAGATTTTATGTTGACATCTTTACACTTTTATTTCTGGTTGTTTATAGAGACAACAACAGCCAATAGTGTATAAAAAGAAAAGAGAGAATATTTAAAAAGGGAAACATTGTCCTTAAACATCAAGTACAGTTGTGTTGGAGTTCTGGGTTAAATCACAGATTTGTTCTTCTTTACAGGAATTTTCACATCATCTCTACTTTTGACTTTCATTTTATGGGAACTGCCTTGTCTGTTTAATATTTGACTCCCCAAACTCTCCCAAAGGTTCTGTACAGTACATCTGTTTGTTTTCATAATGTTGAGAAACCAAAAAATCTCTAGGGCAATATACAGTGAAAAAGAGAAAAGAGTGATGAAAATAATTGATTTTACACAATACACACATACACATAAATAATAGAGGCATGCATATACTCATGCATATATCAAAAATAGTTATTTCTGTATAGAAATCCAATTATGTCTATTAATAAATATATCCAGTATAGTAAATGTTACAACATAGGCATTTATACACATTCATTGGGAGTGTGTGTGTTTGTGTGGGGGAGAGTCTTGTGCATCAGCGTCTCCACACTTAAAAATGGCAGTAGGGGCGCTTTATCTAAAGCTCATGAGCTTTAGATAAAGTTCCCCCACCACCATTTGTAAGCACGGGGATGCTGATACACGAGATACTGGAGGCTGCTGGAACACAGCAATTACCACGCGCCAGGAGACTTGATTAATCAAGTAATTACAGCGTATTGGAGCAGACTTACCGCTCAGGTATAGGCCCCCCAAATATAATAGATACATTCCAACCCTATGGATTTCCCTACTTAGTGGGTGCATCAACATGTGCAATTAATTTGAGGCAATAAACTCCAGAGCAGTTTGAGACAGAGTAAACTACTCCTGGGTATAGCATCTACATGTGTGCCCGGGACAGCAGCAATTTGAGCCAGGATGAAGCAGATTTGAACAAGGGCTGGAGGCCCGGGGGGTCAGCACCATGCTCTGGGAGGTGGCGCTAGATTGCTGAGGGGCTGGCTGGGGCATGAGGGTGCTGAAAGTGCAAAACTGTGTGACTAGATGGCAGGCAGCAGTCTGGCTCCCTGCTGGCTGGGCTGGCTGAGTGCAGTTTATGTCCGTGGTCATCATTATTTCTGTGCTTTTCCTTTCTTGTAACATAAGATTTCTAATGGCAGCAGGGAAAATAAACAGCTGGAGTCCCACTTGGAAAATTTCACAAAGTTGAAATTTACTCCCATTTCCTGATGTTATCAGACAGCCAAACAAACAGAAAACAGCATGTGATCTTATGGATTTCACATTCAATCAATACATGATCACAAGTAGAGACATGATAATAATTTGTCAGACATCGTAAGAGGAACCATAAGAAACATCTCAGTGAAGTGTTCAAACCTTTGAGAAGCTTATCTAGGGTGGATAAATCTGGATAATTCTTTTAACCTAAACTTGGTGATACTCAGCTTCACATAAAATGTAGCTATCATTCTGTGCAAGCAAAAATTAACTTCTTAAATCTCTGAAATCCCAGACCCTCCACAGGGTCTTAAGGACCCTGTATGGTTCCATTCATACTTGTATTACAAAGTGGAAATGCAGAACTAATTAAAAAAAAATAAAAATCAAACAAGGTGATGCTATCTCTTCCCCACTAGATTTGAACAACCAGGCCCTACTACAGATCCACATAATATTGCTTAGCAAGGTTTCTCAAATAACGGGTTCCTTCAGCCAGGGTAGAATAAGTCTTCTGTTGCAAATTTGCATCTTGCTTATTTAATGGAGGTTGCTAAACCCAAATATGGCACTTTTCAGAACGTGGGATTAGTTCTGAAATACCACTCTAATGTAGATAATTCTTTCTGTCTCCTTGAGGGTTTATCTGCCAAGCTAGATACTTTGTTAGCATTAAGTTGGTCTTCCGGCATTTGTGAGTGGAAGTTGGTGAAAATAGATGAGTCTTATGTGCAGAAGAACCCTAGGGGTGAAAAGTATTATTGGATAGCAGATGAAAACTCAATTATATTCAGACCCAATCATTTTAGGTCTAGCTAAAGAAAACACAGAGCCAAACATATGAATCCCACTTGTCTAGAACAATCTTTGGTCTCAAATCAAAAGCCCTATACTCACTCAGCCATCTTCTCAGCACCTTTATTTGTACTGCCAGGCCTCAAAAATCAAAACCATAGATGTAGGCTCAAGTCAGCATGAAGAAATTTCATTGATAAGTGGCTTAGTGCTATTGGCCAGAGCTTAGATTTTTATCTCCATCTTCTATAGAGCTAGATAGAAATTCACACTTTTCTCTAGTTGTACAGTTACTGTGCTGCCACTAAATCAAGCTTATTTCTTTGGTTCATTAAGTTATTGGGTAAAATTAACTATAATTTATACACAGAAATATTCAGACTGGTTTGTTTACCTTTGGGTTAACTATAGGGTATGAAGAGTGGTTATTTTCTTATGAAGTGGGCTAAAGGATTTTGCAATGAGTGGCTATGTGTTATGGTGTTATACAAACCCACCATGTTTTTCTCTTTAAAAAGTAAAACACAATCAAAAGTAGCGTGTGTGTGTGTGCATGCTTCCTGTAGTTAGCAGGCCTACATCCACAAAAGACAGTTACATAAACACAGAACAGCATCACACATTACTTACCTCATTTTAACTGGCAAGTCTTGTATATTTCCCCCCCAATTTTAATATGAAATCTACTTTGTACATAGCTGAAGACTGGTTTACAGTGGTGCTATTCAGTTTTTGAAATCAATGATAGGATATGACTAATTTAAAGTTAAAAAGAATTGCAACAGCTTATTTGTTTTCCTTGAAATTTGAATACTTGTTTTAGAAAGTCACTGAAATAGTTCACAATACTGCACTGTAGTTTTCTAAAAAAAATCCCCAAAAAACATTTGACAGATGGCATACGTGTAGTTTTTTTTCTACATATTTCATATAGAAAATACTTTTCTAGCCATTTAAGGAACTATTGGCAAGATTTTTTTTTTAGTTGTAGCAATTTATTATTTTATATTTCAGGGCTGTCCAACTTCTAAACAAGCAGGGGCTGCAAGCTGCAGAGCCTGTATCAGTGGGGGCCTCATTAGTATGAGCCATGGGTCCCCAGGCCAAAAATCCTCTCTATGTTACACCATGTGTGTGGTCACTGTCCCTGTATTGTACATGCTAGCAGCCACTTCGCTACATGTACTGGTGTCTCTTTGCCCCCGACATTACGTTGTGTGTCAGCAGCTACTGCACTGGGCATGCAGGTGACCTTCCCCTTCACTGTACATGTGGGTCACGCCACCTTGGCTCCCCAGTTGTGGGCTTGGCCATGGGCTTTCTCAGTGTTACAGATTGCAGCGCCTCAACCCTGGGCAGGAAAAGGAAGTACAACCAGGGAAGGAAGAGGGATCTCAAAGACTGCAGCTGCAGAAGCAGTGGATTGATGCAAGGAAACGGGTGGCTGGGTAGGAGCCTGGGGTCCACCATCTTAACAGACCTAAGAAACTATAAGATGTGGGCCTTGCTATTTGGAAAGCATCTGTTAACTTCTGGTACTTGTATGCAAAGCTGGCCTTGGCTAAGATTTTCAAAAACAGGAGCCTGAACTTGGGTTTGTAAATCAAAATTGGCTCAGCTAAACAAGTGGAAAGATTTACACATCCAGTGCTAAGCAATGATATTCCCAAGATTTCCAAAGAGGTTAATTAGAGCTTTAGTAATTAACACTTCTGAATACCTGGTCACCTGTTTAGGTCCCTTAGAAGAACTTTAGGAGCCAGACTTTAGGCATCCATTCTTTAAAACCATAGGGCAGAATTTAGACATGCTATGTATCAACAGCCTCGAAAATAAATCAATAGATTGCATAAAATATAGCAGCTCTGAAAACTGTGCTTCATCCTAGATTAGTTGGCACTGAGGGAGAGATCTTTTTCTATGTATTGGGCTTCTAAGTGTCTAAGTGCAATTCTTTTCTATAGTGCTCAAATCCCTGGAAAGCTTTTGACACAAACAATGGGTGGCTCCCTTCTTTCCATTTTGGTGATGGAGTTTTAAGGCTAAGATGAAGGCATTTTATGGAAGTAAGTACATTAATGGCTTTTCAGAGACTCCCAGAGGGTGGAAGAAGATTGCACTTAGACACCAAACTAATACTTAAATACCTGATACATAGAAAGGATATAGCCCTAAGTCTCTTTAAAATTAATGGACACTTTTGAGATTTTTTGCCTTCTGTTTAGGCTCTGATCCTGCTCTCCATTAAGTCAGTGAAAGTTTTGTCCTTGGCTTCAGTAGAAATAACTTTGGCCCTTACTAGCCCTACAAAACTGATCGGGGATCTGAATCCTTGGAGAACTTTTCTAATTTTATTGATTTATGGACACAGATCCACGCTTTTTGCCTCAGTCTTGTATAAAAAGGTGTATTATGTAGATACTGGGATGACTGACACCCTATAAATATCAGAGATTGGATAGAAAGTAGATAAGACAGAATGCGTAAGTGGCATTCTGTTCTTGAGAAATACAAGATGACCTAGTTTTCAGGCAATTGACTGATGCATAAAACACAGGGCATTTCAAACACAGCCTAAAAATAAGGCTGAAAATCTTGCAAGAAGAGTCTTTCATAGAAGAATTATGGAGATTTCATGATCTGGCCAGATTATGTTACCATTTTAGATCACCATATATAGCATCACTTTGCATCCATAAAGCATGACACGGGTATAAAATATATTATTTATCATCTCCAGGTGAAAAATACTACAAAAGAGAAGAGGGGTAAGCCTTTTTAAAAAAAAATAAAATGTTTAGTTGAACATTTCAAATTGTATGAGAAAAATTCATTTCAGGCATGAGGCAAGGTTTTCCAACCTGTTTTATCCATCTTTATTGAAGACTAAGATACTCATATAATAGGAACACAACACAGTGCCATCTTGTGCATACTCCATTAAACTACAAGGAAATGCAGGGTCAGGAGGAAATAGGTTAAAGATATATGGAGATTAGATTGTGTCAAAGTAGTACATTGTATTTAGTTTAATTTATTGTCAGTAGTGTAATCAGTGGGCAAAAGGGGCACCCACCCTGAGCATCAGGCTAGGAGGGGCACTGGAATTGCCCTCCACCCCTGCAGAGTCTGCACCCAGGTAGCATAAATTCATAGATTTGTAGTTGTTAGGGGCTGGAAGGGATCTTGCAAGGTCATTGGATCCAGCCCCCTGCACAAGGCAGGAAAGACAACTGAGGTCAGGTGACCCCAGCTAGGTGACCGTTCAGTCTCCTCTTGAAGATTTCTAGCGTAGGTGATTGCACCACCTCTGGAGGGAGCAAGAGCAGCCCTGCAGCTGACCCATGCTGGGAACTCCAAAGCAGTCCCTGTCTGCTTCTGCTGCTGCTTTAAGAGCAAGTGCTGGGATTGACAGAGCATGAGGTGGTGGAACCCGCAGCTCAGCCAGGGATTGTTTAGGAGATCCCAGCATGGGTAAGACTGTTGCCTCTGCTCTCTGAACTTATGCAGGCACCTTGCTCTTAGAAGTGGTCCTGCCCTCCTGCCCCTGCTCTCCTGGGCTAGGGACAGAAATTACACAAACTGGTATTGGTGATCAGAAACTAGTTCAAATATGTAACACAACAGAAATTCAGTGCACATCACCTGCTTTTAAAATGGCTGAAACCAATTTAATAAACCTGGATGGATATCAGATGTAACTGATTTAAAGTCAATCCGTTTATTAAACTTCTGTCCCAGATCCCTTCCAGATTCAAGTTAACTCACAGTCCCCCAAATACCCCAGGATTTATTGCATCTCCTCCACAGCACCCCCCCCTCCCCGGTGGGTAGAGTAGCTTTGGCCCAAACTGTCTGCTCTAGCTGATCAGGGAGGCATGGTCTAGTGCACCCTGGCTTCTGGCCTGGGCCACTGCATGCATGTGGCTGCATTTCCAGAATCAAAAGTGAATGTCTGTTCAGTTGCTTATCAGTTCAATCGGCGCAGTTTAGACTAATCTGTGAAGATTGAAATCAATTTAGCCGCATGCTTTTTGACTTCCTGTACTTAGCCCTGCAGGGTTTGTCCAGGGCTCCAATTCTGCTTGTTGTGCCTCTGTTCATTGTGTTATTGATGTAATAGTTAAATAAGCATTTCATTGCAACCCAGGACACCTTACTTACCTAAGAATACTATTTAAAAAAAACCCTCTTTTTTAATCCCCCCACCACTTTGAATAAATTCCATTCTTAGCAAAATCAAAGCAAATAAAGGAAGTTTTAAGACCTTTATCTACAATCTGAAAATTGTGAGACAGGTTTCAAGGGTGGGGCAGAGCAGGGGCAGCAGTTGTACCCATGCTGGGAACTCCCAACATGCTTAACTTTAAAGATCACAGTGTCAATGGGACTTCACCAATACAGATCAAGATCCTATTTTATAAAACTGTATAGATTTTACATGTAAATACTTAGCTTCTTATGCAACATTTCATAAAACTTTTTATACAGTAGTGGCTGTTGTAGATTTGGACATAGGCCATGCATGAGAGATTAGAGCCGGTTAATTTTTAATTCCCTTTATGTTGCTTTAAATATTTTTCCTGAATTTCTATTTTATTGTTTTCTAACCTAGTGCCAGAATTAGCTCAGCGAACAGAATACTGGAACATTGTGACAGTCAATTTAGTTTTAAAGAAAGTGACTTTACATTTAAAAACACAAACAAAATACAATTTGAAGGCAGAGCACAGGGAGCAAAAAACATAGTTAATAAAAGACAATAGCCTTGTAAGATCTGCAAAGACTTCCATAAAATGGGTAGTGTCATTTAGAATCGTTCAAAGACTTCTGTCTAGCAACATTGTTGAAAAGATCAATCTTAAACAGCTCCAGTTGCAAACTACAGATCAACATTTTCCAAGAAAACATATATTTTAACTTGTTATCTATCAAGGCTTCAACAACTAGGTATATAATTTGAAAAAGAAAACATGTTCTGTCATCAAATGTAAGTTACAAACACAATAAAATTTTTATGTGAAAATGATAGCAGTAACTTCAGGTTTTTTGGCATTCAATATTGCTTTAATGTATGGTTTTCCTATTTGGCTCTGTCTCACAGAAAATAGACAAAGGTATTACCCCAGATAAAATTAAGGTTATTTTTCTTTAATAGTGATCATAGGGCTATTTGCAGAAGGGCACAAAAATAACTGGACAAAACCCCGATTTAATAGTTTTTGCCTTCATAAAATTGAATATTATTTCTATTAAATCCTGGTAAGATGCCAAAGGACAATTTCCACTACCCCAAATTGTGCTCCATGAAAAAAAATTAAAAATCAATTAAAGTCATATATTTTAGAAGAGCACATAAATATATGGAATTGTATTAAGTTTAAACCTTTTTTGTTGTTTCTGGCAGTCCTCCTTCAAATTGTGTCTAAATCACTTTGTTTTACTGCAAAATCAAGGAAGCTATGTATTTTCTTTTCTTGGCAGGTGAAGGTATAACTAATAGAGAGAGGAACTTCTTGGTAGCACATGGGGTATAGCAGAAGCTGAGTAACCAATGACATCACCCCATCATGAAGAATTGTCAAGGCCTTTCCACAGGCTCTGGAAATCAGAACAAGCTGCTGTCCAGTTACCAATGCCCTAATATGAAAAACTTTGACGATCCTGGGAGGGAAGAGTGGAGGGAAGAAAAAGTAAAAGAAGAATATGCAATTCAAACATGAAATCTGACCTAGTTCTTTCTGTAAGATTATATACACTGCATGTAAATTATCATGCATCTCAGTGATGCTTTATTTTATTTAATATGGTTTTCATTTACACATTTTCTGGGACAATTTGTTTTCTTAATCTTTATAGGAAATAAAAATTGATTTAGGTTGGCTCTGCCCTTCTCTGGGAAAAAAAATGCTCAGAGCATATGGCCTTTCAGATGAACTAGTCACTTTAAAATAAGCTCATCTAGTCAACATGAGGAGAACTGTTAGAACATTAGTCCCAGAATAGCGATACATGTATTCTTTCAGACAGATGATACATTTGAATGCTTTGTCAGAAATTGGATTTCCTGTTTAATCCCAAATGGAAACACAATTTAGGTAATAGAATAATTTGCCAGCTTCAAAAACTGCTATATTTTACTTGAGAGGAGGCACGATATTTTGATTTCCCAGTATAGATGACCTTTATACAATCATACGACATAAATACAATAAAAATAGATTCACCTGAATACATTAATGCCTCCCTTTAAAGCATGCTATAACCTTTTATTTACCAAATAAATTGTAAAACTAAGTCAATGGCAATCAACATCTAAGTAAATAAATTATAATCTCAAAGTTGATTGTGAACTAAATACTATTGTTAATTTGAAGTATCTGGTACTTCATTGGAGGTTTGCCTTTTCTGTAGGGAATCCTAAATTTAGCATTTTATTCAGAAAGGAAAAAACAATGCAAACTGTGAACTTTTAACTGATATTTTTATACTATGGCTTTCAGCATTCCTAGAAAGATGCAGTGCAATTATTCTTGTTTTTAGCACATACAGCCAAGGCAAAAGACTAAATTTAATTTATTCTCTTACTGATTTTAGTCTGTGATCTCTCGCTGTACACAGTATATATATTCTGAAATGGCTGTATGTTAATTCTGGCAGAGAAGGATACACTATCATATTAGTTCCCCATCTGAAGTCAAGACCTGACTCTATATCACCGGCATTTTCCACATACACAGCCTTGACAATGTCAACCGTTATTCTGGTGACTACTGTGCTGAGTTGCAATAAAGTCATTTTTTTCAGATTATTCTATTCTGCCCTTAGGGGCAGTTATGCTGAAGAATGACCCTTCTCTTATACACTTGGATCAGGAAAACCACTACAAAGATTACAAATCTTGCCTAGCAATGGCAGTGCTGGGACTTGAAATGCTTCCTTCAAGGCAGCAGTCTAGTGTCCTAGTCTGTCAAACTGCTAACCTTGCTAGGCTTTTTTTTTTTTTTTTTTTTTTTTTTTTTTTTAATAATGTCCCCTTGTTGTCTGTGAAATTTTAATTCCTGTTCTAGAAAAGTTCACAAACACCTAAGAAATGTGAAGACCAACAACATGCTGCAAGGAGAAAAATTCTCATATGCTTCATCCTAAATCAGTTGGTTAGGTGGGGAGTTACTTACAATACAGATTATTTCAGAAGTCAGTGACACTGTTCGGCAGGGCATCATGAATAAGAAAATCTGCACCTGACCTGAGAAGCTAAAACACTGACTGCTGACAGACATTCATTTAAAGATATAATAGGATCTGATCCCCAGTCCCAACAATTGTTCCTCCTTTTGTGCCACATGTGTATGGCAGGATGCACAATTTTGGGAGCAGGGATGAGATCCTTATCACATCCTACTTGCTGGTGCAGGGGGAGCCTGGGATCATGATCCCAGGTTCCCCTTGCACTGACAAATAGAAAGCTGTGTGCCTGGCACACCTGTACATTCCTGGGGTAAGACTGCCAATGAACTGATTGGTGGTCCCAAGCCTGGGACCACACAGGAGTCTTGAAATGCTCTGGTGTCATCCTGCAGCTGGGACTGCCAGTCAGCAATCTCAGCCTCAGGACTACATTGGAGCTGGCAGAAGAATTTGGTCCACACTCCAGTGCAGTTCCCTGGCTGGGACCTCGCATAGCTCGTTGGCAGTCTCAGCCCTGGCACAGCACAAGAGAGAGTTCCACCATGTGATGAGAGGTCCCAGCACACTGACCTCACATTTAATGTAAGGTGTGCTGGAAACCAGCCACAAACTTATTACGCATATTTTGTGGAATAATTTGGTGGCTTATTCCCTATTCTATCACATCATTAATTGCACAAAACGCATGGCTGCATCACTATTTCAGACATGATTAACTGGTTAATCATATCCTAAGTATAACATCTGCCAGGGGCCACCAGTGCAGCAGGGTACTTAAGTGTGTGCATTACTTTAAGCATGCAAGCTCAGCAATGTTTTATGCGTTGGCTTCAGCAAGACTGCTCAGATCCTTAGTTACACACATGCCTGAGGACTTTGCTGAATGAGGACTAAGGGGCATAAGCTCTTTACCTCAACTCTTCACCCTCAAACTCAGGGAAGAGAATAAGTAATGTGCTTGCCAAGTGAATATTGGGTCTCCCTACCCTATGGCTAGCTATATAAAGGAGAACAGCTTACTACTGCTGCCAGCTTGTGGAGTGTCCTTTTAGCTCAAGGATAGAAGCTTGTGTTTTACAACTTCAACGTCTCAGGTTCAGACCCTTCTGAATACCAGTGATGAAAGCTATTGCAAGTGTTCTCTCGGGAATTCTGTGATAAGAAAGGCTCTTAACTCATCCTTTGCATGTTGCACCGTATTCATTCTTGTGATAGGAATAATCTGAACTAGGGAAGAGGCTGTTGCAAGGCACAGTACAGGCGCTATTAGCATTCCTTTTGTGCAGGTAGGACCCATAGTAATTTGGGGGCTGCTAAAGACCGTGTCAGATTTTGGCCGAAATTTGCTGTAGCTGGTTATTATTAATCATCATGCCAACATTTCATATTACAAAAGTTCTGGGCACTTTAAAAACATGTACAGTGTAGTTTTATGAGAAATATTGCTATGCTCACAGTCTAAGTGGCTTTTTATTGACATTTTTATGTTATTTATTCATTTTTCCTTGATGATGCAAGCCATAATTCTATCATTTGGTATTTTATGGACAACATACAGCACAATTTTTCCTTACAGAGAACTATTAACCCATTTATGCTAGTGGCTGGGAATCCTTAGTTCTAAACGTGGCTGGATTTAGATTCTCCAACTTCATGGCTTATTGCCAGGGAGATGCATTTGTTAAGCCTAAATGACAAAAAGTGCAGCATTAGGATCATCAAAGCTACTTCACTTCAAGAGTATCCTAACAACTGGATCAACCTTTCCAACACTAGATAAATGCAAATATTATCCAAAGCATTTTGGAGTTTTCAATTGTAAAGTATGCTCTATTTAAAAGGGATTAATTAAAAACCTTAATATTTTAGTAAAATATTGTTTAAACAATAGGAACATACATAACCATGGGCATGAAAACAGTAGCTTTTCATGTTTCAGTGGGTAAGACACACACTGCTGTGATGACAGACATGGCAGATATTTGTGCCCTATGGTGTAGAAAAATCAATTAAGGTCAGCTAGAGTCTAAATGATAAGACATCTGAAGTGTCTTGAATACTATATATAGCTAACGGGACTTTTTTGCTTGTAATTAATTGTGGACACCAAAAGTATGACTATATTTCACTCCCAAAGCAGACATCTAATTGAATCAAAAAGGGGGGTTGGCCCTTTAAAAATATGCTCCAATAACCTTAAATAAGAAAAGTCCGTGGTTTTTTATTAACATGCCAGTTCTAATGAAACCAAAGCTTTCAGCTGCCAAAAATCAGCATTTTTTTTCCATCCAGCCTCTTATTCCACCAAATATATTCAAGTTAACTAGTATATTAGTGATATTCAGATTGAAAAGAGAACTACACTAGTATCTAATGAGATTTATGTAATAGAAAAGCAAATTTACCACCACTTATCTGATTCAAAGAATGGATTCCCTAGAACCATTAACTGTATTTTGTCTAACAAATGTTGAGCCTATTTTAACTCTGTTGAAATATGTAGTGCATCTTTTTATTTCATTCTGGAGTTTTCAGGGTGCGATCTGTAAGTTTTTACTTAGGTAAACACTGGTAAGACCCTGATTCTGGCTGGCTCTCAAAAAAAGTACATAAAGCATATACCCACACATGAATGATTGGTTGGAGGGGGGGAGAGGAGAGAAGATACAAAATACTCTTCCCAATCATGGGTACCTCCCTATAAGACCTGGTCACAATTTTGATAAGGAATGTAATCAAAGTGCCTGACTAAAAGCCCTAGAAGCATCAGATTTAGGGGAGTGTGAGGGGATAGGAGCCTAGTCTAGGCCAACATACCCAGTAGCCTAGCAAATCTGGACAAAGTTGGAAAAGAAAAAAAATCACCTTTAAAACAAATTTCACTGTTGCTGTTTAAAATTGTTAAGATGCACTGGCCCCAGGATCCCAGCTGGAGTACTGGTCGATGCACCCAGTATTCCTTCTTATGTTTCTGTTTTAAACCCGTGTCTTTCTTCTCTGCAGTGTGAACAAGGATAACTGTGGCAGAGGCTGTCCATAAATAAAAGTAATACTCTGGGATCCTTAAACAGAAGTGCAATGTGCTTTCACAAATAATATATTCGGCCTCACAGATTCCCTGAAAGTGAATATCAAAGTGGTGCTAAGACAGATTCTGTGTGCGCTTGAAAAAAGGAGGCACATACATGTAATGACAGGTTTTGAAAATTTTGTCCTAAGTATCTTGTCTGAGGTCATACAGTGAAGCTAGCCAAGCTCGGCAGAGACTTCAGAGCTCCTGACTCTTCAATTCCTTGGTTTAATCATGAGGGGTGAAATGGTGATATTGATTTTGATGGGACTAGGATTCCATATAAGACCATTATCCTTTTCTCTGCTCACTTCACTAGAAAACAGCTTGTTGCTTTTTAATGCTGAGTGTCACAGCATCAGGACTTTACATATGCAACATATTTTGCTTTTCCCTCCTCAGTATCAAAATTCAGTCTTTGTTGAGTAGGTCTAATGGTTTAATTGTTACCGTGCTGTCATCTTTATCCTTTTTGTTTTGGATTCCCTTCCACCCTCGCCCCCCTTGAGCTATAATGTACATGTTCTACACTCATCAAATCATCATTGAGCTTCAAGCCATCTGGGAACCAGCCTTCTAGAAAAGCCAGTCAAATTTTTACAGCTCGAGATGCATACATGACAACCTATTTCAACAGCTGAAAATACTTTCATTTGCTTTTCATATTAGTCTCATTTGTATGTAAGTTTTCCACACACATTTTGCTGAACTCAATGGTGTGATGATCCCATTTATTTCAATAGTACTATGCATAGTAAAATTAATGCACAGAGAAGCCACAATACCTCCAGATCTGCTCACAAAAGAGAGCTCCAATCACACAAAAGTGCTCTGGTAAACATTTTATTTTTACTGTTTTATGCAGTATTACCACATATTATTCTCCCTCTACTACGTTCAACTGAAATTAGCAGTGCAAAACCCCCACTTATTCCAGGGAAGTTCACATAATGAAAATGACATGCCATAATATCATATGAAAAGATACAGCATAATAATAGTATATTTAATGATGCTTTGACTTTTTCCCCCCTGTATAATTGCAA
>NW_017728993.1:32425907-32428549 GCF_001723915.1 Gavialis gangeticus | reverse complement strand
TATTCTCACTATACTACGTTCAACTGAAATTAGCAGTGCAAAACCCCCACTTATTCCAGGGAAGTTCACATAATGAAAATGACATGCCATAATATCATATGAAAAGATACAGCATAATAATAGTATATTTAATGATGCTTTGACTTTTTCCCCCCTGTATAATTGCAAAAGGCCCTAAGCCCCTTTAAGGACAACTGTAACTCATCATTTTGATCTTGAGTGAATACACACCAGAAACTCTCACTCATTTACTTTCCCTGCTACTTCATAAATCAAAACAAGTTTGATGGATTAAAACAATCTTTTTGGTGGAAATATCTGAAATTGTACTGCAAAATTGCATGTTGGTTTTTGCCACAATATGATTTGAAATAGCTGAGAGATAAAAGCTATGAATATTGGGATTTATTAATAAGGGGAAAAAACCCAATGTCTGCTGTAAAACCAAGTGGAGATAAACATTATGAAAAGACTTGTGGCATATGTTTGGTGCCGTTTCTTCAGATAAAAGTTTCTTGATCTTTTTTCCTTCTTAGGCATTCTATTTTAAATTCCAAGGGTCAGATTCTGTAAGATCCTGAGCACCTCTGTCTGCTACTGAGTATAAAAGGACTTATGGGACTCATCTACACATATATTAATGTGCCGGAGTTACAGCACAGTAAGCTTAGTACCTGTAATAAGGGGTACTGACTCAATGTGCACTGTAACTGGTGCTACTGCTTAGTAGCACTGGTGCACACCTTTTTAGTGACCCTAGTGCTCAGTAGATTAAATCTACTACACACTAATGCAATAGCACAGGTTTTGCTGCAATGCACTAATGCACAGTAGAATTAGTCTACTCTGCATTTAATATCTTGTGTAAATGCATCAGTGGAGCAGATTTCCTTAGGAAATATTAACACCTATATCAACATATGGCAAAGCTATTACTTACCACATACTGACCAAGCAGAAGCTTCACTGAGTTTATTAAAATTTAGGCATGTACCTTTTGGTAAAGTGCTGCATGTTCCTGGGGACATGCATACCCATTTGAAAACCACTAATCTAAATCATCCTTTTCTAACACAGACCATTGTATTTTACTTACCTCAATAATTTGTGTTTGACTAAGGTATATCTTCCAGAAAGGCATTTTCTCTTGCTTTGAAGATATCAAGAGACAGAGGTGAGGGCAATTAGTAATTCACAGGATTAATCTCTAAAGCCCCAATCCATCAAACCACTTAAGCACAGACTTAAGTGGTTTGCTGGATAAGAGCCTATCTCCTTTAACTAAGCCATTTCTTCAGCAAGCTATTGAGAGGGGCTAAGATTAGATCAAATTCAACCCTAACCATGTTCAGTACCTCCTACAAGACGCATCCTCTGAGACAAAAATAAATTTCCTTCAGACTTACATTCAACAAGGCTAAAATGAAGGGAAAAGCAGAGGCAAGAAGGAAACAAGAAATGCCAGGAGAAAAAGAAAAGGGAAGGAGAAAGGAAGAAAAGATAAATAAATGCGAAAAAAACAAACCTACATTTTACTTATGGAAGGGACATGGATATCTTTTGTAAGCATGCTTACTAGTACCATAAAGTTGCATTAACAATACCACACTGTAAAAGTTAAAAAGAATAGATTGCAGAATGTGGTCTCACAAAATATTATTTAAAGTGTTTATTACAATTCAATACAAGTCCAGTGAAATTTCAAGGTGCAGTACTAAAAACAGTAAGTCCCCAATTATCTAAAATGTGAAACTCGTTCCTACCTGAATATCGGTTGCATCTGCAATCTGGAATAATTATCCTTCAGGAATACCACAAGACCTCTCCATGCACCTGGAGACTGTACAATAATACAAAATGTATATCTACACAAAGGGAAGTAAAATTGTTATCCCCTTTATTTGACTTCATGGGCAACTATGGACTCCGGGTCTAAAAATATGAAAGGAGGCAAGAATGTGGCTTTCTATACTTTCCTCACCAACCACCTGGAGCTCTAGAATGGAAAAATGGGTTCAGAGGGGCATTAAATAGGCAGAGGTTTAGCTCTGCCCCACCACACAGCTTAACCAACCTAGTGAATCTCATAATTTGCTGCTGGTACAGCATCATATTACTGCCACTCTTCCTTTAGCCAATTTTTCACAAAACAAGGAAGTAGAGATGGAAGATTGCCTTAAAGGAGTGTCCTTCAAGTAACTATGCTTTCTTGTGTTATATCTGAACTAATGAAGTTTAGGCACCAACTGTTGCCTGATGTCACAATATCTAACTTCAAATACATTTTCTCCTCCTGCCTTTTTTTCCCTGCATGTTTGCCTCAATACAGCCATATATTGAAAACATGAATGTTCCTTCTCCAATAACCTCCCAAATCATCTTTTTGTCAGTATGCTGCATGACTGTGCTGTTTAATAGGTATTCTGTATTTTGGTTCATTGCTCCCAGACTTAATATTTTACACTGTCTACACTAAATTCCATTTTCATTTACTGGGCCACTCATCTAAGAGATCTCTGAATCAGGCTGCATTGTTCCTCATTATATGAGGCTAACTGCCTGTAAAATGGCATATGTTAAAATTAAGCTGTTTTTAGCAATGGCTGGGCAAAAATATCTAATTTTTTTCTTCTTTTGGTAAC
>NW_017728993.1:32423577-32425896 GCF_001723915.1 Gavialis gangeticus | reverse complement strand
CTGGGCAAAAATATCTAATTTTTTTCTTCTTTTGGTAACTTAACTGCTTTACAAACATTACAGCCCACATTTTCTAGCAGGTGAGGGGCATGCAAACAATCCCATCTCTGAAGAAAGTAGCTGGGCAATGCAGGGGAAGAAACAGGCAGAGTTCACCACTCCCTGCATTATGATTAACATGTATTCAGGGATGGATGTACTCTTCCCAAATGTATAGGTGCAAGCTAATTTGTGCACATGCATGTGCTCAGTTGAGCCAACCATGCACAAAATTGTGTGTGCTTGAAAATTTGGACTTTTATTTTGGTAAATAGGGAAAGGCCAATAATAAAACAAAACCAGCTACACTACAACCTGGACTCTCAACTTGATTACATTTCAGACTCATACAGTTATTAAAAAACTGTGTTTTCATTCAAAAACCTGGATGCAAATTACTCTGAGGCATTTAAAATTAAGCTTCAGTTGTGTTAAAATTTTCCAAGTAATCTTTCTGTACCTGAACAGAAATCCTCCATGTATACCTGGTCTCTCTCAATACTACCAAAAGGGTGTTAATTAGCACTAATAATGGTGGTGCAATTTCTGGTGGTTCCACTTTGATCCTTCAAACACCTATGCGGGTTAGGTAAGTTATTTAGCCCCAGTGACTTCAGTAAGACTACTCACAAAGCAGAGAGTGGAGCAGGTGCTTACATCTTTGAAAGAAAGGGCTACAAAATTATTTGAGACTGTTTCACAGTAAAAGAACCAGATGACAACAACTTTAAGCTACTCCTGCCAAAATTTACATCCAAACATGGATGTTTCTACATCACATTATTATTTTTCTTACTTATTCCTTCAACTTTAACTGTAGTACTAGCCGACATCATTATAATGGCATTATTTAAAATAAATAATGTTTATTCTGAAATAGTTTAAATGATTTGGGATAATGATACTGTTGACCTACCATAACTTTCTCTAGTGGCTAGCCACTTTTTCTGAACTGCTATTCACCTATTAAGCAAATTGAGCTTGTATGGCAGAATGAGCCCTGAACAAAAATTGATTTAATGGAACAAATTCAAGACAGATACAGGAAGTACTATTCCACTGAAGTCCATAGCAGCCATTTAGCCCAGCGTGTCACTGTAAAACTTAAATGAATGAACTAAAATGCAATAAGACAAGATGTAGATGGTATATTTATGTCAAACTGTCATCCTGAAAATGACTTTAACTTTTGGAGGCCAGTGCATGGAGTGAAAGTCCAAACATTAGATTTAGGAAAAGAGATCACAATTAAGAACTGAACTCTACCAGAGCATATTCATTTGGTACACTGAGATTGAAAGAGTTTTTTCCTTTTCTACATTTGCTTATTTAGATGTTGACTTCTTTGAAATGGCTGATATCAGCCCAGGACAGGACTAAAGCACTAGATATGATCTTGTATATTAACTTATATTCCAATGTAAAAAATGCATATATGTATCCAAAATTCTTAAAGTAAAAATAGTCAACTGATTTGACAGTGTACAGACTGTTGCATGAAGGTGGAATCCTCTCTCTTTTTTCTGTGTTTGGAGGGCTGAAGGGGATTGTTAAAGGAAAGAGAAGAGAGGAAGAGAGGAGGTGTCTCATGATGCTCAGCATCTCTAGTAGCTGTAATACCATACTGAACACATTTCAGGAGCAATCTTTCTCCTCCTTTCCCAGCTGCATTTTAATTTGTACACAAAAACTTTACAGAAAAACAAACAGGGAAGTTTACCAAATAAAAATAGAGGGGACAGGACAGTGACAGAAAACAACAAAAGTAAGGCAATAAGCCTGAAATATGCCCTTTAAAGTTTAGACCATACCATTTGCTGTACAACTAATTAAAAAACCAGACATCTCCTTAACTACTTTAGCATGACGCATCAAGTTGTGCCTTTTGTTAACACATTTCATACTGTTGTTTACTTTGCACACCAGGATCTAGGCAAGACTCACAGTTGCATTTGGAAGGAAGGACTGGATGATTCAAGTCACAGAATTGTTGGGCAAACAGTAGAACAGGAAGCCCTGATTTCAGGACAGAGGAGGGAGGTAGGTACCTTGATTTGTTCAGAGAGTCTGACCTTGTCTTTAAAGATTTGGATATAATGCCACCCTGACTCACAGCCACCGGTGAGCTGATTGGTCCCACCAATTGGCTGATCCATGGGATGGGGCATGGGACAGTCCTTAGGTCCTGCCTGGTAGGCCTGTGCGAAGAAGCTAGTTTGCTTTGGATTCAGATTCGGCCAATTTGGGGAACAGTGATTTGATTTGGTGATTCAAATCACT
>NW_017728993.1:32406852-32423488 GCF_001723915.1 Gavialis gangeticus | reverse complement strand
TCTCCTAGCCCTGTCAATGGCTGCCCCACCCAGCCCCAGCTTCTGGCTCTGTTAAAAAGAAGAAGCCCAGCACTCAGTGGCTGCTGCCAGGCTGGGGGGTGGGGGATGATCCCTGCTGCCCCCCCCACCACTGCCCCATGCTGCATAAGGGGCTCTGGCATGAGTTTCCTGAGCCTTGCCCTCTCTCCTACCCCCCCACCCCATGGCTGCCCCAACCACCCCAGCTCCCAGCCCTTTAAAAAAAAAAAAGAAAAAGCCCCATACTCATCAGCTCTGGCCAGGCCCAGGGTGGGGAGGGGACAATCCCTGCTGCCTCCCAATGCCCCATGCTGTTTGTAGGGCTCTGTCATGAGCCCCCAGAAGCCCCGAGGCCACTGCAGCAGCCAGTGAGTGCAGGCCTTTTTTTTTTTTTTTTTTTTTTATAAAGAGCTGGAAGCTGTGGCCAGGTGGGGCAACGATTGATGGGGCTGGGAGAGTGGCTGGCAGCACAGGCAGGGGATTGGGCTGGCAGGGGTCCCCCCATGGCTCTTTCCTCCCTCCTCCAGTCTCCCCTCCCCTGCCCCCTACTTATCAGCATGGAGTCTGGGTCCATCTCCCTGCAGCAGCAAGAGGAGATTGCCTAAGTCTCCAACACTCTCTGAATCTTTTCTGAATTGATTCAGAGAGCTTCAAATTGATTTGGACCTTTTAATTGGTCTCCTGATTCAATTTGGAGATTTGGCCACTGAATTAGGCTGAATCTTCTTCAAATCAAATCAGTACTCAAAGCTTCACATAGCCCTACTGCCTGGTTCCTCCTGGACTAGGAGGGGCAGCAGCACTGGGTACATGACAACTCATTGTTGGGCAGGTGACCAGAAAGTCAGCTACTCTCCTTCCTTCTTGGAAGAAGGGAGGGAGAGCTACAATTGTGGGATACTAGGGATTTTAGAGACCTCTACTACCCCATGTATAAGCATATAGGCATTACATGTGGCACTAGGAAGCTTCTTGGGGGGGGAAGCTGCTCTTTGAAAGAGCTAGAACTTTGTGGTGGAATCACTAGGTTTCTTCCACCACAGACAACTCAAGCACCTAAACACTTGCTCTCTGTGCTCAGAAAAAAAGCATTTTTCTCAGCACAAATGTATTGCCTATCTGTGGCCCTACTCTGCATTATATGTACACCTTGCCCAATGGGGTCATGATCTTGCCTGGGGACTCTGTGCAGTGTCATGTAGAAATATCTAAGCAAGCTTCAGTAAGCTATTTTAGGTACTGGGAGTGATAATTAGGTGTTCTAGCATGGTGCATTGCTGAGGCTGCTGAGAAGCAGGATATATTAGCCTAGGCAGAATGCCACACTAATGCTGCACCAGAATATTGTGCCTGGTGTCTGAGATAGCATGTTTAGAGCTAGTCTTAGTGTCTCTACCTGGCACAGCATTGTGCTTTGTGGACATAGCCTAGCTGCCGCCAGCAAAATAAATAAAGCTGTGAGTGTGGGATTGTTGTTTTGCCAGTTAGGCTGAATTTGTGGTCAATTTATCCTTAATCCAACTCTGACTTCCTTTATTTTTGGCCATTCAAATAGAACCCCAGTCAGAGTAGATTCTGTCACTATTTTCAGAATAGTGTAGAAAACAAGAACAGCTTTTTACAGAAAGAAAATCAAAATTAGATGTTACGTTTATCACACCTCTCTTCCTTTCTTTGATGGCTTGGTCAGTTATTTCTTTTGTTGCGTTGGGAAAGGTCATACAACTGTACACTGTCCCCTAAAATAAGCGAATGCAGAATGGCTTCTGCTAGTCTGAACAGGAATCATTATACAGATTCATAAATCAATGAAGCATGCTGGTGCATTACTTTAATTATCATTTCTACTCAGATGGTTGGTTTACATAATATAATTGTTTACTGTGCCCAAGTATTACACATAAGAAGCTTGGTTGGACTTTCATTTTACAATGTGCTCTAATTTTTAAACACTTTTATGACAGTAACAAACAGAAGATCATATTATAGTCAGAGCCAGGGAGAACCAGGGAAGGTGAGAAATTAAAAAGGTCAGGGTCACAGAGTGGAAAGGGCTATGCCTCCCCACTTTGCAGAAGCCATGCCCAGAAAGGCTTGGAAGGACACTTTCAGGTCCCCTTCACAGCTATTGAGCAATAGACCAGTCAATTGCACAATTAAGCAGAGACCAGGTACACATACAATGCACCTATCACACCATAAAAAGGTCCAACCAACAATAAAGTTAGATCTTGAAAATATATACTAACTTTATAGCTGGTTGCTATACAGCTTTACTTTGCACATGTAGCAGGGTCTCCTTGCAGTTGAGAGTCCTGTCAGGTGATCATGCCCAGCTGGGGCTGGGTGTCCCGCAGCTGAGGGGATTCTTAGCCCACTTCAGTACTCTGTAGGGTCTGCAAAATGGGCCATATTTAATTCAGATTTGGCCCCAATCAGGGACAGTGATTCGATTAGTTGATTTGGATCACTGTCCCTGGTTTGATTCCACCAAATCTGAAGATTTAATGCTGATTTAGAAAAATCAATGATTTGGCCATAGATACAGCTTTATATGTTATTTTCACATACCTCAAGGTACCGGGCACAGCTTGTGAATGCTGTAATGGTCAGGTGGATGAAGTATCCCACAGGAGTGTGCCTCCCCCCACCCCGCATGCTTGGTAACAAAGCCGGAAGTGGACTGGAAGTGCTTCTCGTCCACTTCCAAGTCTGCTGCCAAGTACACAGGGGGGCCCCTGTGCGCCCCCCAGCTCAGTGATCACCTCTGGGGGGGACCCCAGATGCTCCCTCAGACTCAGGAGGCACCAGCTGCCAAGCCAGGGGGACATGGGAGAGGCCCCCAGCGCACTTTCTGGCAGACCCGGAAGTGGACTAGAAGTGCCAAGTGTGCTGGGAAGTTCTCCATGCTCCTGTGGGATGGTCCATCCACCCCAGCACCTCAGCATTCACGAGCTGCCTGGTACCTTGAAGTATATAGAAAAACCATTTAAAGCTGTGTCTATGGCCAAATCATTGAATCTTTCTGAATTGATTTGGTGGGTTCCGATTTGTTTCAGAGAGATTAAAGGGTCTCCTGATTTGATTCAGATTCAGAGATTCAGCCATTCTGGGCTCCCCCTGCACCATTAATAAGATGTAATCAGTGTGCAGTCCCACAATTGTGCCTCTTGCCATGTATGTGTGGCATGGCAGGAAGCACAACGGTGTGGATCATGCATTAGATCCTATTATGTCTTTACCTGCACCTGTAAAAGAGGCTTCAAACCAAAGCTATGCCCCTCCCCCCCACTATCCAGAAGCTACACATGAAATAGTTTGGAGGACACTTTCGGAGACCAAATAAGACCAAAATGGTCCTGATCAAACACCCCCCCCGGAGGGGTAAACATTATGTTCAGTAAATTATTCTATTTTTTTTTTAATTACTCAATTTTTATGTATTGGTCTATGAAATCTCCATAACAGCAATTAGACATTTCAAGGCTCAGGGCAGAATTCCAGAGCCTTCCCATTGCTATTGCCTTTAATGACAGCATGCTTAAGGTCTTAAATTGTACCAAAAAAGAGAACATCAAATCATCAGAAACATGAAATGTGTCTGCATTTTTTCTGAAATAATAGGAACAATAGGGTCATGTCGACGTTGTCCTTTTTTCTTGAGAAAGGTGAGAGGGAAGATGGCTCAGAAATATAATTGCCAACCCCATGTATTTAAAAATTATGTTTCAGGGTCCCCTTCACCCCCAAATCATGGAGTTTTAAAATTCATATAGGCTTCTAATCACTTTCTAGGGTTTATTTGTTTGTGTTTTCAAGGAAGATTAGAGATATAATTTAAAAATCTGAAAGCGGGAATTATACACTTGCATCACTCCATGCATTGGGACTTTAAGAAAGAATATATAGTAGCATAAATTCCCAATCTACTGCTAAGTCATGAACAGCTTAGGTGTTTGTAGCTCTCTGAAAGATAGAATTATATAACAGTATGGAGAAAGGGACTTATACCCTGGGCTGAAGCAAGAGTGTGAGCACATGGGACCACAAGCTACTCAGTTCCACTGAATCCAATGTGTAACACAAAGGTTGGCAGAAGACCAACATAAATCCAATATATTGCTCCAAAACTGGAACTTAAGTGATATATAGGCCAAATAGTTCTCTGCCTAGAGGTAAACTGGACAGTACCTAAAACTTCTCTCATAACAAGCCATTGTAACTGTGGAATAACTGTAGCAGGTACTATGACAAGCCTCTCTGCTTCTACTCTGCACTTTCTGAACATGGAGTAAAGGTCCACTGCATAGCCCTTCCTCTGTGCTCTGTAATGAGATGCGATACCTTAAAATGAGATACATTAACATTCATATGAAACTAAGATAAGATAAGTTACACATATATATCAGATCCTCTGAAGTACATAACTTTCAGTGTGGTCTACAACTTGCCATCTGAAATATTAAGCAGGTAGTAGAACCATTGTATGAGTTTTATTTATTTAAAGGTGTTATTAATATGACTCAGATAGGTTCAAGGATAAAAAATATATATATTTCATAGATTTCATTGACATTTGAGTTGGAAGGGACCCCGGAGGATCATCGAGTCCAGCCGCCTGCCCCAGGGGCAGAAAGTCAGCCAGGATCATAGGATCCCAGCAAGATAAACATCCAAATGTGTTTTGAAGGCATTCAAAGTGGGTGCTTGAACCGCCTCAGGTAGCAGTCTGTTCCAAACCTTGGGGGCTCGGACAGTGAAGAAGTTTTTTCTTATGTCTAGCCTGAACCGGTCACAGTGGAGTTTGTGACCGTTCATTCTTGTCATCTCTTGGGGGGCTCTGGTGAACAATCGGTTCCCCAGATCCTGCTGAGCAACCCTGATAAGCTTATAGGTGGCCACCGGATCACCCCTGAGCCTGCGCTTTTCCAGGCTGAAAAGCCCCATGACTCTCAGCCTGTCATCGTAAGGTCTGTTTTCCTGACCTCTGATCATGAGCGTGGCTCTCCTCTGCACCCTCTCAAGCTTCTCCACATCCTTTTTGAATCGTGGAGCCCAAAACTGGATGCAATACTTCAGCTGCAGCCTCACCAAGACTGAGTACAGTGGGAGAATGACATCCTGGGATCTGCTTGAGAAACTATGGATGCAAGCCAGCGTTTTGCTCGCTTTACTAGCCGCAGCATATTAAAACTCATTACTTTATAAATGAAAGGGGGCCGATGAAAATGCAGTGCAAAACCACCAGAAAATACATTAATGCACTACGTTGACTTCTCAAACTGCACTGAAGTTAGTGGAGTTACATCACAGACAAATTTAGTCCTATGTGTTAAATTCTACAGGTCTCAAAGAACCCATAATAAATAGTGAAGTACAGGTGACCCTCGCCATTCATGGGGGATACGTTCTCATGAATGCAGTGGCCCCGGCAGCTGTGGGGTGGGGCGGCATGGCTTTGGTGGTGGCGGTGGGAGTGCAGCAGCAGCAAGCATGGAGCTCCCAAGGAGCTCCGGTAAGTGTTTAAAGTGTATTTAAAATGTGGGTTCGGCATTCGCGAATATTTGAACCTGCGAATGCCGAACCAGTGAATAACAAGGGTTTCCTGTATTTAAAGAGCAAGATACTAAAATAAACGTAGAAGAAATTTTAGAAGTAGATCCATGTTAAACTATTAGGTTTTTTAGAAAAAATAATTTGGTATACTGTTATCATTTGTGTACAGTCATAGCCTTAATATAGCCTGTAAAACTGAGTCAGTCAGAGACTCTTCTTTCCATTGTTAGGATGTGACATTTCACATTTCAGAGAGAGATTTCAAGAGTTCATTAAGAAAAGAAAAATTGCCATTAATCTATTTTATGAATGCATTTTTCCCAGGACGTTAAAAATTTCCCTTGCCCCACATTCATTACACTTCTCCTAATAATAGGCATTGATCCTTTTGCAATATATTAGGTTATACTATATATAAAACTGAGACCACAAATTAATTTCTGTGGGCTAGAATTTGTCCTCAGGTACAGCCCTGAGCTGACAATGCTGCATAACCTGCACCTATCCAAAAGAAGCCCCCAAAGGCCTTGTGATTCACTGCAAGATGCTGTTGAGTCATAATTCCTCTCCTGCTTTCTCCTGGCTCACGGGGCTTAGGGAGTTATAATTTGTTGCTAGTCTGTATAGGCAATAAACTGAGACAACCCTGGTGCCCAATGAACTGTACTGGTTAGTGAGCAGGAAAAAACGTGGAAATAAGGCTCCGCCCTTCTTTGCCTTCTGCTCTGTGGGGGTAGGGGGGCAAAAGTGGGTGACCAACATCTCACTTTTATGTACCTGGATCCAAAGTTCAGGTAGCTCATGCTGTGGCATAAAGGAACTTTTGGTTTCCAGCTTCGTTTAAACAAATATGTTAAGTCACAAACTAATGGTGAAATGATCTATGTTGTCTAATTTAAAATGCCTTAAAACATTGTATATTTTAGCCTGACACTGTGAAAGGAAACCAGTTGCCAGATCTGAGATTGGAGGGAGTTGATCAGCTCAGACCTAGAGCCTAGACTGCAATAAGTAACATATCGCATCCGGAAGGGGCATGGCATTTGGGGCAATATTATCATGCTTGAGTTTCTTTATACCCTATTCAAAACTGTTTGAATTATTACAATATTTTTTTTTTTTTTTTTTTTACAGGGGGTGTCCTGGAGCACCCAGTATTTCTACCTGTCTAGCACCAGTCACTGTTGTTCTACTAGGAGATTTTACCTGCTGCTTCTGCCATTGCTGCTGCTACACATCTCTTAGGAGCAGCACATTTTTTTTTAAAATTCCTCACAGGGACAATCTGAATTAAAGGGATTTTAAAAAGTATAAGTGAGGTTTGAATCCTCAGTGAGACTCTCAGCAAAATTCCTCTGCATAAGGAGATTCTGTAAAATAAATGTAAAATATATGCTACACAAGTGGTATCCCTCAAGAGGGGTGAACTTTGGCAGGGCTGCCATTTTCAAATGAATTTTGTTGTAATAAATCACTTACTATCAAAGGTGAGCTGAATTTATACTGCATAATCACCTTAGAAAGAAGCAGTACACACAGCAGTTGAAATGATTCTCACCAGAAAGTTCATGTCTAAAATTAAAAATGTGAATGCCTTTGTTAATATATCTGTTTAGTCAGTCTTCATATTAAATACTTATGAGTCTTGCTTTATCTACTGTCCTCATCAATGAAAGGAAAAGTTTGTATGCCGTATTATTAAATAGCTCTTCCCCTCAACTTTGCAATATATTCAATAGCTGTTGTGATAAGTTTTATTAATATTGTTTACTGAGCATCATACATGTGCTTATTGCTGTCAGATCATAGAGAATAACATGGTCTCTTTTTCAAGAGACTTCCACTCTTAAATGGTACTGTTCAGATACCTACCATGATGGTTTACCCTGCTATGTGAAGTCTTCCTCTTCCCCTTTGCTTGTCCCACGTAGCACCTCAAGCTGCAGGTGTCTCTTATCTAAGAGAAGCAGTTGGTTTCTTTCCTTAGTGAAGTGGTTCTCAACCTTTTTAGATTTGAGGCACCCCCTGAGACATGCCAACTCTTAGTTTCCACTCTTTTTTTTGACTACAGAAAAATAGAGGAATTCTTCTTTGACAGAATTCAGAAAGACCACAACAGATCAGAGTGTTTTAACAGTATGGGCTGCTTGCAGATGTTAAAAAAAAAAAAAAGCATTGCTTTACTTTAGACTTGGCGTGCTCCCATGCCGAGCCCAGCACATGCCCTGAAGAGGTAGCATTTTACTTTGACCCAGGTCGCCCAATGTCTGTCTCTATAGATTGGGTGCTTTAGGGGGGGTTTTTTTGGTGTCTTTATCTAATAGCTGATTGAATCAGCTTTAGCTAAAAAAGTGCCAAAAAGCCCCGCTGAAGCGCCTGATCTATACAGACGCTGTAGAGCCTGGTCAAAATAATGCACTGCTTCTTCCGGTAAAGCACATTTTTTAATGTCTGCAAGCAGCCCAAACTCTGGATTTCTTTAGTGAATAATATTTGCACACCTAATGGTGCTAACATTGCATCGCACTCTACGGCACTCTTGAAAAGATCAAAAGGATACCATGGGTGTAGGTTGTAGCTGTGTTGGTCTAAGGACACAGGCAGACAAAGTCCTTGTCTGCCAAAGGGTACCATGGCACCCTGGTTCAGAATCACTGCCTATCTTTAGCTTGCCAAAGTCAGTTGGTGAGACACTGCACAACCTGCCAATTTAACATTCATCCAGCTACCTGTCATCTGGAACCTGACTCTTTGGAAGTCCAATTTCTTTTCCACCAAAACTCTAGTGCTTAAGCTTTTCTGCTTCAACACCTCCACCTCTGAAGTCATCTTTATCTCAACTTCCTGCCACTTTAGGTATGTCTTCTTTTACTTCAAATACTCTGGTAGGCTCTGAAGCCTTCTGGTTTCAGTTTGTACGGCATAAAGTATTTTCAGTTTATATAAAGAAATTCACGGCTCATCAGAAAAGCAGCTGGACGATGCAACAAATTCAAAAGGAACTACTGATTTTGGGAGGCTTGTAGATACTATGTACGTTCCTGATACTGTCTAAATAAATAATCATAATGGGCATTTATATATATGCTCAGGGAGTGTATGTGTCAGTGTGTGGGGGGTGGGTTTTAATTAGAGCAGCTCTGAGAGCTTCTTTACTTGAAGCTCCTGGACTGTCATGTGTATCACCATTCCTGCACTGAAAAATGGCAGTGGGGGTACTTTAGCTAAAGTTCATCAAATGAGCTTTAGTTAAAGCAGCCCTGCAGCCATTTTTCAGCATGAGGATGCTGATACACATGATGCTGGAGTCTGCTGGAGCATGATAATTACTACGCTCCAGCAAGCTCAATTAATTCAGTCTGCTTTGACATGCTGTAATTACAACTTCCATGCAGGCCCCAGGTGCAACTGCAATTCTTTATTGCACCTGCAGCTATAACAAGAGCATCCAGAGCCTGAGTGAGGTTGTTTCAAACTGTTTCCACTACTGACCAGTGTATAAATGGCACATTCTGACCTCCATATGGGAGGTAGTTAAGTAAAAGCCATATAACCATGTTGAAGTAGGGAGCGAATAGCCAAGTGTCTTGCTGAAGAAGAATCTTCTTCACCAGTGCTATCCTGAACTTTAAAAGGAAGTCTGGATTTATCTCATTTCAGAGAAACTGCTGATGCTCTAGCTCTTGTTCACTTTAAAGATGGCTTAATAGAGGATTAGTTTCCTTAGACAGGTGTAAGGAAACTGCTTACAGGACATGATGGCGAAGGAAACAGGCCTTTAGGGAAACAGATTTACTTGGTGTGGTATAATGAGCCCATTTAAACAGAAATAAACTTTTGACATTTACATCTCTCTGCCTTCTGTGAGAGGCTGGAACCATATTTTGAAAATCTATAAGTGGCAGAAAGAATTCTTCATTTAGAATATCCTCCCAATTTATTAAGCACCAGCCTCTAGCCCTGAAGGCTTGTCAGAGAGGGAGCTGGGTGCTTTCTGTCTCCAGGGAACACATTGTGCTTGCTTGTTTCACAGACCAGATCTGGTGTGACTTGAAGAAAAAGAGACACTTTATGCCTTCTAAGCCAGAGGTGTTGCAATTGGTGGTATTAAAAAATGAAAAGGTTTAATATTAGGAAGAGAAAACAGTGGGAATAACAATTATGATTTTTTTGTTCAATAACTTTCTGAAGGCAAGATTAATAGGTAACTTAATTATAATTAATTAATTAATAAAGTAAACTGAAATGCAGCTAACTCAATAAGCCAGGAAATAACCTAAAAAGGATTGCATTCCTAGAAAAAGCAGTGAACAACCAAGAGTATCATCACTGAGTTTTCTTGGAGATAACATTTCATTGTCACCCTTCAAATTCTTTTTTGAAACTCTGCCTTGCCTATGAGGGCTGTGCATAGCTTTGGTCCCTGATTCGATTTGGTGGAGATTTGGCCCAATTCAGTGGCCAACTGCTGAGCTGGAGAGCACTGGGGAGCCCCCCTGCATGCTCAGCCGATTGCTGAGCTGGGGGGCACTAGGGGCCCCCCTGCATGCTCAGCGATGGACCCAGAAGTGGCTGATCGCTGAGATGGGGGGAATACTGGGGGGCCCCCCTATGCACTCAGCAGCAGACCCAGAAGTGAACCAGAAGTACTTCCCCCTGCCCCCAGGCTTGGTGACTGGTGCCTCCTGGGTCTGGGGGGACATCATATGGCTGATTGCCGAGCCAGGTGGGTGCAGGGGGGGTTGCCACTGAGCACGCGGGAGGGCCCCCCTACGGACCTGTGGGATTTTCCATCTACCCCACCATTGCAGCATTCACAAGCCATGCCTGGTACCTGGAGGTATGTAGAAAAAATATTTAAAAGCTGTATCTATGGCTGAATCGCTGATTCTCTGAATCAGCATCGAATCTTCAGATTTGGATTTGGCTGAATCAAATTGGGACAGTGATCCGAATCAATGAATTGAATAACTCTCCCTGATTCAGGCCGAATCCAAATCCATATCAAATATGGCCTTTTTCGCACACCCCTAATGCCTACCACAATGTTACAATAGTTAGGTTTTTGATGTGCAGTAACCAATACCTGTAATGCTAACTGGTGTTGTCTTACTGTTTTTCTGTATTTCCATCTACGGTATCTGAATCTATTTCTTGCCTTATACCTTTGACTTAGACTGTAGGGTCTTTTGGGCAGGAACTCTCTTTTTTGCTATTTGTGTGGGCAGTGTCACCACAGACTCCTGGTACATGTTTAAAGCTGATAGGTACTATGATAATGCAAGCAATAGCATACCTTAATAATTATTTAGACTCACCATGATTTACTCTTGGATAATAAAATATATTTCTACAAATGCATTTTCATACCTCTGGATAACTAATAAAGATGTATTCATAATGAAGAGGGAGTTTTCAGGCAGTATCTCTTAAAAATAATCCCCTTAACACATGAAACAAAACAAAAATAAATGAACGAACAAAAACCCAGAAAAGGAACTCTTCTCTTCCATGACATTTCCATATATTCCATAAATCTCTACTTCCCACTGCTGCTTCATTTTTTTTAAATGATTCATGAGTAAGCCTGGGCTAAGGAAGAGAATAATATCTTCATCTTAATCCCTTGCTCCTATCACTTTAGAGAAAAACCTAAATGCATTTCATTCTATTGATGTTTATCATTCTTTTTTTGGTCAGTTCTAAGAAGCTAAGAATGCTGTCATTGAAGTCAATGACAAAATGCCTGGAGAAAGACATGAAAAGAAAAGAAAAGACAAGAACCAAACCAAACAAAAACAAAACAACCTCCCCGCCCACCCAAAAGGCAATATTGGTGAAGTTAGAGCAAATTGATGTTGATAAAGTACTGAGCTGGATGTTTGCCCAAACCTATGTGCAACACAAACTTTTCTTTGAACCTCAAAGTAGCCGGGTTACGCTTTTAAAATAAAAAGCCCTGGGCAGTTCTACACTTTATTTTTGGTTTTGAACAATTTACCTGGTTTTGGTAGAAGTAGGAAGAAGGCTGCATGGGAAGTGCATGAATGGCACTAAAGTGCTGGTGATGTGAAAACAGGCTATCTGATTTTATTACAGTATATTTTGTCAAGCTGTGAATTTTAGTCACAAGTGAAAGTGAAATGTTATTTGTGTCCTGATTAGAAATCAAAACATAAATTATTAAAAATACACAGTAAAACGGGAAGTTCTGTCAATTCTCAATTGAGACCATAAAATACTGAAAATTCAATGAGAAAATCCAGTCTCTTGAGATTTCTAGACCAAAGAACACAGAAAAGATTAAGAGCAGCACCTGAACCATTTTGGATGCTGCTTCCAAGTTGAGCTTCTAGTGCTCTTTAATATGACCCAGCATGAATCTAGGCATAAATTCAAAAGGCCAATGCATAATTTTCCAGGGGTTGACATCTGAATACCTCATTTAGATGTTGAATTTGTCACTCAAATTACTATTTTATTTGCCTAAGGGTTGATTTCATAGACCAAATGCAGGATAGGATAGTATTGTTAAGACACCCATCTTTGAAAATTGAATGCTGACTTTGAATGATATGTGATTATTTATTTTACTGTTCAATGGAAGTGAGACTTCTATCTATCCATCACCACAATTCGCACATCACATCCTGTTGTACTGCACATAATCAGCCTATAACACACACACACACATATATATTATAGATTTATATCATTTTTAGTTTTAATGTTAACTGTTTCTGTATAAATAAAATGCACATCTTTAAGAAGAGATTAGTAGTAAGGTTTTGAAGATGTAAATGTGAGGGGAAAGGTTATAGGTCAGTGCGGCTCATGAAGAGATTGGAAGGGGTGGTATTGTGTCTTTAAAGGGTACTAGAAAGAATGGGGGAGGCCCATGATTCCATCATTTCTTTAACTTTCCGGACAGCATTGTCTGAATTGTTCTCACATAGGTTTGGCACCCGAGTTAGGTGCAATGTCTCCTGCAGCTCTCATTGGGCCTGCATGGCTCTGCACTCTGCGCTAGATCCGAACCACAATTCAGGCCTGGGTGTTATTGAAAAGCAGCACTATGGATCCATCTAAATGTAATTTACCTTTATGAAATACTCAGGGTGCACTGTTTGTAGATGATGAAGTAATGAAAAACTATTTTACAGCTGTTGTCCTTACCACAAATTCCTGTCTTACACATACAGGAGATTATTTTAAAGGTATATCATTGAGTCAACATCTAGAAATTCTGCAAGTGAAGCTCACTGGTCTATTCTTATTGTGTCAAATGTAAAACGTAAATGGTGAGATGAAAATGAGATTTCTTAAATCTTCCCCAGCGTAATAATCTAAGTTAATACTTGGTAATAACAGGAAGGAATTTAAAAAATAAAGCAAGTTTGAATGTCACATTATTCCTGTAAAATAAAACTTAAAACTCATTTATATAAAGCTTTAAATACTTGTATTTTGCCCCTGCCTAGGGATTGTGGCAATATGGGATTCAGCTGTGGAACTGAACAGCTGTAATGCTGGCTGCAGGGATATATCCAGGCAGTAAGTCTATTTCCTTGTATAGCTCTGGTATTACTAACTGCAAACACAGATAAAAGGTGCTACACTTACAAAGCATTATTATTCAGACCTATCGATGCTGCAATTGCCTTTTGTTTAATCTGTCCTTCCAGTATGAAACCTTCTGGCACTTGCAGTATTATAGCTTAGTCCAAAACACCTGGTCCTCCAGCCAAGAAGAGTCAATCATGCTGAACAATGTGAGATACTTGTGGTGTGGACAAATATTTAGAGGATATTACCATCAAATTTGTGGATGTTACCATCAATATTTATGATGTTACCATCAAAGTTGTTTTAATTCGTGACTCAAGTCATATTATATTTATTCAAAGAAAAACAATCTTGTAGAATTTTCCTTACTGTATGCAAAATACCCAGCTGATAATTCTTTAGGAGTGCTTTTGTGAGCATAGGTGTACCTACAGAAGTGAGCACTCAAATGAAGCAAACCCACATTGGAATGTACAGTTTGACTTTTGCCTGTATATTTTGTGTGTACAAAATAAGAGCCAATGGTTGAAAATGGGCATAGTCTTAAATTAGGTATTTTTATGCTTTAAATTGATAGTGTCCATCCAATGCAAACTATTTTAACTTTTTTTATAATTACCAAATGTCAATAAATCTATGGCATATGAAAGGGCACAGCCAGTATGGCAGCTTTTTGAATTCTATACTTTGTCAAATATATGTACCTCTTAATTCAATAATTCTTTAAAGCAATACTCATTGTGGTCTACAGCATGACACCTGACCTTTTGTTAATGTCAAATAGCATTTTACTTTAGCAAGGGAAAATATTATATTTATATAAATCTAATAGTTATTCCTAGGGAAACAGTATTAGCAAAAATAAAATAGGAAACACTGGGTAATCAATTCTTTATCATGTCAATGATGTCACATATTATTGTTGACATTTCTGTGGCTAATTTGAAATGTAAAGGAAAAACACAAAACACAGCACTGAAGTCCAAATTTGGCTCTAAGTGCTAGTTTCTTATCTGAGAGTGAAAAGAAGTATCTGTTGTGCTGATTGGAAAGAATAAATTTAGCATTAAGCTGACTTTGTCCAAAGGATCTGGATAAAAACTCTGGCAATCATTACACAAGATGTGGTTTGAAATTGTATTTGAATGCACCAAAGTTGAATACAATTTGCTGGACACACACTTTGTCACAATCTCTCCAATTCTCTCTACCAAGAATAATTTATGTCTATATCATTAAGAAGATAATATGTTAACTTTTTTCTCACAATGAGCTGAAACCCTTGCTGTTGAGCGATACACATCAATTGGACTTGTATTTGTGACAGGGTCCTTGTGGTCATGTATGTTATTTATTTACAGATGCATGTCTTGTTTGCATGAGACATTAGTATTTCTTAGCCACTGTGGCATTTAAAACTTTTATGTTGTTGTTGGGAGGGGAAAGGGGGGGTTGTAGCATCATTAAAAAGTGTATGAGAATGTTTTTATATTTCTTTATAGATGTATACATTTAGAGAGAGATGTGTTTCCTGCTGAGCAGTTGGAATATATTGAACAATCTTATATTGTGATGTCCTTTCTGTAGGGGATATAATGGCAGAGTTTTGTAGGATGTCTAAAATGAAGTGGAAGAAAACCTATGTCTTTACCTTCTAGTTACAATGTTTCCCTTAGGCTGATACATATGCCACAAAACTACTATTTTTATTGTGTAACTAATAACAATTCTTTCACCTCTCGTTTCGCATTGGCATTGGCTTCATTCTGACATGAAGTGTAGGAGAAAACACAGACTCAGCTTAGTTTAACAACAGTAAACTAGATGATTTTGATTTTGTTGATGACATAGATCTAAGTAACAGCTCACCCAGAATCCAAGCAAAGGCCAAAAGGCTGTCCAACATTGAAAAAAAAAAATAAAAAAAGAAGGGGTCAACAATTAGCTTTGAAAAAAAATAATCTAATGATAACTGCAGCAAGTCCCAACTCAAGCCTTACACTGGAAGGCAAATGAGCACAACAGATGAATCAATTCATATAACTGGTACTAATGTGCAAATCTATGAGGACATCCAGAAGGAAATGTCTTGAGCTGGCAGGACAGCAGCTATAAGTCTGTTTTGGAAAAATTCTACAAATTTAGGGCGTTTGTACACAAGCATGGAGGCTGCTCTAATGCACTATAATTACAGCATGTTGGAGCAGATTTGATTAATATGCTGGAGCATGGTAATCTGCTGGAGACTGCTGGAGTGTGGCAATTGCCACACTCCAGCAGCCTCCTGCATCTCATGTATCAGCATCCCTGCACTTTCAAATGGCGCTAGGGAGTGCTTGAACTAAAGCTCATTGAATGAGCTTTAGTTCAATTGCCCCCGCTGCCATTTTGAAGTATGGGGACACTGACACATGAGATGCTCTGAGTACTTTAATAGAGCAGCTCTTAGAGTCCTCCATTCCTGAAGCATATGTAAAAGTGCCCTTAAAGACCAAACTATAGATCTTTAACTCAAATGTGACTTAACATACAAGCATAAAATCTGGAAAACCACTGAAGTTATAGACGGATATCTACATGCCTTTCAAGACAGATGCCTAAGAAAAATATTGGGTATTAAATGCAATTGTTGTCAAGACCCTAAGGCACCATGACTTGACAGGGAGAGGAGTCCAAGAGGAGTGGTTGCTCCTTAAGGGAGCGATCCTGAAAGCACAAGGGATGTCCATCTCATTTTAGAGGAAAGGTAGCAAAAGGGCACAGGAACTCCCTTGGCTCAGCAGGGCACTCGTGCACCTCCTACATCAAAAAGAGAGGCTTATAAAGGATGGACAATAGGAATCACCACAAAGGAGGATTAATTTGCACTAGTCTATACCTGTAGAGAGTGAACCAGGAAAGCCAAGGCTGCAACCAACCTCCATCTGGCTATACATATCAAGGACAATATAAAGTTCTTTTTTAGCTATATGGGGAGTCGAAAGAAAAGCAAGGGTAACATTGGACCCCTGCTAAACCAAATGGGACAACTGACACCCAGGAAAAAGCTAACCTGCTTAATGGGTACTTCATGTCAGTTTTTCTTCAACCCAAAGGGACCACCCTGCCTAGCATGATGTGGGACGGCCAGAGTGAGGGTGAATTTATACCCAGCATTGGTGTAGAAGTTGTAAAGGAACATCTTGAGAGGCTGGACTCCTTCAAGTCAGCGGGTCCTGACAGTTTGCACACCAGAGTACTTAAGGAGCTGGCAGGAGTCATAGCCCAGCCACTGGCAAAGATTTTTGAAAACTCCTGGTGCTCAGATAAAGTACCTGAAGATTGGAAGAAAGCCAATATGGTGCCCATCTTCAAGAAAGGGAGGAAAGTAGATCTGGGGAACTACAGACCAATCATCTTGACCTCAATCCCCTGAAAGACGCTAGAAAAAAAAAAAAAAAAAAATCCCTGGACAAACCATTTTTGAAAAGCTGGCTGATGGCAGCACCCTGGGGGC
>NW_017728993.1:32394224-32406777 GCF_001723915.1 Gavialis gangeticus | reverse complement strand
CCTAACCAATCTCATCTCTTTCTATGACCAGGTGATATATTACCTGGACAGGGAGAAGAGACTGACATCATATATCTGGCCTTTAAAAAAGCCTTTGATCTCTTGTCCCACAATCTCCTCTGGGAAAAATTGGCCAACTGTGGCCTCGGCTACATCACACTCCAGTGGTTGAGGAATTGGTTCTGAGGCCAGACTTAGAGAGTGGTGGTTGACAGAAGTGAATCATCATGGCGCTACGTGACAGGTGGTGTCCCCCAGGGCTCCGTCCTTGGATCTGTTCTCTTTAATATCTTTATCAATGATGTGGATACTGGTGTTAGAATTGGACTGGCCAAGTTTGCCAATGACACCAAACTTTGGGGTAGAGGGTCCACACCTGAGGACAGGCTGGTGATTCAGGCTGACTTGGATAGGCTGAAAAAGTGGGCAGATACAAACCCAATGACATTTAATACTGACAAATGTAAGTACTCCACCTTGGGGAAAAAATCCTCACAGCACGCTTCTAGGCTCAGCAGTGCTATGCTCACTAGTATCATGGCTAAAAGAGACTTGGGGGTCATGATTGACCACAAGATGAACATGAGCCACCTATGTGATGATGCAGCTGGTAAAGCAAACCAAACTCTGGCTTGCATCCATAGATGCTTCTCAAGTAAATCTTAGGATGTCATCCTCCTGCTGTACTTGAACTTGGTAAGGCCACAGCTGGAGTACTGCATCCAATTCTGGGCTCCACAATTCAAGAAGGATGTTGAGAAGCTCGAGAGAGTCTAGAGGAGAGCTATGCACATGATCAGAGGGCTAAAGAATAGGCCTTATGAAGACAGCCTGAGAGCCATGGGACTCTTTAGGCTGGAAAAGCGCAGGCTCAGGGGTGACCTGGTGGCAGGCTGTAAATTCATCAGGAATGTGCATCACGATCTGGGGGAATGTCTGTTCACCAGAGCACCCCAAAGGATGACAAGATCCAACAGTCACAAACTCCTCCAAGATCATTTTAGGCTGGACATAAGGAAAAGCTTCTTTACTGTCTGAGCCCCCAAGGCCTAGAATAGACTCCCTCCAGAGGTGGTGCAAGCACCTATTCTGGACTCCTTTAAGAAGCACTTGGATGCTTATCTTGCTGGGATCCTTTGACCCTAGCTGGCTTCCTGCCCTTGGCTGGACTTGATGATCTCTTGAGGTCCCTTCCATCCCTAACATCTATGAAATCTATAACATATAACATATGTCAAGATTTGTTAACCTTTCTTTTTTCCAAAAATAGTTAGATTTAAATATTAGGGATCTGTAACAGGGGCCTCTGCCCCATCACTTAAAGTGGGAAAGACTTATAAACAGGAAGATAGTAGGAACAGGAGGCTTATTTGGACTAAAAGAAATGCCGGTGCCTGGTAAAGGAGCCATGTGACCAGTAGGGTGGTACCCAGAGGGATGTAAGCTCAGCTCCTGAGTGGGAGCAGGCAGTCTGACCTTGCACTCTGTAGAGAGAGGAGTTCCTGGGAAGAGAAACTGCAGGATATAGGCCTGCAGAGGGTCTATACTCCAGAGGGCTAGGAGGAGGCAGCCAAGAGGGGAGTATGAAGAGTGGGAGGATAGTGACCCTGAGTGGGTTTTGATTTTCAGTTGGATGCAGTTTGCTGGCATCTTGGTTTACATTTATAAATGGAGGACCAAATTCTGACTATGCAGGAGGTTTGGAGGCTATGCAGCAGGATGCCAAGCAGGTTCTCTTTGTTAAAGCCTTTTATAAGGCAGGGTTGCATTGGGTCTGGGTCTAAGGAGCTCCAGTTATGCCCAAGACAGTGGTCTGGGGCTGAGGCCTCCAGCCAGGGAAAAGGGGCCCAGACTGGAAGAAGGCCAAGGCTCAGATAAAGAAATTAGTACCCAAAGGGTAAAGAGTGTGAATGGGACTGGGAGGTTTAATGGAAAATACTAAGTGATACCTATGAGGCACACAGGCATAGCTATGGGGGCCAAAATAATTGTCTCTAAAGCAAGTTAGTGCCTGAGGGCACGGACAGGGCCATTAAGGCCCAATGAGTTGGGCCACCTGTGGACCCAGGGGGCATACACTCAGGGACTTTGGAGAACAGCTTACCAATGTAAAATACAATTCCATCAAAGCATGGTAGGTAGGAGGAAGTTACCCTGAAAAGCTGAGGGAGACAGGTAGTTTGGCCACTAGGGGATGTTACAGCCACCCTTGGGGCTGGTCCTGTCGTATGATCCTAGAACTGCGCTGCTGAACACTACTCAGAGGGGGAAAAACTATGGAACTAAACCACCATGGGAACATGGGAATCATGGTCCAGGATAGACAAGGATGGCAGAACCTTTTTATTGCCCTAATTCATGTTTCATGGATGGGAAGGAATAAGATTAATAATATTTAGATGGAATCATAAAAAGGAAACCACATTTCAGAGATAAACTGAAGAAAAAGATGCATTCTTTCATGGGGAAATTATACATAATGCTATAATTCAAAAATATTTAGGTGTCTCTTCAACTTTCCATTGTAAGTAGTTCCATTGACCTCATGGGTAAAATTTAAACATGTGCTTTAGTGCTCTTCTGTATTACAACTTAAAAGCCAAATTGTGAAAGCTCATAGCACCAATTTAATAGTTACCACCATGCACACTCCCTTCCACTATGCTTGGAAGCATTTTCAGGATCAGATTCTAAACTGGATACAATCCAGCTGGGAACTGCAAGTAAACAGTGAGGGCAGCAGTTTAGGACTATGACATTTAGCAAGACAGATGTGTTCTGTCAGGTACATCTCTTGTATGTATGCACCTTGCCATTTCTTTTTAATTTAAGTGAATATTTACTAATTTGCAAGAAGAGTGTATGGAAAGAGAAGAAATGTATGGAAGGAGAATACAATGCCAGAAAGCTAATTGGGTTGGCCAAGTGAGAATGCGGCATTTTCTATTGCTTTGTTTAAAGAATACAACCTGTTGGTGACCGCAATCATGATTTGACAGAGGATCAATCACAAGCATTAACAAGTGCTTTGCCCTTTTTATGATATGTAACAGTTTTGGAAAACATCATCTAAAATAATCCCTTATGGAACAGCCTTTTGGATTATCTCTAGTGACCCTATCTTTCCTAAACAAAAATGAATGTGCTTCATACTATTAGCTCCAGTTATGATAATAGCTTTGGTAACAATAAGACGCAGAATAACTAAGGAGCTTTTCTGTGCTTGGCAGTTAGAAAAGGCACCTTGAACAAACAGAGCAAAACAAACAAAAGCTACCTGCAGTCCCACAATTGAGGGCTTCTATTTTCTGCACATACTGCCTGATTCACTACTGTGTTATTCCATTTTATGCTAAAGTAGCTAAACTGAGATCATTTTTACTGACTCTGAAGGGCCCGATTCACTGATGCATTACTCCATTTTATGTCACAACAACTCCACTGGAGTTACACTGTGGTAACACTGGTATATCATTGTACTGAATCAGCCCTCAGGTGCTTGGCCAATGACATCTTATCTGCTATCAGAAATCTGGCTTACAGGATGGAGATCCCATAGATTAAGAGCCACAGCAGTCTGGCATATGCATCTGCATAACATGCAATAGACACAATTTAAATCTTAATGTTACTTTATTCTGGTTGTGTTTTCTCGTTTAATTTGGTATCAAAGCCTAGCTCCTTAAGAGTTTAAATATAGCTAAGTGCCATACCACACTGAAGTCACTGAACAATCGTGGCTTCACAAGGAGAGCGTACAACAGTTGATTACAGCTAAGCTCTCCCAAATGCCAAGAGAAATGAAGGGGAAGATATTTGATACTGACTTTTTGAAGGGTCCACACATAGCTAAAGATGAACACATCTCATTAAAATTTATTTTAAAAGTATTGATTTTAAAGTAGAAATGCACCCACAAAGAGAGACCCAAGATAAAGGCCAATGTGTAAATTGCTTTAAAAACTGTAGTTACTGTAATTATATGGAGCATTTTACAAGCAACTAGGGACTGCTTTGGATAGATGACTGAAATTTAATCAGTATCTGGCACAGATTGCCTTTCTTTCGTACTTCACATTTCCAAAGTACTATTCTAGGGCAAACCTGCCATGATTGTGAACCTTTATTCTCACATTTGATCTCTTTGAGTACTCTCCAAAGAATGGATTTTACAGATTTCATAGAATATATGGGTACTGGGGCCTTTTTCTCAATAGTGAATACCTCTCTTCATTTTGGGGCAAACTTTATTCAGCTATCCAGTCTGGGGTTTATAATCATATGGAGCTTTATGTATGAAAATATTCGTTTGTTAATGCAGTCACCTGAGACTTCAAGATAAAGGAAATTAGCACTTCTCCTTGTAGTCAGAGGATGTAAGCATTTGTGCTAGATCTTTTATAAAACATAACTTATTTTTTCTATGTAGTTTAGTTTTTACTTGTATTAACTGGCAAAAACTGACAGTTTGAGAACAGGTGCCTAGCTGAGCTATATCTTTTAATACAAAGAGGAAAGAGAAAATAATTAGAAATGGTAAATCTGAAAATCAACTTATCCTGAGAGTTTGTGATTTATGACTAAGAAATCAATCAGTTTACTCCAAGTAGATTTAATGCATCTATGATTATTCTTGATGGTTCAGGTTGTAAAGGTCTGCAAGTCTAAATAGAATTCTTGGAGCTTACCTTTATTAAAGCCTTAAGTATTGAAAGATATACAGTAGCTGTCTAGATTGATTATTGTATTATCTACTTTGCAGGAAAATAATATCCTTGACTCACTGCTTGTTGCGCAAATCCTCATTATTGTGCTTAATATACTCTATCCCCAAGGTAAATTAAAGCATTTCCTTCTTTTGTACTCTAGTTTGCTCAAACTTGAATTCATGGAACATATCTGGATTGTACTATGACATCTGAGTCCCAGAGATCAATTTATAGCTGTTAAAGTTCCTGAAGAATTACCTTTTAAAATAGTTAGTATTTGACAACTAACAACATTTGTGTCTAACCTGAAAATATATCAAAGAGACAAAGCACTTATTCCTGATGCCCAAATGAAGGTCTGCTTGAAGAAACTTATTAATCAGTTAGTATCCTGATATTAACAGGCTATCTTATTAAAAACTTATTAATATATATATATATATATATATATATATTTTAAAATTGCACTTTTAATGTGAAAGTGCTGTGAAATACTTGCATCTAAATGAGAATTGTAATGCCAGTGACAACTAAAAATTGAAATATACAGAAAATAATTTTAGTTTTATGTATATGAAACTAAAGGTGCTGACAGATGTGCAGTTTCTTGCTGTAACTCATGGAGCTTCACAGAAAGTGCCATGAGTTAATGATCCCCTCAACCCAACAGACATTCATTGGTTGGTTGGGCTGGGGGTGGGGGAGAAAGAATCAAGCTCTACTTTGGAGCCAATCCAGCAGAGAGATGCTGCATGTCTGCAACCTCTCCCCCCTAGCTCTGCCCCTCACCCAGCTCCAGTTCTGTCTGCAGGATGGGGGTGAAGGGCTCCAATCTGAGGTGGGGGGCTGCAATCCACCACCTCAGCACTGGCTGGGCAAACCCCAGCCTGGAGCTCCCTCCCCATCACCACTCCCCCATCCCTCCTCTCATTCTGCAGAAAGCACTGGGAGCAAGGACAAACAGAAGTTAATGAAGGTGCTCCACTTTGAACACTCATTAAATGAAGATTAAGTTGTTTCGTGATTGGGCACTTTTAAAGAACTCTGCAGTTATGTACTTCTATGAGGGCATGGCTTTAGAGCACTATCAAGGGGCCAGTCACACAACAAATTTCACTTCTATCAGTACCCTAAGAGATTAGGTTTGATTTAACTGAATACATTTATGCTGCATCTAGACTTTAAAAAGAGGTGCATGAGACTGAAAGAGAATTACTAAAGTCATTGGGTAGGTTGATATTGATAGAGATGTTCAGAGGGTGGAAATTATGCTTTGTAATCTTTGTAAGATTTCTAATCTTAAACAAAGCAGAAACAAAAATTATATGTGAACAAAATCCAAGAAAAGCTCCGTTTTAAAATCAATCAAGATGTTACGTTTTGACAAAATCAAACTAATTTATTTTAGTTTTGACACTTTATTTTGTGTTGTATAATATTTTAATGCAAAATAAAAAATAAACAAAAAGGAATAGTTTCTTTCTGAAAATGTCAACATAGCACTTTTTTACCCTGGTTTTGCTTCAAAATGAAATTTTGATGAAGTCAACACAACTTTGTGAAACATTTTAGGTTTGATGGAACTTTATTCTCTGACAGAAAATGCTTTTGACAAGGTTTTTGTAAGCAGCTTAGTTTTTAGTCTATTGGAAGTAAAGGGAAGAACCTAAGTTTTACAGACAAGTTAGGTCCATTCTACAATGGCCTATTACATGTTATTAATACATCCCATAAAGGAAGAGAAATAGTATAAGGATAATGGAAGTTTATACAAGATTGGATTTTGTTATGGATAGATTACTTTACTTCTCTTTTCTCCTCTATATGGTTGTGAAGTGTTTAGTAGTTGTGAATATGGTTATTCTGGATTATTGTTTAAATTGCTGCAAGTTTATATGTATTTTTTATTTTCAAATTATGTGTGTGGCTCATATACTGTATGTAATTTGCACATAGTACTAGTGCTTGCTCTTCAGAATATATTATAATCAATGCGGTTCATTTTTAAGAAATAATAATTATATAAATAATGATGTCTAGCCTTTACACAATTTTATTTTTCAAAGATCAATACAGAATAGACCTTTGATGAATCTTCATGACACCCCTGCAGTGGTGCAGTGCCAAGCACAATAGGGATTTAGTTTATAACTCGGGCTCCTAAGTGCTGGCAAAACAAATCATAACCACAGCCGCAAAACACTTTTCAAAACCAGGGGCAGATGTTACACTTAAATTAGCCTAACTAGGGTTAGGGCCAAAAATTGCCAGCCCAATCTAACGTAGTTCACGTAAGAATGTGAATAAAAGTTAAACTGGGAATGAATTAGTCCAATCTAACGAACATCTGTACACATTTAGAGCACAGCCTCAGGGCCCAGAAAACCCATCTGCTTGCCCCAGCCCTGGAGCTGTGCTTTTCCTACCCCTCCCCGACCAACTCTGCCTCGGCTGTTTTTAGCCTCCTGACCCCCTCCACTCCTGGACAGACAACCCTCACTGCAGACCCCCCGCCCCGATCCCACATTTCCCTTACCCCAATTTACTTATATTGGGCTGCCAGCACCAGTGAATGAGTGCACATGCCATACCTGATCTACGATCACATGGCTTAAACAAACAAGCCACATGATCATAGATTGGGTATTGGAAATGTGTACATGTGCCCTGGAATCAAATTTCAGGCACCAAAATAAGTTCCTGGACTACAAATTTCAATCACTACTTCCACTGATGTTATATTCAGTTGTAGGTGTCAGCACATATGAAATGCAGGGCACATACTTAGGTTTTTTACACATGGAATTAAGTTCACAACTTTACATTTAAAACATGGTATAAGTGACTTTTTACAAGGGCACAATGCAAGTCAGCAGCAGAGCTGTGAATAGTACGTAGCAGGTTCCTTACTTTTAACACCTTTTATTTTCAAGCATCCCAAAGTGCATAAGCCAGTGGTTCTCAACCTTTTGGATACAAGGCACCCTTTTGAAAATACCAGTTCTTAGCTTTCACTCATTTTTGGACTATGGAAAAATAATAGAGCTATTCTTTTCTGCAATGAACTCAGAAAGGCCATAGCAGGTCAGAATATTTTGACACTATGGATTCCTCTTTGAAATCTCTGCGCTTATCTTGTGAATCATGTTAAGTATTTGCGCACTTTAGAATACTAATATTGCACTTCATCCTTAAGAGTCACTGACATAAGCAATGGGCTAAATCTACTACCTTGTAATTTTGCTATAGGCAATGGAGTGATAAATGACCACAAACAGTTTGTTCAGCCTTCTGCATGGACATGAGAAACTATCCCATCTCATAGACAATGGAGTGGTTACCGCCTTGGGGCTCCTCTAGCTTAACAACTGGAGTAGCCTGTGGAAATCCTTTAGATACCTTCAGCAGAGCTGATGAAAGGATTGAAATGGAAGTCCCTCCTCCATCTCCATCCCACTTCTGTCCCTTCTACAGCAAAATTTTCCACAAAGCGGGGTGAATGGAGAGGATTGTCAGTACATTCACAGTATTTTTAACATCCAGGAGCATCAGGTGTGATCTTATTTTAGAAGGTGTCATTAAAACATCTTATTGCGCCTTATATCCAATGCGAGGTGCTTGAAAAACAACTGAAGGAAATGTTGAATCAACCATATAAGCTGAACTAAACCACAAACTTCAAGGGTATCCCAAATAAGAAAACTTAGTAGTTGTTCAGTGTAATTTCTTGACTTTCCACTAAAAACAGTGAGAGAATAAGGTGTGAGAGCATCACAAAAATATTGATTAAAATGTGATGCTTCCAGCTTTGATTATGAACAACCCCAAGAATATATATTTACAGGAGAAAGATCGACTACAACTTATTTGAAAACCATAGAGTCTAAGTTTAGACTGTTAACAGGCAAGTGTAATTTTCTTTCATCCTTAGCGTATAATAGTCACTGAACAGTGCCCCAAAAAACAGGAGAACAAGTAGTAACCTGATATTTATTCTACACAGACGTGAAGAAAGCTTAAAGAAATACACAATGTCTGAAACATTTGACATGTATAACTATTTTAATTGTAATCTTTCTCAATTTGATTTTTTTTTTTGCTGCAATAGACATTGAAGCAATTCTAAAAGTTTCCAGTAAAGAAATTTCCTTTCCAAAAATCCTATGTGGGGATTAAACATCCATCTCCCCAGGGGATAAAGAACTATTAGTATTTCTCCTTTTTCATACGTGGGGACTGAGGCAGAGAGAAAGATGAAGTAGCCTGTTCAAGATCACACAGGAGGTTTATTGTAGAGCCGGTATGTGTACTGAAGTTACCCTAACCATAAATTCAGCCTTGCTCCTAGTTCATCCTTGTTTGCTAATGAAAACATCTGTATTTGCACCTGCTACCAGCTCCTAACTGAATTACTCAGTGAAATTCCTTAATGTTCAAGTTAAAACCTGTGTAAAAAGAAAGATCCTAACTTTAAAATTTGCTTATCTTTTTGCAGGAAGTTACATTAGTCTAATTGATATTTATATTAATACAAAATGAATTTGGAGTCTTGCTTTTTTTTTTTTTTTTTAAACATAGAAATGTTCATTCATGACACATTTTAAACCCAAACAAATTATAAAAAAACTCTTAGCTATGTAAGAACCAATGAACACTATCTCTGCCTATTATCCAGAGACAAACAAATAGTATATTGCAAAAAATAAGTGAATCTCATTTCTGATCCTAATGAAGCAAGTAACCCATTATACTGAGGTTAATTTGTTGACTCATGATTTCCACTTATTCAATGATATACTGAATCACATGAACAAACCTCTACATCTAATCAGTTTTTTTTATTGAATCCTGACCTTTCATGCACCTTCTTCTTGATTATGAATGACAGTGACCTTTATCTAATTTAAAACAGACATACTGATGCAAAAATATGCAAAACACATGTAAATTCTGAATTAAGATGAAGATGCGCATAATATTATGGGGAGAAATTACTTTAGTGAGAGATGTTTATATTAGGGCCAATTGAGGGTGTGGGGGGGGGGGAAATGAATTAGCCAGCACAAGAATGGCTTTGGAGGAACAGCTGCAGAAAGCCTAGAGACTGTTTAGATTTTCTGAGCTTCTATTTAGAATCCTGAAATGTCAATATAAATATCAATTTTTATTATGCTATTCAGCATTTTATGGCATTCATGAAATGATCAAAATGCAATAAAGCCAGACAAAATACCTCTTCACCTAAGGTTTGGCAAACTATGCTTCAATAATCCATTTGTATTTCACTTCAGATACATAATATTCATTTTTTGCAACACAAAAGCAGGGTCAAATTCACAACAATAAAAGTGCTGTTTGGTTCAGTTTGACACTCTTCTCATTAAAGCAGAATGCCTTGTATATCATCTGGAGATAGTCTTTTTAGTCTGTGATATAATTAGAAACTGCAGTCACTACTGGAAAAGAAAGAGTGATTCTGGTGGGAGGGAGAAGTACCTAACTAACTTTTCTCCATTCCCTTGTGCTTTTTCTTTACTTCCCTGGGTTAATACTAATGGGCCTGCATTGAAATCACTAATGACAAGCCCAGCCATAGGCACAGTCTGAACTAAAGCATAATCCTATAATCCACTCTCTCATTTCACAAGTCATCTTTCCTATGAATAGCTGCAAACTTAAATGGTACATCAGCTGCTTGTCTCCTACCTCAGATGCTTTTTTTTTTTTTTTAAATATGAAAAATTTGCAAAACTAGATGTAAAGAATGTCAAAGCAAGAGCCTAGTGAACACATTCCTCTGCAAGAATCCTACCAAACAGTACCTGGCATTAGCATGTACTTTCACGATTAACAACAGGGGGTTGTCAGACTGCTATTTCTGAAATAAACAGATTTATCCTGACAGATAATCAGCAGTTTGTGCTGCCTAATACATGTTATCATCCACCACTGACATCATTACATTAAAAGCACACTTACTATAATCTTTCATAGGAAATTAAATAGGTTTTATGACATACTCATGATGGATTTTGGTGGTAGTGGTGTGGGGGGGGATTGACTGGGGACGGGGTGAGAAGACAGGGGAACACACACAATAAACAACAGAAAGAGTTGAGTCCAAGCCAATCCCCACTATGTTTAGTTTATCAGACTCTATTAGTACAATTTCAAGAGAAATTAAAACCAAATGTGCAGACCCATAAAACATGCCTTATACATGCAACCAGTATTGTTGCAATGCCTTTGATTTCCCTCTGTTATTACCTCAATGCTGTTCTCTGTGCATGTGTCTGTCTACTCTCCTGCCTGACCAGGCACGTAACAGCAGTCTCAAGAATTTGTATCAGTTTTCTGATTCAGATATTTACAGTCAAAGATGGCTGTTGACTTTGGGAGAACAAACTGAGCAAAGTGCCAGGAACTTGCTTTTCTGAGGTGCCAAGCCTTTTCAGCTCTCAGTGACTTGACTGGAGTTGTGAATGCTTGGCACTCATGTTAATTGGTCCTTAGGTGCCTCAAGATGGGCTCCTGGAAAAAAAAAAAGAGATACTCCAAATCAGTGGCCACTTTGTAAATATTGTTCTTAATTTCTAGGGGTCAAATCCTGAAATGCCCACTCAGGCAGACAAAGTAAAGAGTGTAGGATTTGTCACAAGTACAAAGGATATATGTTCCTAATTCTGTTTAGGCAATGGAATAGTTATGTTGTACCTGGACAGAGGCAGGATGTGAAGATCCTCTAGAGAGGGGTTGCACCCTCTGTGTGCTACAGAGTGTAGAAGGGAGTTTTGGGACTGGATTGAGGCAGAAAGGGACAGAGATGTAAATTTACACCTGGTTGATCTGTGACTAACACATCCCGGCTGTCTAAACAACTTGGATGGTGAGTGCAGAAGCTACTGCAAGCCTCATAGATGAAAAATTGGCTGCAGAGCAGTCCTATACAATGAGGGGAATGTGGAATAATTTCATATGCATGGTCTCGCCTCTTTGGAGCTGTCTTTACAAACAACCTCCTTATTCTGCAGGGACCAAAATGGGGCTTGGTGAGGATAAGAGAGTTCTAATAAGAAAGATTTAATAAGCTTTCCTTCCTTCAGAAATTATCTAAATTCTTTGTGTAAGTCTCTTTTCTTCATTGGAAGGATACAGAGCATAAAATAGCTCAGGAATGCTGGGGCCAACTTTGAAATTTCTTTCTTTCTTAATATACTTTTTATTGTACAAGGTCACGGTGTCATAGTTAACATTACATTGTTATTATTGGTCCACTAACTCACATAACATAACATAGTGCAAAGGTCAGATAATAGAAAATTGCATAGGCTACTTAGCAGCTATATTCCCTTTAGCAAGCTATTAATCCTTTGGTTGTTGTCCCCCTTAGCCAATGTGTAGTTTCTGAGCCACAGACTCCTCTATAAAGACAAGTTAAATGTCTAAGTATTGGGTCTATTGGTCTGTTGAGACCAGTGAATTTTTCCACATACGGATCCTAAAAACTTTTCTTAGTTATCTGTCTTAGAATGGGTGTATTCTATTTTTTCCACCCTTTTACAATTCTGATCCTGGTAGCAAAGAGAAAAAAGCTGAAGAATGTAGTTTTTAGAAATTCAGCCACACCAGTACATATTTAACTCTCAAAGGATTTTTTTTTAAATGTGGCAACATCAGCAGAGTGATAGGAATGACATGCACAAGTAACAAATGTATTCTTAGGAAAAAGTCACTAGGAGCATCATACAGAAATTAAATCAATTCCTAATTCTCAGGTGGCTACTATAGTTCTTTTTTTTTTTTTTTTTTGGTTTTTTTTTTTTTTTTGGAAATGGAAATTTTAA
>NW_017728993.1:32350101-32394146 GCF_001723915.1 Gavialis gangeticus | reverse complement strand
TTTTATCTTTTGGAAATGGAAATATTAAGCTACACGGCTAAAATAGCATCTCTTTGCTGATTCACTGCTCCCACCCATTTTAATTTCACTGAGGAAAAGCCATGTACAATTTGGCCAAGGGTTTTTCATCTTATGTACTGGGTACTGTTTTCAAGACAAATCCAGTGTTTGCCATTTAGAAGAGAATCTGGGAAATAAAATGCTAGTCTAACAGTGAGACCAATTTTCTGTCTTTATTCTAAAATTGTTAAATTGCTATGGACCTATGTTCTGCATATTTCTGCACTTTATTATGTGGGGAAGCTGTTCAGAGTTTTGTTTATCTTAGATATTTTGTATCCAGAGGTCAAATGAGCATAGCTTTTGAGTCAAATTCCTACTGGCTGCATTTGTAATAGTTGATCTTTTCACACTGGGAGAGAAAAAAAAGTGGGAGACAGTTCAAGCTAACCCAAATAAACAGACAGAAGTAAAGTAACAATTACTTTTCTATATGGACCTGCTCTTGCTCATTTCTCCTCTAGAGATAACACTTTCTGACATAATGTCAGATAACCATGTTCAATGTTTCTCAGGCTAACCATTTAAAGATGCATTTCCACTCCATTTATTTTCTTTTATCTGTCTCTCCTTTGGTGCATTTCAACAGGGAAAATTTTCATTTAGACTTCTTGAAACAAAGATAGATATGTAAGGGAATAAAGGGCCCACCTCTAAACATATCCAAAAATTACAAAGAAAGGTATGACATGACAGAAGAATGCAGTGTTCTGATAAGAATGGTTGTTCGCATAAAAATGTTAACTGTTACTAAAACTTCAATGAAGTTTCAAGAAAGGGTAGACTGACAAAGCCTCAGGTTAATTTCAGTTACTACCAAGAACCTTCCACCCACTGAAGAATTCCCAACTCATAAAATGAATGTCAATCTTGTTCTTTAGACAAAAAAAAAGGGAGAGAGAAGAGCTTCAAAGGTTGTCAGTAGGTAAGTCCATCAATTACAAAACTGATTCAGCTTTTAACCCCTTGAGGTATTTTCTTCCAATAGCACTAATTTTTATCATGAATAAAAGGCCTGAAGTTTGGAACATGATACTAGAATAGTACATTCATGGGTAGGAAGCAATGAGAAGTATTGTGAAAAGGAGAGCATGATATAATTAAAGAGAAATTGATGAGAAAACTTGGGCCACATGTTCTTTTGTGCAGCTATGGCAAATCAGCCATTGCATCTCACCACTTGATAAATTTGTAGAGTTTCTTTCTGACCAATCTATGCAGATTTGTATTTTCTTAAATGATCTATCATACGGTCCCTTATTTCCCCAAATACCACCTCCCTCTCCCTCGAATATTTTTAAGACACAGTACTGTAAGTTTACCTACCAGCTCAAAACTATGACCTACTAGACCTTTAAGAAGTTGGATGGATGGAATTTATTAAGAATCCATACAGCATCCTTTTAAGATGATAATTTATCTTTTTAACTGTTCTCTGTAAAACTAGCAGTAAAGCGTCTGAAGGGAGTAAGTGCACTATATTATATATGGCTACACAGTTTACCACATCCTATAGATTCTGCTTCAAGGTGCACTAAAATGGAATAAAATGTAACTTATCTTGGAGAGGCGTTTGAGTGGGTTACTATAGCAATGGCAAGCTCACAAATGAAAAGGAAGAAACCATTGGTAGTATAAAACAGAAACTAGGGGTAGAAGAACTGTAATAATTTTGTTAGGCAGACTAACTTGAAGTTTAACATAAAGGTGAATTCTTTGGAGAGCTTCCTGGGAGATTTACAAATAAAAATTCAGAGACATAGATAATATGTCAGACTGACCCTCATCTCCTTTATTTCAGGGAACCAATCAATTCAACAAATCATGATGATGTAAGCTCAGTGAACTTAAAAGAATCATTCGTATCATTTGGAAATAACTCTGAAAAGATCATTATGACTCACCAGGAAATATTTCCATATGTGTAAAACATTGGTTAGTTGGTAGAAGAGGGAAAGGAAGTAGGAAATAACTGTCTGCTACAGTGGTTTTTTTAATCCACTTACAAAAAAAAATCTTCCTCTGGAAGGCCCTTTCGTCCCCTTGTCATATCTCCAGTATTGATTCATCTAATCTCATTTTACTGTATTACCAGACTCCACAGGGATCACCCTTACTTCCCCAACTTTATCCTGGGCCAGAGAATCAGTCAAATAAAAAATCTCCAATATGCCTTTTCTGAAGTTTAGTTTTCCTAAAGATAATTCTGTCTCCCTCTCTCCCCAACACTCCCCCCCGCTTTTTGGGTTAATACTAAAATAATAATAATAATCACCATCATCATCTTATAAATATTCTTGTTCCTTAGCAGAATGGTTTTGCACAGCACCTTCCTTTCTATAAATTAAAATCACTTTATGTACAGGAAGTAGCATGAAGAAATCTTTCTTTCTTTGTTTCTATCTGGAAGTATTGCTACAATTCATTGTTTATGAACACATAGCTGAAACATACATGCTGTTTCCTCCTAGGTAACGTCAATTTACTTAAAAAACTCTGCACTTGAAATAGTTAATAAAAATTCTAATTACCGGGTAAGAAAGAAAGGTCAGACTCCACTTACATCATTGTGAAGGGCTTTTATTACACACTGCTATAAAACATATTTCTTTTTCCAGTTGCCATCCTAGTAGACCAGTCTGCATACCAATAGGATCACTAAAATGCCAGGAAGCAGAAGATATTTATCTGCTAAATTCTATGTACAGTAACCTAACAAATGCCAGAGAAAGAAAGATTGCCCTCTGCACAGTAATACTTGTGTAGATGTCTTCTTTATGCTAACAATGACAAGGCTCCTTTGGTTTGTACTATACTCCAAAATCAGAATACATTTTTTACAAAAGCAGACTGTATATCAAAGAGAAAAGATGCATATTTTAGGCACTGTGATAATGGTAGCAAATACATTTGCTGAAGCCTAAAAGTATCCATTCCCCAAAGATGAAACTGAAGATTTGTATCTTCAATATTATTCAAGAAAGTAAGGAAGGCTTTTTTCTGGCCCCCTCTTTCTGTCCAGTTTGCTTTACCAAATTTGTGTCTCATTTCTGTTGTGTTTCAGAACTTTCAGTCTACTGTGATTTCATCAGGTCCTATTTATATAGGCAGTCTACTGAAAAAGAGTGAGGGGAAGAAAATAAATTGTTATTTACTAATTCCAGCTGTTTTAGGTAATGAACAGCAACTTTTATGGCGGGACAAGGGTGCATGGAAAACATTCTACTACTGTGATGTCTATACTGCATGTCTCTCTTATTTTACTGTATGTGAATATATCTAAAGTTGTCTTACTAAAGGCACATTTCAGATTTAACCCTATATTCTGCCAGCACATCTTAAGAAATGTATATGAAGTAATGCCAGAGTTACCGTCCTCCTTCATAAAATCAGTGTGTACTTTCAAATGCTTCAGTCTCATATTTCTTGCTTCATACACTTTGAGACTAATTAAATAATACCTAAATTTTCTTTTTCCTTTTTCTTTTTTTTTTTAAACAAATTCTATAAGAATTATGTCCACTTAGTTTCTTGAGATTCTGTTGCACTTTTTTTTGCAGCAAGTATTGCATGTCCAACATTTCTAAACAATAGATATTAACACATAACTGTAATGGTTCCATTTCATTACTTCCACTACCACTGGCAATTCTATTAACAATATGTTTATCTTGTGGCTTAAATTTATTTGACAGGCCCATTTCCAGCAAGGCCTTCAGTTTCCCTTGTTTACAACAGTGCAAAGTAAAAGGTGACCTTTTTATTTTTTGTTTAAAACATTTCAACAGTTTGTTCTGCTCCAGAGATAATAGTCTAATAAAGTTCAAGGCCAGAAATCCCTGACAATATTAATTTTTCCACTTGGTGAAGACAGCACTGCATCAACTTACACATAGATTAGAAAAACATTAAAAAAATAAACTTGATTGAAAACTGCATCTCTCGATCAGAGACTTTGTATTAAGACCTTGCCCGATACTGTAAAAAGGATAAAAACTGGCTAAGTAAACATTAGAACAACAGTCATTTAAACAATTGCACCTATACACATAAGTAACAAAAGCATCAAGCACCTGGCATTATCCAGTTAGGACCTAATGCTGACAACAATATGCATCGCTATAGTGGCATCTGATAATGAGAAAACAGTGGAGGTATTACATGTCTTTAGAAGAATCAGACTTCCTACCTTAACAAGACAGACAGAAGGTAAGTCTCCCTTTACAGAAAGTTGTAAGTAAAACCAGGCAGCAGTTGCAGTAAATTGAGTCCTTTCAGTCACTGTATACATGCAGCAGTTCTGCAATAAGGGAAAAATATAATGGGAGGAGCAGCTGTGAACGAGTGACCTCCTGAAGCGGAGTTCTCTTTGTGAATCAAGCACTGGGAGCCAGTGACTCTGATTTGCATGGATTATCTCCACTTGAACAGATACATTTAAATTAACTGGCACAGTGGCAAAAAATGGAAGAGTGAGTGAGAGAACGAACAAGAGAAAGAGAAGGAGACAGAAGGAGAGAAAGAGAAAGAAGACAGGAGATCGGGGAGCTTGGCTGGGTTCGCTGGTTCAGGCAGAACTGTGTCTCAGAAGAGCTACAGCTCCCTCTTCATGTCACAGTTGTAAGATAAGAAATGCTGTCATTATAGACTAGCTAATAACAGAATCCCCCCCCCCCAACTTCTGATCATCTATTTGATCCGATTTCTATAATCACTTAATAATTTGGACTGTCATGCAGTCAGGATTCTATTTTGGAAGCTTCATATGGTTTTTAATGAGCTATGTAGCAGAAGTATGATAAAACTCTAAATGATTTTAACCGCAGAAGGAGTTTGAACTGAATAGTTGGTACAAATTAAGACAAAGCTTTCTGAATATGCCTCCAGAAACATATTGCTTCCGAGTATGACGATAACTTTAAAAGGAATGAATAAAAGATGATACTCAAAATGTTGATATATCGAGTCATTGACAAAAGTATCAGTGCTGTGCATGCAAACCAAATGTAACAAGACATAAGAAACATGTGAAGAGCCTCTAACAATTTGCATAAAGCCACTTCAATTTTTTTCCCTTATTACCATGAACAGCACAAACCTTACCTGTTCCAATTTCCTGATTTGATTTAAATGCAGTACTTACGCTGATTAAGGAAGTGTGAGGAACCCTCTTGAACCTTCATCCAATCCAAGAGGAACTTAAACTAAACTTTCTTTTCTGTTTCAAAGCAGTTTATGTAACTCCTCCCACATTAGATTACCAACTTTGCAAACTATTAAGCATAGGTGTTGGCCATAAACTAGATCAAAAAGCATTCAGTGCAAACAGAATAGGTGATCATGTGCATCCAAATTAACTAATTGGAAACCCTTTAAAGAGTTTTCTGTGAGATCTGAAGTCAAAATTTGCAATTTCAGCTGATTCAGCTGAATGTTGAATAAAAATATATCTGTTAGGGTTGTTACAAAATATGTCAGGGTCTTAAGGAACAGTAAATACCATTCAGTCCCAAGTTCCCTATTTTTGGCCTGCTTCAGGAAAAAGAATCATCAAATAAGAGCCCCACTGAAGTCAATGAGGGGCTGTGTAAATTAGGAATCTATACTAGAAATGGAAGATTTTTGAGATCACTGGGATCCCATCTGTGGAGTTTTCTTTGTAGAATGTGTGCATTTGCTTGTGATTTGGACTGTTAGATGCTGCATATATCTGTACAGAAAATATGGTAAGTATTACACTTAACCCAGCCATGAGAAATTGCTTCTTGGAACTAATCGCACTTACAGTAAAACTCACTGTAGATAAATGATCATATAGATACTGGACCAAGTAATGGGGGATATATTTGGATTTTCTAATAAATGTTATGTGATGCTATAATAAGTGTCTATGCCCCATAAACAAATGACAGATTTTAAAAATGTATTTGGTTCTCTCAAAAATATTCAGTCACATTTTCATTATGGGGGCCAAATCCTCAAGCTGTGCCTATTTATACCAACGGAGAATCTAGCTATAAATGTTGTCCGTGTGATATCCAATTGGATGTCATTCATCCCTCACCATTTTTCAATCCTATCTTTCCCTCCCTGTCAAGCTCACACCTGATTACCATATTTACTTGTTTAGAAGATGAATTCTTCCCCCCCCCACCATTTAACATGGGGGAAATAGCCCCTCACATTACAATCAAGTATGAGGAGAGTGGGGAGCAGCTGATGCAGCTCTAGCTCCCACCACAACCCAGGGCTGGGGTTGTGGTTGGAGCTAGGGCTGCAGCTGCTGCCTATCTCTCCCCAACTGCTTCTGCATGCCCTGCCACCCATCCCTTGAAGCCCCTAGTCTCCTTTTCCCACACTACTTCCTCTCTACCACATTCCTCCTTACCTTTGCTCTGCACTGGCAGGATCCATCTTTGCTGGAGTCTAAACTTAAAGCATGGCTCCAGCCCAGCCCCATAGCAGTGGTGTGGAGCCAGCACTGCTGTTCCAGCACTGGCTCCCTGCTGCTGCTGCTATGGGGCTGGGCTGGATCCATGCTCCATGCCTTGGGCTGCAGCAGGGATGAAGCCTGCTTGTACAGAGCAAGGCAAGAGAGAATTGGGGCAAATTGAGGCTGCAGGTAGGGCAGGCACAATTGGGGCAAATGGGGGAGGGGGGCAGGCAGCAGGAGGCAAGCTGCCTGCCTCTCTCACTGCCTCCATGATGTCTGCCCCCCACTGCCTATCCCATTACTGCTCCCTTTTACTGCCTCTCCCATTGTCTGTCCCCTACCATCTGCCCCATTACTGCCCCCTTCATCACCCCTTCCCCCACCACCTTCAGCAGTGAAGGGGATGTATTTAAGGTGAGTCTCTAATGATTAGATTCCACACATGGAAAACTATAATAAATTTATACACTTTTTGCATGTAGAAACTCATATTGGAAGGTCATCTTCCTTTAAGGGTCATCTTGTATTTGAGTAAACATGGTATGTCTTGTCTTCTCTTTGCCCTTGCTCATCCCACTTATTCTTAATCTGTGACCACTCAGGAGGTGAATGAAGACCCTCCTCTTTTCATAACCCTCCCAAAAGTGACTCTCACTTCCAGCCTCCACAAATAATCCTTGGTAGAGGGGTGGAAATAATGTGCTTCTGACAGAAGGATTTGAAAAATACCATGGACCAAATTCTGCTCTCAGAACATCTTTAAATCCTGTGCAACTCATGATTATAATGGCATTACTTCACCTCAACATTAGTTTAAGAATCTGGTCCCACAGAAGCCTGGTGACTAGAGAAGCCAAAAAAGCAGACAGTAGACAGAAGAGTTTGCATGGAAATTTGCAACCTTGGAGGTTTTTCTTTTTTTTTTCTTCTAAAGGTGGAGAAAACTATGTTAGTGACAATTGTGTAGTAGACCTCAAGAACTGCAGAGGCAATGAAGATGACTTGATGGAGAATCTGTTGAATGTACAGTATTCTTGAGTCAGTACTTATAGAAAGAGATTGAAAGATGAGTTGTCTGACAAAAGTAATGATACCCAGTGTGGACATGAGGCTGAAACCCCCCCCACCTGGTGACAGTAGTAGAAAATCCATAAGAACATAAGAAATGCCATACTGGGTCAAAACACTGGTCCATCAAGCCCTGTATCCTGTCTTTCACAGTGGCAGTGTGAAATACTAAGAAAGAGAGTATTGAAAAAGCATGTTGTGAATGATCCAGCCCCTACCCCTCTCCATCTATAGCTTCCAGTATTCAGAGGTCTAGTATGTCCTAATTTGAAGGCTGTCCCCCTTACTATCATTTTTTACTACGAACTGATGGATCCTTTATGGATTTGTCCAATTCACTTTTGAACTCAGTTAAATTAACTGCCCCCACAACATCTTGCAGCAGAGTTCCATACCTTAATTACGCATGTAAAAAAGAACTTATATTTGTTTGTTTTAAACCTGATACCTAATAATTTCATGACATGTTCCCTAGCTCTAGTATGGTGGGAGTGAGCAAATTATTCATTCCTATTTACTTTCTCCTCACTATTCATGGTTTTGTAGACCTCTGTGATATCCCCCCCTCATTCATCTTTTGTTAAGCTGAAAAGTCTTGACCTAGTATTTAGTCTTGCCTCAGAAAGAAGTCTTTCAGACCCCTGATCATCAAATGCTGTCATTTCTTTACCTTTTCTCTGTCTGCTGCATCTTTTTTTTTTGGCGGTAGGGTTTGTGAAGGGGTTTACCAAAGATGTATGCAGTGATGATCCACTATTCATTTTTTTTCATTTGGGGACAAATTATGCTGCAGATAGGGATCTGTCAAGGATGACTGCACCAGCCTGGGGGAATTGCCATCCTACCCCACCTTTAGGTTCAGGTGACCTAAAGTGGTATTCTTCTGCTTCTTAGATAAGAAGGAATGACAGGCAGTTAATATGAATATTATCATAAGCTCAATAGCTTATGATAAAAAGAAAGTTTTGAGACATATGGAAATATCCTTCTTGGGTCAGAGCTGGCAAGACTGATTAAGAAATGAGGGGAGAATTTGGGAGAGACCTGTGTAACATCCACTTCTGGTTTCAGTACACAGGGAAGAAAGAACTCAAATATATGAGGAAGACAATGCATGAAGTTCTTGCAGTGAGTAGAAGGATGGATAGGGGAAAAAAGTACTAATGTTAATAAAAACAGTAGTTTAGTATTGCAGTTAGTGGAAGAAGTACACCTAATCTGAAATCAGCAAGATTGAGGAGCTCAGGGTCTAGACTGTGGCAGAGGCCTGAAATTTCTTCAGGCCGAAGGTACTAAACCTGAATGTATATACATTGCAAATCAGGAAAGAAAAGAAATGCAGGAAAGGGCTTTATGTAACTGGATGAATACCTATCCCAGAAACTGCAATAAGGACAGATAGGAAAAAATGACTGGTCAGTAAAGAAAGCTATATATTAGCGGTCAAGAAATATATTTATAAAATGATGATTGCTAAAAGTCAAGCCGAGTTCAACCTTGCAAAACATAATTAGATAAATGACATACGCTTCTTCAGTCAAACACAGAAAAAGAGAACAAGAAATGAAGTAGATCTACTATCCAGTAAGGACAGCACAGAAATTAAATGCAATTTAGGTATTAAAACTAAATTAATACTTCACTTTAAAGACAAAAATGTTGACCCATGTGATGTAACTGGGATTAGAGGTGAGGTGGGATAGTTCACATGACTGGAGTATGGTCACAGACAGGTATAACTGGTTCAGGAAGGTTAGGCAAGGGAAAAAGGGAGGAGTTATTGCCCTGCATATAAAGGAGAGGTACATGTATTCTGTAGTAAGCCTGTTGAAAGCCTCTGAGTAAGGGTTAGAGGGGAGAGCAGCAGAGCAGAGGGGAGGCAGCATAGTGGGCACCTGGTATCGGCCACCAAACCAAGAGGAAGAGGTGGCTGAAGTGTTCTCTAAACAACTGTCAGAAGCTTCCAAATCATAAGACTTGGTTCTTATGGGAGACTTTAATTATTGGAACATCTTCTGGAAGGGAAACACATCTTGTAATGCACAAGCAATACACACATGGTCTGGCAAATTCTTGGGGTGTAATGGGGAAAACTTTTTGACAGATGGGAATGCTACAAAAAGTGGAAACTTAGTCATATTGAAAGGGAAGAGTATAAGAGTGTCACACAGGGACAAAATTGCAGGGAGAAAATTAGGAAGGCCAAAGCACAATTTCAGATGCAACTGGAAAGGGACATTAAAAAGGGATTTTACAAGTATGGCAAGAGTAAGAAGACCTAAGAACCTGTAGGTCCCTTAGTGAATGCAGATGGCAACCAAGTTACAGATGAAGAGAAGGCTGAAATATTTATGTCTTTTTTTTAAATTTTAGTCTTTACAGATAGGGGCAGCTACCAGATGACAAGTACAGTTGGAAACAAAGATAGGGAATGAGTCAAACAGCCTAGAGCAGTGGCAGAACAGATTGGGGATTATTTAGATAAACTAGATGCTTTCAAGTTGGTGTGGCAAGCTAGGATGCACTGTAGAATACTGAAGGATTACTGAGGTATTCTCAGAACAATTAGCTATCCTCTTTGAGAACTTGTGGAGTTCAGGTGAGGTCCAGGATGACTGGAAAAGGGAAATATAGTGCCCATCTTTAAAGAAAGGGAAGGATGATCCAGGGTTTTACAGACCATTCAGTCTGACCTCAATACTTGGCAAGATCATGGAGCAGATCCTCAAGGAACCTATTTTGAAGTGTCTAGAGGAGAACAATGTGATCAGGAACAACCAGCTTGGATTCACCAACAGCAAGTCATACCTGATTTCTTTCAAGCTAAAGATAAAGTGACAGAGTCTGTGGCTGGGGGAAAAGCAGTGGATGTGATATACCTTCACTTTAGTAAGGCTTTTGATGCTGTCTCCTATGATAGTTTCATTAACAAGCTAAGGAAATACAGACTAGATGAAAATACTGTAAAGTAGGTACATAACTGATTGGATCACCAATCTTAACAAGTAGCCAATAGTGGCTCAATATCTAGTTAGGAGGAAGTATCAAATGGCACTGACTAGGGGTCTGCCCTAAGTCTGGTATTTTTAAATATCTTCATTAATAATTTGGACAAAGGGATCAAGTACAAGCATAGCAAATTTATGGATGACAACAAGTGGATTGAGATGTAGATTGAAGGGCAGGTTATGGACCCAGAACGGCCTGGATAGCATGGAGAAATTGTCCACAGATGAACCAAATGAAATTCAACAAGGACAGGTGCAAAGTGCAGACCAGTGCACTTGGGATGAAATAATTACATGTACAAATACAGATTGGGGAATAACTGGCTAGGCTGGGAGTTACAATATAACATGAATTGAATATAAGCCAACCATATCCTTTTGTTGCTGGGTTGTATTACAGGGGCAGCACTTTCAAATCAAGAGAAGTGATCCTTCCACTCTGTTCAGCACTGGTAAGACCTACTTGGAGTACTGTGTCCAGTTTTGGGCCCTTCACTTCAATATGATGTGGGCAGATTGGTTGCTATTCACTGAACTGCTTCCAAAATGGTTAAAGGCATGGGAAGCACAAAGACAGGCTGAAAGAGAAGTCTGGAGAAGAGAAGACTGAGGTGGGACCTGATGAAAGTCTTCAAATACATGAAGGGTGATTATAGAGATAGAAATGGGATTTTCTCTGTGGCCATAGGTGATAGGACTAGGGGCAATGACTTTAACCTCAATTTCCTCTGTTGTAGCTTGGAGATTAGGAGAAACTTTCTGAATATAATGTGGTCAAGCATGGGAACAGGCTGTATAGAGAAGTTATGGAATATCCATCCCTGGAAATTTTCAAGAGCAGGGGTTGAATAGACACCTGTCTGTGATGGTTTAGACAGGGGTGATTCTGCCTTGATCAGGGGGCTAGATGACTTTGTCATGTCCCATCTAGACCTAGATGTCCCATCTAGAACTAGATGACTTTGTCATGTCCCATCTAGACCTACTTTTCTACAATTGAATGGGATGTTTTCCATAGATATGGAAATCACCACAGATTACTACAGTAAAAGTAGAAGCAAAACTCAAAAAACTTTAATGCATTCAGGTTGTGGGAGGACCAGATAATCTGCATTCCAGAATTCTGACAAAACTGGAAGATTAAATTAGAGCTCTGCAATTTAGTTGGGGTAGTATTATGGGGCTAAAGGATAGTAATGGAAGACCATATATTTAAGAAAGGAAACAATGTGATCTAGGCAGTTATTGGCCCAATCGCCTGAACTCAAACATATGACAGGCCTGAGAATAAAATTTGAAGAAAAGAATAATTTAAGGCACAGAGGGAAATGGAAAATGGGACCAAAATGCCACATGGATCGATTAATGAAAAAGTTGTGCCTTATCTTTCTTTGATAAGTAATTTTCCAGACATGGGAAGGGTGGATATGCTGCTATATGGGAAACCATTAATAAAGGTGGAAGAAATGGGGATTAGAATGAGAATTGTAAAATTGGTAAAGAACTAGATAAATAGAAATGGCAACAGATATTGTTCACAGAGGAAGTGTTAGGCTAGAATGAGGTTACTAGTAGAGTTCTTCAGGGATCAGTTTTGGGATCAATTTCCTTTAACAATTTCATTAATGACCTTGACAGGAGAAGTAGGAGTATGCTGCTGAAATTTGCTACTAACACAAAGCTGGGAGTAAAGAGGAAGAGTGGGATATCACATAGAAAAAGTGGATGACCTTGAGGCCTGAAGTAATAGAAATAGGATGGAATTCAACAGTAGAAAATGCAAGGTCATTTGGGGGCCAATAAAAAGAATTTCTTCTCTAAGCTAGAAACTCATCAGACAGAAAAGACTAAGAAGGAAAAGTGCCTGGGTGTGTGAGCTGATCACAGGAGGGGTCTGAGCTACTTATGTGATGCAGCTGTGAAAAGGGCAAATGCAGTTCTAGAATGTATTAGGAAAGATGTTTCAGCAGCGATAGGAAAGGATTAATAGCATTGTACAAGGTGCTAGGAAAATTTCATCTGAAATATTGTGCATATTTCTGGTTACCTATGATCAAGAAAGATGAACTGACACCAGGCCAGGTGCAGACAAAGGTTTTTTGGCTAATCAGAGGAATGGAGAGCCAATCTTAAAAGAAAAGATATAAAGAACTTGGTTTGTTTAGTGTAGTCAAATGAAACTTGAAAGAATTCCTTGTTTATAATACATCAGGTAAACACCGAGGTAAGAAAAGAGTAATTTAAGCTAAAGGACAATGTTGGCATGTGAACACATTTTTATAAACTATCAAAATCAAATTAGCTTGTTAATTAGAAGGTTTCTAACCAACAAAGCAATGAAGTTCTGGAACAGTCTTCTAATCAGACAGCGGAAGGCAAAACATGTAGCTACATTTAACCTTGTGAAGGGGATTCATATCATGGCTTCCTGAAATCACATGCTCATTTATGGCATCCCTTCCAGTCCTATATTCCATTATTATACAACCTTAAACTCATTGAAGCCTTTTTAGCCCTTTCTGTTTTCTCTGATCCCCTACAGAATCTTCACTAGCTCTGAAGAATTGTGTACGATTCAGTAGGTTTAACAGTGCTTATCTTATGCCTTAAAGCAGAGATTCTCAACCGAAGTGCCATCCATGGCTTTGAGGGGTGTCAACAGGAATGAAGAGATAAGTGAGATAACCCAGGTTCTTGTGAAGAGTTGAGGCTCTTCCCTTCCAGCCAATCCTCATCCCACACTCACTGGATACATCTGCATGTGCTATTAATACAACACAATAAAGTCTGGTACAGTTTGCGCTGCAGTTTATTGTTCCTGGGCACAGCATTTACACATGCACACCCAGGACCTCAGCACATTGAGCCAGCACAACCCCAGCTGCCAGGGATCTGGGGGGTCAGCCTGCCAGCCTGGAGCTGCTCCCACCCTGGTTCAGTGTGCTGTTGAGGGGCTGGCTGAGGCATGAGGATGCAACAGTGAGGAGCTAGCCACCGGGCAGCCCTGCACTGTTAGGCCCTTGTGCCCCAGGCAGCTCCAGCTCTATCAGTGTCTCCATGTGTGTTGCGGCAGAGTAAATAACTCTGCCGTAGGATAGTACTTGTGTTGGGCAGCACTGTCCTATGGTGGAGTTTATTAGTTTACTCCAGCCTAAGAGTGCTGCACATGTAGACAGTAATGCTTTACTGTAGAGCTAATTAGTCAACTCTGCAGTAAAGCACATGTGTAGATGCCCTCACTAAAGCTTAGGCTTTGCCTTGATAGGCTAGGAAGGAGGAAGTGCAGCCCTTTTCAAGCAGGTAAGCATTATAAAAATATGTTATTTTTTTAATGGGGTGCCACTTAATTCACAAAAGTTATGGAATGATGTCTTGAGTCTAAGAAGGTTGAAAACCACTGCTTTGTCTATGCTGCCTGAAGGTATACTTCATTTTCCCTGATCTAGCTCACAATGGATTCTGATATACATCTAACATGAGAAGCACAGTGTGCTAGATTTGGATGAAACAGCAGTAGTGACACCTGACATGTTGGGTCCCATGAAGACCATCAAAAATGAACATAAGGAGATGGAAAACAGATCTTGGGAATAACAGAGATTGCAGAGCAGGAAAGGATAAGGAAGAAGGAAAATGGATGGCAAGAGTTTTGAGGTGAGAATGTTGTGATTACATTTTGGAAACTATATCCACTTAGAGGAACCAGAGAAGAATTTATCAGAATATTTGTAATCTTTAAAGTTAAAAACATTTGTTTAACACAGCTTAGACAGAAATACAACAATATGTCTAGTGGCAAAGGTCCTGGAACTGACACGATTCCAGTGGACTACAAATCAGTTGGTTACAGCCTTATGGAGAAACTAACTGAGATCTTCTGCAGTATGTGGTCACAGGAGGTAGTCCCCCAAGAATTCAAGGATGCCTCCATCATTCATCTGTACAAGAGGAAGGGAAATCGCCAGCTCTGTGACAACCACAGAGGCATTTCCCTCCTTTCAACTGCTGAAAAGATACTCACGAGAGTCCTCTTCAACTGGCTGACCAACCATCTAAATGACCTACTGCCTGAGAGAGTCAGAAAAGGATGCAGAACTACTGACATGGTGTTTGCAGCCTGGCAGCTTCAAGAAAAGTGCCAGGAACAGAATGTTGACCATCTCATAACATTCGTTGATCTAACCAAAGCCTTCAACATGGTGAACTGCTAAGGCCTCTGGAAAATCATGAAGAAGTACAGATGACCTGAAAAATTCATCAATATGATTCGACAGTTCCACAATGGCATGATAGCACACATTTTTGTGATTGGCGAATGCTTTGACCCCTTTTCAGTCACAAATGGTATCAAGCAGCGCTATGTGCTCACACCTACCCTCTTCTGCATGGTATTCTCTGCTATGCTGTTGGACGCCTTCCAAGATGATGACCTTGGTATGAGGATCAGGTACCATTTTGAGAGAGACATCTTCAACCTGTGCAGGCTCCAAGTGAGCTCCAAAGTCCAGACAGCCACACTTCATGATTTCCTCTTTGCTGATTACTGTATGTTATGCGCAGGCTCACAGGCTGACATGCAATGATCCATGGACCTACTCTCATAAGCCTGTGACAACTTTGGACTCACTAGAAGTTTGATGAAGACCAAAGTGATGTTTCAAGCTGCACCTGACACAACACCCTGGGAATCACACATCTCAGTTAAAGGCCAACAACTATCAATGGTCGACAAGTTTGCCTATCTAGGCAGCATGCTCTCCTGTGCTGTCCACATTGATGATGAAGTCAACGCGAGGTTAGTGAAAGCTAGTTTGGCCTTTGGCAGACTCCCTAAGTCAGTCTGGGACCACAGAGGCATCAGAATGTCAACAAAACTGAAGGTTTACAAAGCCATCATCCTTCCAACCCTCCCTTATGCCTGACGCTTGCCTGCCACAGAAAATCTTCTATGGCAAACTGTCAAATGGAGTACGCTTTTGTGGTGCAGCAAAGAAACGGTACAAGGACACCCTAAAGGTGTCCCTAAAGAGTTTCAGCATCAACCCAGAGTCATGGGAGCAAATTCCTTGTGACCATCTATCCTGGAGGTCCCAAATCCAAAATGGAGCATTGGCTTTTGAACAGCAATGCATAGCAGAAGCAATGAAGAAATGGGCAGCCAGGAAAATGAAAACCTCCCATATCCAGTCCTCATTGCTCTCTTGCCCCTGCTACAGCAGGTTGTTCAAAGCAAAGATTGGACTTATAAGTCACCTATATACCTATGTGACCTAGTCTCCAGCCCCCTTCATTCTCTTCCCTTTCTCTTTTTTCTCCTTTTCCCTTTTCTCCTTCCCTTTTTCTTTCCCACTTCTTTTCTCTCTTCTTCCCTCTCCTTCTCTGGTTGCATGTGTTCTTCACCCACAAAGGATGTACAACACAGACAGAGATGATCTTCTCTTGAGCAAGGGGTCCCTTCCAGCCTTAGTTTACTATAATTTCTATGATTCTAACAGGTTTACATTCAATTAATTTGGAGAAAAGGGCAAAGATTGGAAAAGGTGTTTTAATATAATTGATTTGAACATCCTTGTTCTGTAACTGAAAAAACATGTTAACAGTTGTCTAGGAAAAAATAAAAAGCACCAAGGTTAGGACGTCTAAAAAGGAAAATGTCAGAAAAACTAGTCACAAAATTGACTCAAAGTTGCCAAACTTATAGGTGAAAAACAAAGTTGGTTTAGAGGAAAAAGATCTATTGAGGCATATAGAGGGTTTATTTTGTCATTATTGTGCACATATTTATTAGTTTTTTATTAAGTTTATTAGTTTATTATTAAACATAATTATTACATACTTATTAAGCATTATTTTTAAATAATTATTAGTTTATTATTAAGTTTAAACCTCACCCACTTCACACTACATAATAAGAAAACCGGCTTGAATAGAATAAGAGCCCCTAGAATCTTTTCAGAAATATTCATACATATTAAGTTTGCAAAAATAAAAATATCAAAAGCTGAAATATAAATATCAGAAGTTTCTTCCTGAAGCATATCCAGCCTGATCTGGAAGCTGATTGCCTCCACAAGAAAGATTAAGGGAGAGATGTACATCTGACTGATTTCCTGTAGACATCATAACAAGTAAAAGGATACTTAATGTCTTTCTGGAAAGGCCCAAAGCTTGATGAGAATAGAGGCAGATCTAGTAAAGTATTTTGCCAAAAAAGGGGACTAATTGGAAAATGCCAGTTTCTTGAGCTGGTAAAATATCTCGGGTCTAAAGAAGGTTTTTTGGAGTCCTTGAATCCAAGGCAGGGTTCTCTCAGGGAAGGACTTTGGAGGGGAGCTAGTGGCTGACCTGGAAGGAAGGAGAAGGAACGTCATAGCATAAGGCTGCTTCAGAGCTGTGGATCTAGAAAAGCTGTAGTTGTCCAGCCCACAGTAAGCTGCTTAGGGGTCTGTTTTAGAGGTGAGGATCATGGGAGCTTCCTTTAGCTACTCAGCATAACTGATATTATTGTTCAATTTGCTGATGATATTAGCGTTAAAAGTGACAAGAGCCATTTTCCTTTCTTCTGAGCAGCCACAGGGCCAGGGATCTTCATTGGAAATTAAAAAAAAATTGGTTTGGACCAATCTGGATTGAAAACAGATTTCAGAAGTAAACCAGGACCCCTGCCCCCTCCTCCAACAAGAAGCACATCCTAGTCCATTACAAACCCTGTGTTTTGGCCAGCTCTAACGGAAGGGCACAGGACTGCCACTCTAGGGAAAACTAACTACTGTCTCTGACTAATGTAGATACATTGTCTGGGTTAAGTAGAAGGCACGATAGCGTTTATGACTACTAGTGAAGGGAGGTCCAGACTAGAGCTGGGTGGAAAACAGTCTTACCCCAGCAAAACCTTATAATATCAGACTCTACCTCCCCTCTCCCCACCCCCATTCTGTACTATGACCAAGTAAAATCTTTTAAAGTTTTCTTAGCCCCATGGCAAAAATATTAAAAACCCCTTTCATTTCTACCAAAACTTTCTGTTTTGGCTAATTGGCCATACCTGAATTTTGAACTGTTTGCTGTTTCAGGTATTGGTCATTATACCCCTCAATTCTGCCCACAAAAACACAGGGCAACAGATATGATTTTGGAACTTACACAATCATGGGAGAAAAGCAAAAGGAATAAAACTGTACTTTTTAAAGGTGACCAAACCAGTATCTTCAGTATTTGGTGTTCACTATTTCTAATACACTGTTCAAGGTATACCAAGTATGTCCAGTAAAAGAATGGAAGACAAAATCTGTTAAAAAAAGGGAGAACTTAAATCAGAGCTCCAGAGAGTGTGGTATAAAGAAGGCCCATTGAGACAGATGGGCTATGCATGTGGAATGAACTTAATTCCATTAAGCAAAGAAGTGTTAGAAGAATTTAAGTCTTTTAATAAAGGCATAATATAAAAGAAAATAATCAGGAATAGTTAAAAAACTGCCACAGTATGGCACAAACTGGAGAACAACTGAGATTGATGTGAGAGTAAATACATATGAAATGAATTTAAAAAACGGACAAAATGTAGCAAAAATTGAATGCTAATTTATGGCCTCTACTGAAAGGAGGAGGACAGCAGATTATCTGCATATAAATGGCCTCAACACATTGCTCAGTGCCAGCCTATTACCCAGCTCAAAAAGAAGCAAAACACATTTTTTACCAGACTGAGACAGGATATGGTCAAGCAAGAGCTTCATTCAGTCTCATTAGTTAAAGAGCAGAAGTAATAGGTTTAAAGAAAATCCAGAATTATGGTCTAGTAAAAGTGAACAATGTGTTTTGAAATAGGGTACAAAGAAGGAAGGAGATAGAAGGAAAGTGAGAGAATAAATGTTACTGATAAAATAAACACCCAAGGTTTTTAGTCACATGTATATAATGTTATAATTAATTAACCCTCTGTACCAGTGGTGTAACTAGGGCAGGATGATGCAGGAGCTGGCCTGGACTTTGGGGAGGCCATAAAAAATGGCTTCTGATGTTGTCATGCAATCACACCAGTGGCATATTGGGAACCAGAAGTTATCACTGCCCCAGGTGTGTGTCTGCATCATTCCAACTCTGCTCTGTACTGATTACGAAGGGTTTTTTTCTTTTACAAGTTCCCAATGATGGCATAAATCTAGGACCCGCGGCAAGGCTGCACTGGGCATTATGAAAGTCCCAGAGTATGAGGGATTTAGAACCACATTCTAGCCCATGCATTTAGGTACATAAGTGGACTTAGGTGCAATTGTGTTGTGTCCCTGAAAAACAGTCATACAAAAGGTAGGTGGATTTTCTCCCTCTTTGTTGCATTTTTGAGACTTAATCTTAAGGGTAAGATGATAGGATATGGCCCTCAGTGATTTTAAAGTGTATTTGGTGCTACGAGTAGAGAAATACAAGCTTGTAAAACAGTTGACCAACCTGGCAGAAAAAATGCCATTTTCTCTTACCAAAAGGAGACTGTTCTCAATATAAAATAAAGATTTGCTTCAGTTTATCAAGTGGGAAAATTTCAGCTTGGTCCTGTGAAAAGCACATTCTTCATTATCTAAATCAGGTATTAGCATTTCTAGTCTGCTTTGATAGGCAGGCTACAAAAAACAGCAGCATTTTGTCCCTCATAAAAAAATGCTCTAAACACATATAGTTAAACAAATAGGGTTTTACTAACCTCTTTCTTATTTTAATGTATTTTGCAAAAAATTACATCAAAATACCAGGAAGGAAATCTGAAGGCCTGGTTCCATTACCCCTTCCCTTTTTAATTGGCAAGGACTAAGCTACAGTTAACCGTCTTAATTTGTCATTGTCCTCTTTGTGCAGCCATTTACACCAGTGTAAAGTTAACATAAGATACTACAAAATTAGAATAGTAAAAATGTTGCACTTTTCTTGCACATATAGAAATAGCTACCCCAAATACAGGGTGGCAACAAGCTAGACCAAATAGAGTTAAACTTGCAAGGTTAATGAGGCAGTGAAATTGGAATCGGGTCCCCAGCTTTCTGACATTTTTGAGACTCTGTAATAGCATGATCGTCGATTATTGTTAACGAACAATATACATGGCAACTTAGTCTTTTGCATGACTTTCCCAGGGTGTTTAAAAGATTGACTAAAGCTCCAGACTGTGCTTAATAACCAGTTAACACCTTCACTCTTTGGCACAATGGCTTTTCCAGTAAGGGTGAAACTTGTCTGTACAGGACATGCAACTTTCTTGTAGGCTGATCTGAGACTAGAATGAACTCTCCCAGGAGCTAAGGACCGTGCAATGACGCATCGCCACCTACTCCCAGTTCAAGGCACATTTTTTGACATTGACTTTTGCAGTGTTAACCATATATACATAAACCAAACAAACCCAAAACATTTTACTGCTCTTACTTCTCCCGCTGGAGAGAGAATGAGAGAACAAACATGCGACAGATGCCATTCATGTTGCTTAATGTACTAGTAAGAGCTCTTGGATTCTACCATGATGATGAGCACAGTAAACTTTGGAATAGAATAGAACTAACAGTAGTTTTCACACAAGCTCATGGAGAATTATTTGGTAGGAAATTAAATCATTGTGACACCTCTGTTCCTTGTCAGCAATCCCCCTGAGCAAATCTACAACTCCCTTCAGAGTGTAACTAATAACGGGAAATCTCTGCAAGAATCTTTTATAACCAACATTGTTGTTATGTTAATTTTTTTTCTGGCTTGCAAGATTTCTTTTTCTCTCCTAGTCTATTAGTTGTTTCTTATATTGTCAAGGTAAGTGTATGGCCACATGTCAAGGGAAGGTAGGATAGGTTGGTCTTGCAAAAAATATATATGCCACCACAGCACGTATAAAACCTCACATTTGCACATGAAAAATAGAAATGTTTGGAAGGCTTGTCTCTTCATGAAAACTTCTGTGCATTTTTCAAATATATCTACACAAACATTATTGAAAACATTAGAAACATTGTCAAAATGATTTGCAATAATATTTTTGTTGAAAACTAAGAAAAATCAGGGAATGAAATGTGTAAAGTCTCTTTTTAAAACAAAGGGATTAGTGGTGGAGCCTTTTACATTTAAAAAAACTTTAGATTTTAAAAATTGGCCTAGTTTTTATCTTTCAACCAGCCAGTAGTAGTTTCTGTTGACCAAAATTTACATTTATAAAGTGCCAAGTGTTTTACTATTTTCAATGAAGAGAGATAAAATATATGTACATACATATATGAGTTCATCAATAAAAGAGTTTAAAAGATACTAGATGAAATGTATATTAAGTAATAAAAAATCAGTTTGGCTTTATGTGAAATTCAGTTTTGTAACTAATGTACCTATTTCAAAAATCCTTAATTTTAGACATTCCATCTACTCATATTCCAGATTTCAAACTGAAATTCATAGCGAGTTCCTTAAAACTGGATCCACCACATCAGATTATATAGCTTGATATTACCATGTGGCCACTTGTATGGCTTTATCAGATCATTTTTTGGAGCAGCAGACTAAAACAGATCAAATCTACCTAGATTCCATGAGGGCAGGGGATTTGTAAACACCATATATATTGTATTGCAGTTTCAAAGTTACCAATGTAACTGTCTTTAGAACTGTGAATAAATAATAAAGACAAAGGCAGAATTTTATTTGTTTTCTAAAAAAATAGGGCCCTTTCATAGATTCATAGATTCATAGATTCATAGATTAAGGGTCGGAAGGGACCTAGTAGATCTTCTAGCCCGACCCCCCGCCAGGGCGGGAGAACAACAAAAAAACCCCAAAAAGAGAAACGGGACTCAAATGAGTCCAGCCAGGTAGGCATCCAGCCTCTTCTTAAAGACCCCCAGGGTAGGGGCCAGCACCACTTCCCTTGGAAGTTGGTTCCAGCTCCTAGCCGCCCTAACTGTGAAGTAGTTTTTGCGGATGTCCAATCTATACCTCCTCTCCATCAACTTGTGCCCATTGCTTCTTGTTATGCCAGCGGGCGCTAGGGGAAACAGCGTCTCCCCCAAACCCTTCTGGTCCCCCCTAGTGAGTCTATAGACTATCACCAGGTCCCCCCTCAGCCTTCTCTTCTTTCCTCTGACTACGTACACATTGATTGCTGTGAAGTCTCAAGGGTGAACTGCACCTGTAATCGGTCCTCTAGTTTTTCCTTTGTTCCTCTTCCTGTGTTCAAATAGCAGGCTTCTACCTATTCTTTTTCCAAACTGGAACTCATTCCACTTTAGACTGGATTTCTATGCTATTCTGAACTAGTTAGGCTCCAGGGTGCTACCCCATCCTGCCTTCTCCTTGACTTCAAACTAATACAACAGCTAACTACCTCTCTCTACTCATTCCCATGCAGAGTGAAAGATATCTTATATCCTTTTGCATTGCCTCATGAGTGCAAGCCCTCAGGAGACAGGTTTGGCTTCATCTCTCTCCAAGTGAAACTCTGCAGTTCATTGCTCTTTTAGGGTAGCAACCCTCTGTTTCTAACCTTGGCAACAGAACAGGCCCTTGCAGCACCCTTTTCACTCCTAAAATGTGCCTAATGGTTCATTAACATGACTTCAAACTACTCTTTCCAGATATATTCCCCATTTCCCAAAGGTACATAGCAAGCGCAGGAAAGTTAAGTTAAATCTGCAAGGTCCTCATCCCTCAGTTTCTGTTCATCATCCCTCTCAAAGTTTAAGCAGAACCAGCTGCCTCAGACAAACCCTCTAGTTCCAAGGGCCTGAATATCTGTGCAGTCTCTCTCCTCATGTAGCTGCCACTGATGCTCTTTCTTTCTTCTCTTAGGCTGGGTACCGGCATTACACATGTCGTGCTTTAAGCAGGCAGATAGCACTCTAAGGAAGTAACTGAACAGATGTTCATGGCTTTTAGAGTGCTTAAAAATGGCGGGTCACGCTCTAAGCTAACCCTGGATGGATGTGTACTAACCTAAAGCATTTTCTGTTAGAGCACTTTATTGAATGTCTGTGCCAGATCTCATTGAGGGTTAACTTAGAGTGCAATTACTGCCTTCCCAGGCAGTGTTGTGCAGGGCTGCACTCTATCCTCAGGCAGAGCTCATTTGCTCAGCACAAACTTGGGCTGGCCCTGCCCCCCTGGGTGTCACTGACCCCTGTGAGTGACAGCCTCTGCTTCCAGCCAGGCACACAGCCTTGCCAGGGGCAGTGGCAGGGGTGGGGGAAGGGAGTTTCTGTCCCTGCAGCTGCCCTGGCCCTGCAGCACACTGCAGCCTCCAGCCCAGCTAGTGGTAGGGGGCTATGGAGAAAGGGCTCCAGGGTCTCCCTTAATGCAGCTGCCCCTACTGGGCTGTACCGGGCAGCCTGGACAGGGGGTCTGCAAGGGGAGAGGTTGTTTCTGGGGTCTCAACCTCCCACAGCAGCCCTGGCTAGGCAGCAGTGAGCTGCTGCCTGGCTGGGAGAGGGGCTTGTAGGGGAAGGGCTCTGGGGTCTCTCCCTGCAGCTGCCCTTGCTGCACTGCACTGCTGTGCAGCCCTAGTGAGCTGTGGGGAGAGGGGTCTGGGGTCTCTCACTTCCCAGTTGCCAGCTGGCAGATGGGACAGGACTGGGCAACCTCCTGGGAGGCATGTGGGACCACCCCAGTGACCAGTGCAGTCAGGCTCCAAGCTCCTCCCCATGAACAGCAAATGTTTGTTCAGTTCACTTGTTCTCTAATTTATAGTGCTTTAAGTAAAGCATGATAGAGCACTTCCACCAGGGGCTTTTTGAATGTCTGGTACTTATCCTTAGATGGTGATTTGTAATGGCTTAGTATCTCTTTCATCTTAGGCTCTGGCTCTAGAAGAAGGCAGGTAGGCCTTTCTGACTGACCAGCTTACCCACTGGTCTTTTGGTATTTTTCCTGGAATTAGTCTGTATCTGACATTTTCTGTTTGTTTCCTCTTAAGACCGTCATTTGATATATCTGCATGCAGGCAAACAGAACAGGAGGTAAACTGAAGTGCCTGCAGTACTTATTTTTTCTCCCAGTTTTTGAAGGGGAACTCTGAAGAAGACTTTGAGATTGTCAGGAATTGAAGGCTTTTTAACCTTAAAAAATAATGGGAATGCAGTGTCTAAATCTGCTGGCTTTGAAATTCTCAGTTTAAAAGTTTTGACTAGATTTTTTCTTCTGATCCTCTCCTAAATGGTGATCTTCCGAGGCCCCTTCCAGCCCTAATGTCTATGTAATCTATGAAGTCCATGAAATACATTTCTTCTTTCTTTAGTTAAAAAAACAGATGTTCCTTAACTAAGTGGGGAGGAAAAGAACTGCAGCATAAATGGCCATTTCTCTCGCTTCTCATTTGAATAGATCAAGTCCTCTTCCCCATTTCAGAAGCCATTGGAATAATTTGGAAAGATACTAATATTAGCACTTGCATAAATTAAACCTTTCAGTCCCCAAAGTGACTTCAGGATTCCCTTTTTCATTAACACTAGTTTGCTTATTGCCAAAGTGGTCTGTTTAGATGCAGATTTTAAAACAGAGAGCTGATGGGCTGAAATCAACAACTTTGCGAAGAAGAGCTTTAAGGTCAAACAAATCAGTAAACCATTCTTTAAAGATTTTTTCTGGGTTAGGGTTTTCTGTTTGCTCAGGAATTCAAACATTCTTCACATTTCCTGATGCAACGCTTACTTTTTAATTCATCACATTTATTTTTGCAGAGAAGCGATATCTGAGATTGAATTTTAGCAGCAAGGTTAGCCTTTCCCACTGTATTATGTAAGGCAGAGAAATTTCTTCATGAAGAGTATAAAGCATACCTAACTTTTAGTTACCTCATCATTCTCTGGTTACAATATCCCTTGCATTGTTTCACTATTAATATTTATTTTTTATTCTAATATATATACTTTCCTAAGCAGAACAGGACAAACCTGTGTCAGATAGGATTTGTACAGATGTTCATCTTAGCGAACTCCTGGGGAAAAAAAGGTAACATTGGGTGCTGACAGATGTGCAGCTCCCTACTGTAACTCATGGTGCTTCACAGGAAGCACTATGACTTTCAGGGACCTCTTCCATCCTGCCAACCCAATAGATGTTCTCTGCTGGCTCTGTGGGGTGGAGGATTGAGCTCCACTTTGGAGCCACTGGCATGTTTGCAGCTTCTCTCCCCTAGTCCCTCTCTGCCCCTTCCAACTCTGGTGCTGTCTTCAGGATGGGAGGGAGGGGAAGAGAGTGGAGGGAGCTCTGTCTGTCATTTGCCCAGTCTGCACTGGGGAAGGGGGTGGATTGGAGGCCCCCCTACCTTGGTTGGCCTCCAATCTGCACACTTCCCCCCTTCAGTGTAGGCAGGGCAAACCCCAGACCAAAGCTCCCTCCCCTTCCTTTCCCCACTTCCATCCTGAAGACAGCACCTGGGGCAGGGCTGGGCATCATGATCCTAATCCTGCCCCCAGGCTGGCACTAACAAAAGTTGAGGAAGGTGCTCCATTTGTTAATGATCAGGCAACTTTAAAGTGCTCTGCAGCTGTGCACTTCTGTCAGGGCATGGCTATAGAGTGCTTTCAGGGAACTGATCATGAAACAAAACATTACTTCCATCAGTGCCTGTGATGTTCATTCTGTGCTTCTCAATAATAGATACTTTAAGCAGTACAGATATAAGATCATTTGGATACTCTGGGCCAGATTTACTGAGTCTTAAGCGGTATTTCAGGGAACTGCCTATAGGAGCAAATGAACTACAGCTGAGTGCCTTCTCAGGGTAGAGGTCACATTGAGGAAAAAGGGCTGGAGGGTGCATTGCAGAACAGAAGTTTGCTCTGCCAATCTTGGCACAGCTTAGAGCATCCCACTGCTATTATTCTCCTTTTTTGGTGCTTGAGAGAATACAAACCCACAAAGTCAGTTTACTTCAACATAGGGCTAAGTTATATACAATAGCTGGCAAGTTTTACAAATTTTCACTTAGCAAAATCTAACTTTAGACCTTCCCTGAGAAAAACTACAATGAAGAGTCCCATTCCCCATATTTTCCTTTAGAAATGTGAAGGAGGTTATCAGTTTCCATACAAGGAAAAAAAGGTATGTTTTTAGCCCTTGATCTTGCAAAGATAGCTCGGGATATTTAAAAATGATGAAAGACAGGTAGGATATAAAAATCCTATTTTTCAACATACACATGTGAGCATGTGCATGCACACACAGGGAGAAACCTTATCTTTCATGAGTCTTGGTATTTAGTCCAAAGAATCACCCCATTAGTCCTCCCCACAATATTTATGCCAGTCTCATGTATGTTGACATAACTGTGTTGGCCAAAAAAAAAAGAAAAGATTACATCTGGGGTATGGTGAGGGCCATAAAATAAAACCAAAACCAAGCCCAGCACAACTGTTTCAGAGACCCATCCAAAATTTGCTAAAGCTGGCTTTGGCAGTTAGCTAACCTCAATATTTGTACTATTCAAAGAATTTCCTAGAGTAAGTATGGAGAATAAAACAAAATCTGCAGCTAGAGCCAAATCTTAGGAGGTGATGAGCTTGGCCTTTGAAGTCACTTACAGTTTAAGGCACCCAGCACCTCACAGAATCTGGCTAATACTGAGAGTCTATTTATCTTGAATAAAACTGACATGACTATATATGACAAAAGGAGAGACAGAGAGGCTGTGGGAAAAAAATACATGTCAAAAAAAGACAACTCTATTGATTTCAATACAATTTCATGTTCTGATACCAGAGCTGAATTTGTCCTTGTAGATAAAATGATAGACTGGACTTACTAAAAATGTGCTACAGAAAATGAAGTAGAAAAATAAATAATGCTTGTTACATTAAAATATAATTATTTTTCTGCCAAAAGTAGGTAGCAATTCTCTTGTATTTTGTTTGTTCTGCCTCTAGGAAGCAGGCAGCGAACTGCTATGAAAATAGGGAATGTTGTTGTTATCTATAGAGAAAAACCAGCCCCTAGTAAAAGTGGAGGTTGAAATCATATAGAATATTATTTCTAACATATCTTTTTACCTTTTTCATTATTACCCTATAATTTTGGACTAGCCCAATTGGATTCAGCTATATTGGGCAACCCCCAAAAAGGGATTAAAGCTGACTGAATTTTCTCTCCTTCTGTTTCATCACAAATTTATATCTGTATCTCTATGTATTTATTTCTGTGTATTATTTATACACACACATATATATACATACAAACAGGCACAGTGTGAGCAAACATGGCCTACAATTTTACAAAGTGAGTTATTCTTTTCTGATAAGAAACTTAAGCTTCTTCTCTGGTGAGACTTGCATTCATTTTCATTAGCATCATTTCTAGTTTATTAATCTCTTCATGATACTGTTTTAAGGAGCATCAGGAGTGGATTTAAAGTCCATGGTAATCAGTGGGAGTCTTCATGAATTTTAGGTCTGGCTCTTGATGCCTGAACGAAATTATTTTTTTTATTAGCAAAGACAACATTGTGCTTTACAAGGGAAGTCAGTGTCATTATCTCCATTTTATACACAAAACCCCTGAAAAATATGTAAGGGCCTAATGGTCTGTTCTTGCACACCTCATTCTTTCATGGCCTAGCTGTAAGACTTTATATTATTTTGACAAGAACACAAAAACTAAATTTTGGATCTGTTCCAGTAACCCATTTGTACATCGAACTGCTGGTAAATTCAGTGAGAATTCTGCCAGCAGGATTAGATATTTCTGTCTAGATGACACTTCTTAGCCATTTTGAGCCCAGTGCTGTAGTGTTCAGGCAGAAGTACCTATGAAGTTAACAGAAAAAGTTTCTCTTCAAAAAGGTTTTGTCATCCTGTCAGAGACTTAAGAGTTGCTGTTCTTGCAGAAAACATTGCACTTTTATCACAGATCAAATACTTTATTTTAGAAAGATCATGTTTTGCTACAGTATTGGCTTGATTTGCAGATATTGAGAATTTGTAACTTCTTGTGAAGTCAATGGCTATTTTTCAAGCTTCACTGACATAAATGGGGCTTTTCCCATTGATTTTAATTGGTTTGGATCAGGTCTGATTGAAACTGTGGGTTCTCAGCACCTCTGAAAGTCATTAACTTCTATTCATCTATATCTTAATGTCAAAATATCTACTTCTCTGCTGTCTACATTTACATAGCTATGCAGAGATATATATGGAGGGCTGGAAGGGCAATTTTCTGAGGGTTACTAAAGGGCTCTGTTCTTTCCCAGTTGCATACTGCTTTTATAGCAGGGCAAACCCTGTGCAGCAAGATGCTGCAAATCAGGGCACCAATCTAGGACTTGCTCTCCATAATTTTTTGCCCCACCTCTCTATAATCTATCTACACATCTGTTGCTATTCAATCTTCATTATAGCTATGTCAGCTTTAGCCCTGCCAGGCTAGTAGTGACCTGCAGAGGGGCACCAAGAGGCACAATCTGCCTACCAAGGAGGTAGTGAGTAAGCCTACCCTTAGCAAACACTCAAGTGATGTAAAGACAGAGCTGCAACACTATTGAGGCTCACCAGCAAACTCCTATATAGTAGCACCCACTCATCAGTGACCCAAATTTATGCTTGTACTACTGTACATGCAGTCACTAACTCCTTTGACCCATTCATGTAATCCAGAAGAAAGGGAAGAAACAGAAAGCATATAGCATTGTGACTCACCTTGACCCTGGATTCAGTGAGATGCACCTTTGAGAGACACACCTGGGGTATTGTTACACCTTCAGGAACATCCTTTAGTCCCAAATCATCCTCTGCTTTCTGCTGCTCGGTCACTGAGAACAGACTGAGATGCTCCAGAAATCACCTCCCTGACTGACAGCACCTCAGATTTACCACATCACCCAAGTCTTGCCAGCTCTTGGAGTGTATTTTGCCAGCTAAAAAAATCACTCTCTTGCCTGGTCGTGTGCTCAGAAATAACAGATTTCCATCCCCCCACACCTTGGAAGAACCCTTGTCCTTATGGCAAGGCTTAAGTATGGTTTCTTACTTACATTGGCCATTTATATTCACTATACATTTGAGTCTTAGGGAGCCCATCCTATACATATAACTCCCTGCTGTCCTTTCTCCCTCCCCTCAAGGGTGTGTCTATTTAGCAGACCAAAAGTCTTTCCTGATTCAGTTATGACCCAGGGAGTATTTGTGATATATTTACATCCTTTCAGACATATCCTATGGATACCATCTCTCACTTAATTTCCCCAGTGTGAAATATGTCCTTACCTGAATAGCCAGGTGTTTTTTCTTGCTACAGGTCTCTCCTTTTAAAAATGTAGATTTATCATTGTCTGGGTTGACCTGTCTCAGTTGCATCAGACTATGTCCAGAAGGGTCTATATGACTGGCCATTAAACATACCAATGTCAGATGTTAATTCTCAGTGATTACTTCTCTCAAGTGTGAATAGGGAAGGAAAATTAAGTTAATCATTGCCTAACTAAACATTCCTGGCCAAAACATGAAACAAAAAAAGGTACATTCATATCAAATACCACAATTCATGCAGAGATAATAATGATAAGGCTAAATGCAGCTTGATGTTACATACAGAGAGGCAATATGTGTCATATCAGAAAGCAAACTCAAGAAAACATTCATGACACCCCATGAACTCTTCAAAATATTGTTGGTTTGTGACAAGTATGTAATAAATACTGAACTCATCTCTCAGCAGTTGTTATATGCATTAAGGTGCCACTAATCATAAGCATGGGTGGATCTACAGTTTTGAAAAGGGGGTGCAGTTAGTATGGTGCATCAGCCTATATTACACAACATATTTTTTCTATATAAGCAGAAACTAGAACCTGTACTAATATGTTATGGGCCTCAGGTTATCTCATTTGGTTTAAGATCAACCCTACTATTCAGGAAATCTTGTTGCACTGACTGTAGGATTGTCTAACACAATAAAACCTCCTTCTCTTAATTTTCCCTTAATAGTAAATAGGCACTAGCCATGACTGAGGAACTATCTTACTTCAAAGTGTGAAATTTCCACCCAGATGCACTACCCAGAGTATGAAAACTGAAGACAGCCAAGCTTCTCGATATGCCACCCTGATAGCTAGTTCCCATAGGCTTACCAGTTGATTAATAGGAGGGGAATATACCTGACTTGATCTCTCAATCAGTTCTCCACCTTAGTGAGTGATGGGAAGAAGGACTCTCCATGCTTTGTTTTCTGGTAACATATTTGTCAACACCAGTAGGCTGTTTCCTTCTTTGTATCTATCCTAGCTGCCCGTCAAACCAAGTGGATCACCTGTGAAGCTAGTCTTCGTAACTCCTGTATTCCAGGTATCCATTGTCAAGAAAGGAAGACATGCTGTCTCTCTCCCTAGACTCTTCTCTCCCTGGTTTCAGGATTAAACCAATCTATCCAACTTAAAAATGAATGCGTTTATACCTCACAAATTATCCTTAGCATCTCGCACAATGTTAGGCTGTATAGGAATTACATAAAATCTATGTATTTCATAGGAAGCACTGGGCAGTGCACCTGAGCTGACCACCGGGAATCCTAATTTTACTGTAACATAAGCAAGGAAAAAATTACTACCCTCCTAGGGCAAAGATGAACAAGCAAATGATAATAATGTTCATACACAAGACTGTACAAAGAGACTATAAATTTAGTGACCTGTTCAGTATCTACCCAGACTTCCACTGCAACTGGCTAATTTTAGGTTGCCAGCCTTAACAAATGAATTTCTTGTCTTCTGACTGTTGTCACCAACATTGGAAATTAATTGAATTCTTAATGCTGTTGCTATAGACTCTTCTTCTGTTTAAGAAAAACTTATCAAGGCAAATCAGGACAAACACAAATTGAATAGATGTTAAGGTTTTCTAGCTGTAATGGACTAGAAAGCATATCCTATTGTTATTATATCCAAAACATTTTGAAAGTACAAGCAGAGGAACGCATCTCTATCATCTGAATTTAATACAGAATCATGTTCTTCTCCTGTCACACAAAGAATTTGTTATAGATTTTATCTGGAATAAAAGCTATGTCAGTAGTGCCACATAATACATTTGTAAAGGTTAGAGATATTTTAACCCTCGTCTGTGACCAGAATTTTAATAGCAAGCATGCTCTCTGAAGCAGTCCTAGTGAGGGAAATGCTTCTGTAGACATTAATGCAAATCAGTGTAGAACAATGCCTACACAATGTTGCAATGGGGTCATTGTAGAATCATGTCCTTGAAATTACAAATTTATGACATAAGTAAAAATATATTATTACAAATTCTGTCAATCTCCTGTCTTTGTCACAGATTTGTGTTGTTGCAATCCAGAGAGATTAAACCATTTTATTGCTTAAACTGTCACGAAGACCTGCAAAAACAGAACAGCAGCATTACTTTAATGACTTTCTTTTTGAAATGTGCATTGTTACAATCCATGCATAATGAACAGTGAATCCACAGAAGTATTGGTTTTATCCATTTCTATTGTAGTTTCCAAAAATTCATGAAGTACTCCATCTTGAACTTCACTAATTAGGGGAACAATTAGAGAAGCAAACATTTCATCAACAGGAGTTCTGTTCACAAGGGGTTTGCAGAATCAGGCTCTATATTTGAAACTGGATGGGCTGTAACATGGAAAATTAAAAGCCTGATGGAGGAAATGGTTATTTCTTTTTATCCAGTTATATTTATGACTGAAACTTTTCTGGCAGAATCTATTTTCTACTTTAATTGCTCTTTATTTCTTTGCTAAACTTGAGAGATTGAAATTTCTATACAATGTAGTGTAGCAGTGATTGTGTAGCTAACAAGGTCACCATACTTTAAAGAGACGAGACTTAGCAAATGGTTTCAACTGAGGAAATGGAATTGAGGGTGTGGGCTTGGTTTACTTAGTTTGGTAGAACAAGTGACTTGAACAATGTTTCCCTAAAATTAACAACAGTAAAAATATCCCAAATGAAATCTCAGGGTCTAGGTCCGTGGCCATAACTAAGTATACTAGTTAAGAATTACTTTGGTATATGGTCATTTTCATCAGAACTGCAAGACTCTTTGGGGATAAATGATGATTTAATTAGTGGACTCCATACACAGTTTCAACTTTTACCTTTTCTCCTTAAAACAAATCTCTAAAAAGCATTGACAGAAGTCTTGTTTTGATTATCTCTTTATCTTTCAGCCATAGATCAGTATCAGGGCATTTTCCCCTTCTTTTTGTTCATAATCCATTATAGAAAATACTGTGGATGTCTGCAGCATGACTAAAACTCCACATTACGTTTGCAATTATCCATAAGATTTGTGTAGCATAAAGCAAAAATGTTTGCTTTAAGGGGACATCTGCTATAAATAAAATGATACCATAAATTTTCAAGACAGCCATCACCTACTTTGTTGTCAGAAAGGCGAAAAGTCTCAGCTTCCCAGCACAGGTTCCTTTTCAGCCTTTTGCCAGTGGGGTCAATAGCGTTTACTTTTGTGCTTTTTATAAGTACCCTCCCCCACTTTAATAAAATTAGCATGTAATGCTTTCGACGCCCGCACATATCAGCTTTCATTCTTCGGGGAAACATGTGAACATCATTAAGACATAGTTTCTCCTTCACTCTCCAAAATATTTCCTTAACAAACTTTATGAAATTCAAACCAGGGGGTTCATGCTGATGCTATCTTTATTAAAGTGGCATCTGTTAATGCTGGTAAATGTAAGCATCTGTCATCATTTCTGGTACAACCCCTTATTTTCAGGGGCTAGGAGACATCAATCTGGACTTAACATTTGTAATAAAGGTGCCATCTGAGGAGCAAGACCAAATGTTTAATTTGATTTTCTTCTTATGATTCAACCCCGCTCATCTCCCACTTAGGAGGCAGGGCGCAGGAGCAGAAGAGAACTTTTGTTTTAACATGGTTTGTAGTGTTCTGTTGCATTACAGGCTGTATTATGCCTTCAAGGCTCAGGACCATAAAGAGTGAAAAGGTGTATTGCTTGGGCAGAGGAAGGAACCTACCAGGTGTACATAGGGAGGGTGGAAGTTGTTAAGCCCTTTACAAGGCTGTTATATGTTCTGCTAGCTCTCCAGGTCAGTATGTTTGTATGTGTGGGAGGAGGTTGGAACAAGCTGTTTGCCTCACCCATTTTGAAGAGGCTAACATAATGTTGCTTAATGTTCTGGAAAGTTCATGGTTAGTTATTATGCTTGACATCTGCACAAGAGTTTAAAAGAGGCTTTGTGTGTGTGGGTGCCTTTACTTCATAAGGTCCATACAAAAAAACTTCAAACATCTGAATAGCTGGGACCCTTTAATCTCTTTTAAACTGCTTGGAACATTTTAAACATGTTGGCTTCCTTGTCCAACAAAAAGAAAAGGTACCTTTCAAGTTGTAAGGGAGTTTTCTTTGTTAGCAAGATAACCTCGATATTTCTTTTTACTTGGCTTGGGCTGGAATAACTGCTTTCTGATTGATAGGCTAAGTAAATTATTTTAGGAATGAATTAAGGTACTCGGTCCTATTAGCTCAAGTATGAGCAACAAGCAGTTGTGGGAATGTGTCTACAGTACAGCTGTTTGCACTGGTGTTCTGCAAGGGGAGCTCACTACACTTGCAAATTGCTGCTGCTTTTGCCATTAAAATCCCTGCTCATCATGGTTGGAATTGGCCAGTCAAGTACACTACTGCCTGTTCTGAAAAATCATACATTAAAAACCAATGGGCCAGATCCCCCTTGAAACTGAGCTTGTGTAATAAATCATGAGATTTAAAAAATAATATACATGAGCTTTTAAAAATAAGAAATGTAACAGCCTCTTCATTTGCCTTCTGGGTTTGCCTTTGTCTTTTGCCTTTGTCTTTAGGGTTCTGGGTTGCCCACAGACATGCTCATTGGCATTCTAATTACAACTCATCAGAGCCAAATCGATGACTGGAGTCTGCTCCATGCTCTGATTGGACCGCTCCAGCTTCTCCTCATCATCACATGTATCAATATTCCCCACATTTCAAAATGACTGTGGGGGCACTTTAAATTTTGCCAAGTGAGCTTTAGTTAAAGTGCCCCTGTGGCCATTTTGAAATGTGGAGGTGGTGGCTTAATACACATGATGGTGAGCTGTTTTAATTAGAGCCACTCTCCAGGAACCTTTCTAATTAAAATGCTCCTCCCCTCTACCTCCAAGCATATATATAGGCAGCCCTGGTTTCCAAGCATTTCTCTCGAACCACAGGACCAAGAAATTTCTTTTTTTTCTTTTTAATTTTTTAAATATGAATACCGAGATTCTCATGTAATCCCATGCCTGAAAGATCTGGGGCCTTAAGCAAATCATCAAATGTTGTGAGACTTGAGACAAAACCTGAGAGCTGGCAACACAATACTAATCTAGTATTCAGTGCCTCTGTCCCCTTGCTTCTCTGTCATTGGAGAAAAAACTCATTCTAGGAAAAGTCAGAAGCTGGGAGACAGTTACATTTTGCTTGGATTCCTCTACTTTCTTTCTGGTGTAAAAGGAGATGGTAAAATATATTTGTCAGATAGATATAGCTCACAGAACTGTATTCATCAGATAATATTTCATTAAGAAGAGTTCACAGCTAATGCTGACACATATGCCATGGTTGGCCAGTGCACACAGGAAAAGAAAAGACAAAATATAATGAAATGGTTTAATTAGGCCATAATTTTATTAATTTAACTTGTCTGGGAACGACAGCAATAACTGGTACAAAGCAGGTTATAATTCCTTCATAAATTGTTTCCACCTAGTGGAATTTCTTCCCAGCTGGTTCCCAGCTGCTTGCTAAAACGTTTCTACTTTGTCCTGTAAGAGAGATAAGGAGCTGGGGGGAAAAAAGGAAGTTATCTCCTTCCTCATACAAGATATTAGGAGTCTCTAGTCTGTTCCCCTGGTGTCTTAGGTAACCCGCATTCATTTCTAACGCTGGTTTATTAGGGAACATAACCTTCTGTGAAATATAATGGACGTGCCTTTTACAGACCTGACACACTTTAAACATCAACTCCTGAGCATCCCTGCTGGATTTTTGTCTTGTTCCAAGCGATCTGATTGTGAGGAAAAATGCCTTCCTAGTCAGTAGAACTATATCAACGCTAAGGCTTTTTTTTGGTGGAGATAGGCATATATCACTAAGATATTAACTGAAAATAATCTTTAAAGCAATGTATGCTACTGATCTGATATATAAGTACATAAAAATATGAGGGGAACTACTTCAATATTTTAAATAGAGCTGATTGGAAATTTTACACTAGAACATTTTTTCTGGCAGAAAATGCTGAATTGATGAAAACAAAAATTTTGAAGGAAATACATTTGTTATGACCAATTAAAAAAAATGGAATGAAGCATTCCAAAGGATCAAAATGTTCCTTAGCAAAATGAAACACTTATGGTTTTCCATTTCAAAATTAGTTTGTTTTTCAATTATTTTATTTTATAATATGTATTATATAAGCGTGCCATTAAAAAAAAGTTATATATTGACATGATATACAATATTTCAATCAAACTAAAGTGTATTTTTTTGCTGGAATATTATAATTTTGAAAATTCTTGTTTGTGTTGCCTTTGGAATGGAAAAACAGAAATCACAGATTTTTCCATGAGACAGAAAATTACTTAAAATTTGAACACCCTTTTTGTATTTGTTCTTCAGGAAAAACATTCCTATCAGCCCACGCCCTGAATGTTTGGGGTGCCTATTCAACAAAAAAGCATTGCTTGTTGACTGCAGAATGGAATCAGTTTTGAAATACAAGAAACACAATTTGTGCAGAGTTTCTTAACGTTGCAGAATTAGGACTTAAGCTTGCAAAGAAACCCCTGAACACACAGACTTACTTACATTCCTCATGTGCATAAATTTTGTAGGTCTGGCTTTATTGTGCAAAGTTTCTTATGTGGCTTTCAAGGATGATCTCTAAACAAACTTTATTAAATCACAAAGGCCAAAATAAAAGATTTAAATAGATTCTATTTTGTAAATGGTTTAGACCTTAAAATTGTCATTTAATACAGCAAACATTTGTGAGCAGTTTATTAGAAAAAGACACCAGGCTGATCAAATTTAAGGAAAACTGGCAAGTAAATTTTAACCAGATGCTGCAATGATTCTTTCTGTTTCAATAAGAACCCAATCCAGCAAACTTTATGCAAGTGCTTAACTGTACCATTATGAATATTTTCATTGAAATCAACAGGGAAAAGTTAGCTTTGCCCATAAATGTGTTCAGGATTGGGGCCTAAGTATATATTTTTAAATGCATGCTTAAGTAATATTAAAAAAACTTCTAGGAAAAAAGTCCAAGTTATTATTCTGGTGGTACCCGTTCAAAAGACAAGTATCAGCTAAAACTTCAGTGGCAAGAAATGTTATTGATATTTATTTTTTTCAAAATACTTTTCCTTTCTCTTATGGCCTCACATTCTTGCCATGTTTTCTGGATTCCTTTATCATCTCTTGTGTTGCATCCTACATTATATGTAAGAGGTTAAAAAACTTTCCAGTATTACCCTAAATTACAAGGTATGCAGTATCATCACTAATATGTGAAGGAAGCTTTTGCATTTCTGTAGTGATTTATTCCCATTTGCATGTGTGAGAAAGATCCCTTCATCAAAGCTAAGCCTTGTTCTCAGAAGATTTAGCTTATGATGTGAAGATATGATATAAACCTGTTTGGTGCATTGACCTTAATGCACAAACAAACCACCTCTGTCAGCTAGTCTATATCTCTCACAGACACTCGTGTTTAAGAAAACTTTCGATGTTTTTGTGGTTTATATCTTGATATTCTACCACAAAAATGGATTCTTTTATCTAGTCAATTCTCTACTATATTTCAGCTTTAGCACATGGGGAAATTTATCAGTATTTTCAAAAGAGCATAAGCAACTTAGGAATTTGCCTCTGTCTTTCAGTGAGAATTGGGCACCTAATTCCCTTAGTCTTATTGAAAACAGTCTGAATGACTTTTTATTTATAGTATTTATATTCATATGTAGCACCTTGTTGTTTTCTATGTGTAATTTTTTACTTCCAGGTAAATATCGTTTTATCTACTGATTTATGTGTAAACTTTTTCAAAAAGATTTTAGGCATCAATGAACAAATGTAAAAGTAGCTCATATTTACGCATATTCCCATTTATTTCAGTAGAAGTGAAGTGCCCACAAACCTTTATGGATCCAGATGTAGTACCTTAACTGCATATAGTATCTCATGGGCTTTGAAACATCTGTATGGAAATTATCAGTCTTACTTTCAGCTATCTCAAAGAAAATCCAGAATAATTAGATAGATATTCTCCATTAAAAATGCTGTGCTGAAAATCTTTTCCTGGCATGTGAAAGATTTTGTAAGTCAGTATAGAGGTTTTAAATTAAAATACCTAATTTTGCTTTAGAATGGAAAAGATCAGTGTGTAACAGTGTATAAAGATCTATAACTCAAGAACTATTTTTAGCTCTTCTTTACCTACTATCAAGAATGGGCTAGGGTATGTAATGACACCAAAGCAATTCCTAAGTTCATATATAAACTTAAAAGGGTACCATATTTATTCAATACAAGATGAGGTCCCCCCACCAATCCACGTGGGGAAAAAAGCCCCTCATCTTATATTTGCATACAAGGACACCTCATTAAATATATCATCTATCATGAAACTGCTGCCAAAAGCTGTATGTGCTCAGTAATGGAAACCAGCTATGAAGCTGATTAAATGTAGACGACATTGAGCGTGACTATAAAGCACACAGCCCATATTGGGCAAGTGTACTGACAAGAACCATTTTTTTTGGCCCTTAAAAGCAAACAGGCAAATGTTCCCTTCACTGGCACCGGGCCTGGCAGCACTGCAGTACCCGGCTGGTACTGGGAAGGCCAGAGCCAGCCCTGACACCCTCCTCTCGGTGCTAAAAATGCTTAATCTTAGCCAAAAGCTGAGATACTGATGGGAACCTACCACAAAGATAAGTTATTTGCACATACACACGGACTATATTATTTGCGTGACTCAGCCAGAGTCACTTTAGCCAATATAACATTAATAAAATCTTTGTACCGCAATAGAACTTCATGTAATTTTTATACCATATATTTGAAAACTGTTGCGGAAAGATATTTTTTATATATTTTATATATTTTATATATATACTTATATATATTTTCTTATAAATCTATGTAATAGATATAGGCCAAGAATGGAAAGTATTGCAGTATTACATTGGAAAGGGGTTATTATTAGGTTCATACTGATATAAAATACTCATATCAATCTGGCCCTTCTGGTTTTAAGACATAAAATGTTAATCTGTAACTCAAAGACAGCACAATAATCTGAAGTGAAGAAATTTCTGAAGGAACTGTTATTCTTACAAAGGACTTGTCCTTTCTTATGGTGCTACTTAACTGACGCAGAAATGGAACACAGGCAGTATGAATTGTAACAAAAACTGTATGATTCATATGATCAAAAACTGTATTAATTGGTAACAGTGTACATTAAAAATAGGTTTGGCGATCATAACTGTAGTAAGATGACAGGGGTTGTTGTTGATCCCCACTAGCAGGAGGGTTTTAACTCTAAAAGCTGATTAATTCCTGCTGAATCACTGTAGTAGTTTTGGGTTATTAGCCCTGTCTTCAAGGTGAAAGTAACTCTTTAAGGCGAGAATGCTGGAATGCGGGACAGATGTTCTGGAGAAAAACCCTGATACAGAGAGGAAGAATTGTTTGATGGTTAGGACACTATGCCAGTGCTCGGGAGACCCAGGCTCAGTTCCCTGGTCTGCTACAGCCTTCTTGTCAGAAGTCATTTCTGTCATAATGCCTCAGTTCCTTTGCAGTAAAATGGAAATAATAGTGCTTCTCTACTTCACAGGGGTCTTGTAAAGATGATGCATTGGCAATTGAGGGACATGCAGAAATTGGGTCATAAGTACTCAGGAAAGATAGATTGTTTACAAGCTCTAATACACATGCTTGTCCTTATTGAGAGAACCCTGGCTTGACTGAAGTCAATAGCAAAACTCACATTGCCTTCGATGTAGCCAGGATTTCATTCAGTATACAGGATGGCCCTGACTACTGTCCTGTATAAGCTGTGCCAAACCTGGAGTATTTTGTACACTCTATAAAATATAACCCTTCATGCATTCATTCAATGAGTCCCTCTGTGTCACTTACTTTTCCCCCCCATGCACGCATGTAATGTGCCTATAATTTCCTTGATGATTTTCATCCCTTGTTTTAATATTGCAACCATATTTGCTGGCTTAGAGCCTGGTCTCTTGGACTCATCTGACAGTATGTGCTTTCATTTGCTATTCAACTATTGTACCGTCCTCTGTGATTTGGTTTCATATCCCTACTTGTATTCTTTAAAACTTCCTCCTTGACTTCTCTCTTCCCTCGGCAGAACTAAAAAACAAAACTTGGATTAATGTGGTTTGCATTTACAGTGTGTCTCATTTAAAAGTTTTTTTTTTCTCTCTTGCATTTTCAATATCTTTATCTGCTCTGAAACATAATTCAGTTTCAATTTATATACTGTTTTTTAACATCAAGCAGTTCAAAGTCCTTCATAAAATGGAGGAGGAAGAAGCCAAATCTGAACAGTCCTTGCAAATAGAAAATTTTTCAGGTTAGATTTAAATTGAGATACCATACGGGCATTCTACATATTAACATGTTTTTTTCCCTTAACTCTCAATGTTTTGTACTTTATTTGTTTGCCTGTAGAAGTGTTAGACTAAATGTTTTCCTTTTTTTTGGGGAGGGGGAATTCCTTGGCTGTTAATTGTTTTACATGTTTATGTAATGGATTAGTATTTTTCATTACAGCTTTTCATGTATACATTTATTCAAGATATTTGCCATGATTTCATAGTTAGGTTATTTTTTTTTTTTTTTTACAGATGGACCAGAACTACACTTGAATAGCTGAACAACACTTCCCTCATTTCTTAAAAATAATTTGTCTATAATGTAATGTCCCCTGAGATAAAGAGGAAGTTGCACTGAATACAAATGGGATTTTTTTTTACTGAGGCTACTGGACACAGACAGAACTTGTAATTCCCTCTGGCACTGCAGCTCCTAGAATAACTAAACACAACCTGACCTGTCTAGTGCTAATACACAAGGTCTTCCTAAACCCTGGCCTGGAAAATAGATTGTGGAAGGGACTTTGATTATATAACCAGAACACTTTCAGGTGCATGGGGTATTATTATAGGGTTTCCTGCTCCAGTAATTAATTCCATGTGATGCAGCACTGTTGTGCCATGGCTCTCAGACACAACACAACTAATTCCCCTGATTACAAATAATTTTATCATGAGAAACATCCCACACTGTGGTTCCCAGATAGAGAGTTATACTTACTATAGGTGGAATATACTTACTATGGAGTACCTAATAATCAATTATTTCTATAATAATAGGTTGAGGATGAAGGTCAAACTAAAGAGGAAGAAAACAAGGTAGGAGAAAACATCTACCACATCCACCCTATAACTTGAGAGATATTTATGAAGCAACACTTTGCTGTGAAAAATGTACAAATAAAAATGGGTTATTTGGTGATAACATAAATTATTTTTCCTTGAAAAGTCAAACAGCAAACTTCCAGCATTTTGTTCTGCAGCAGTAAGACATGGCACTGGGCATTAGGCTTACATGAGTGTAGATGACATATACCAGCCACAGCAGACAGTAATAGAGGTTTTTAAACAGCTAGTGACTTCATAATCCTATTCTGTGTCTTAGGCGAAGTATAGACATTTACTGACTTTTACAGACTTTTACAGGTATAAGTGCTTGGAAACCAGTCTGATCCCATAACAGTACAGAAGCTCAGTGTCCACTCACCAGGGTGTGGGAAGCCCTGGGGTGGTGTGCAGTAGCCCACCCAGAGACCCCCATGCCCTCTTAAGTGAGCACAGCCACAGGGAGCATGACTGGGCTACAAAGGACAGGCAAGCATGGTTGTCGCTGCTGCCTGCAGTTGTCAAATGCCTGTGGTTTATGATGATGGGGACGGGGGGAGAGGTGTCTTGCCATGCCCAGCAGCCAATCAAGGGTGGCATGACCACTCAGCTGTGGATGGCTGTGCTTTGCAGTCTCTGGCAGCATGGGGAACCTGCTGGGAGACACACAGGAGCACCCCCAACCTGCTGGTCTTGGCAAGTGCAGACAGCCTGTGTCCTCCCCCCGCCCCAAACCAAAGGGTGAACATGTGTTCAGTTTGCTCCTGAACTAACCTATATCAGTTAGAGAAACCCATGTAAGTTTGACTGATTCTTCCTCGGGCTTTTTGAACATCTGTATGTAGTCTTATGCCATCTCTGGGATGCTCCTTTCCAGGATATTCTCATCCAAAGGTCACTGGGGTAACAAGCTGAAGAAGAGAAACAGTTGGTCAAAGACGGACATTTCAACTAATGCACAGTAATTTTTATTCAACTGATATTATTCATTCCTTTTCTTTCACAAGTAGGGAAGTACATTGATCTTCCTTTCATTACTCCTCCAGTAATATACAGATATCACTACTTAGAAACTCACAAAACATTGTTCAAAGGAAGGCATTCTCCTCCTTTCACTCTAACAAAAGATTTTTTAGGTATTACAAGGAAATGTTTTGCTTGAGGATACACTGAGAAATTAGATTAAACCTTTGTTATTTGACTCCATTCATTGGCTACTGAACATTTACTCCAATCTAGCCCAGTCACTTGCATTGTGCTTTGTAAAGAATGGAGGCCTTAGCTGGATGTATTTCTATCTGAAAAAATATTTGAAAGATCTTTGATTATATTTTTTCTCATTTTCCTGCTGCCACCAGGGGGAGCTCCAGGTTTCAGCAGCCCTCTTCAAAAGCTAGCCCTGCTCACTGCTCTCTGGCTAGCCACTTCCATGCCCAGGAGCAGTGTTCCCAGCACAGGGACAGCACATAATAGTGCTCTCTTTGCCCATTCTGCATCTCCATGCTATGAGTGCTCCAGCCACTGCCCCTGGCAGCAATAACCAGCATTGTAGGCTCCTGCTGGCCACTGTGGTGATCCTGATGGACCTGTGTGCTGAGAGCCACCTGGCCCATGGCCATCTCTCACCTCCTGGATCCTCCAAGCACAGTGACCTTCTGCCAGACTGCCGTGTGCTGTCCCAGGGCCACTGCTGCTCACTTGCTGCCTTTTACCCATCTGCCAGGCTGGATCCCAGCAGGGACACTGGTGACAGACTCCATGATGTCACCACTGGTGTTGCCATTGCTCTCCTGGGTGTCCATCCCTGCTGCCTCTGGGACCACTGGGCCAGCGAGAACTGGTGGCAGCATGTTGTCCTGTATACCTGAGATGACGAGCAGTGGCTGAGGCCTTCTGCATGACCTGGGCTACCTTCCAGGATCTCCTAGAGCAGCTCCAGCCACACCTGGACTGGTAGGACACTGGCATGAGGCCACCCTTCACCATGGATACCCACCTGTCCCTCACCTTGCTTAAGCTGGCCATACCTGCCAGCCTGTGGTACATCAGCCACCAGAGAGGCCATCCTGGAGGTGCTTGAGGCCCTCCAAGACACACTGAAGGACACCATGATCCATGTGCATGACCCCCTGGCAGTGGTGGTGGGGTTCTGTGTCGTGGGATTCCCCCAGTGCATTGGGACCCTGGATGAGACCCACATCACCTGCCCACCTCATGGAGATCCATCCCTATTACAGCCAGAGGGGCTTTCACTCTGTGGTGCTCCAGGCTATTGTGGACCACCATGGAGACTTCAAGCATGCTAGTGCCAGCTGGGTGGGCAGCACACATGACATCTGCATTTTCAGGAACTCCAGCCTGCTGGTCCTGGTGATTAGGCACTTTGTGTTGGGGGTGCCAGACCTGCAGCTGGGTGCTGTGGTGGTTCCATCTCTCCTCACTGAGGACCCTGCATACATGCTTCTGCTCTGGTTTATACAGTCCTACACTGGCTACCTGAACCCCTGCCAGGCACACTTTAACCAAAGCCTGGGCCAGATTTGTGCCCTGGTGGAGTGTGCCTTCAGCTGTATCAGAAACTGAATTAATGTAGCTCGTGTTAACATACAGTGTAATAATAGTGAAATGTAGCCATGTTAGTCTTGTCCTGTAAGCAACTTGAAAACTGCATTTTGTATCTTTCTGCTTGGCAGAAGTGAATAAACTCTGCATAGCTTTTATGTATAAGTGTGTGTTAAAGGGTGAATGGTAAGAAAATAACATAGAGATGGGAGAAAAAAAATTAACTGCTTATGTAAGCAACAAGGCACCAAACGTAAGTTACCAGTCAGTAAACTAATTAATAAATGTCTGAAGAATCCCTTTCAGGCCTAGGGCACAAAAAGATAACAAGGAGAAGGAATGCACCCATCCTGCCAGATGGGCAGCAAGGACACTCCAAGGCTAAAATACCAACTTTGATGACCAAATTGACCTCAGGCTGAGGTAAGCTGAATACTAAAAAACCCCCAAAACAACTCCAAAAACAGAAGCTGGGTATGGAAAAACCCCAAAGCACTGAAACAAAGGATGCCAACCCCTATAAAAGAGAACTTTGAAAATGCCAAGTTGGGTGAGTCTCTCTCTCAGCTGCTGTTTCATCAAAGCACAGACACGTCTGTTTCACCCCACTCCAAGTTGTTATCTACAGGATCTTTCTCTCATAATAACCAACCTACCTGCTATCTGCATCTTCTCTCAATAAGGCCAGGGCTGGCCACCCAGTGCTATTATTAAACAACTGCTGCTGGTAACTATAATGTCTAAATGGAATGGTTGTTTTGTGTTTGTGTGTGCCTGTGTATAAGTTTTGTGCATGATAATCTGTGTGTCTATATGAGTAGTGTGTCCAAACCTCTATGTCTAATTCATGTAAGCAAGAAAAGCAGCATTTTGCTTTATCCCCCTTTATAAGGTTTCACTCGTGATTTGGCATTTAAAATTTAAAGTAACACAGCCATTTGAATGGATGTTGGTGCACCCTCATTTCGCACCCTGAGTTCACTGAGAACAACCTCCCCCAGGTCATCGTTGTGGCCTTTGTGCTGAATAACATCTGTGAGGCCCAGAAGGAGTTCTGCAAGGACTGAGCAAAGGAGGTGCCATGTGTAGAGGATCCCTGGTAGCAGGAGTACTATCTGCATGGCAGCAGCACCTCCACACCCCTGCCAAGGCCCCAGGACAGCCACAAACCCATCAGTGGGGGACCAGGGCACCAGATGCAGGAGGCACTAGCCAACCACCTCCTCCAGCACTCCCCACTGTAGCCCAAGTGCACCACCACCCAAGAACCCCCCATCCCCTCTGCCCACCCCCAGCACCATGCTCATACATGTCTCAGAAGAACAAGCTTTTATTTTCTTCATATCAATCAGAGCTCCCCTCTCTTCCCAGATTCCCCATCCCCCCTCCCCCAACAAACAGAGCCCCTCCACCACCCACCCCACCCACCAA
>NW_017728993.1:32340089-32350018 GCF_001723915.1 Gavialis gangeticus | reverse complement strand
CACCCACCCCACCCACCAACAATAAAATACCTTCTCCCCTCTGAAAACTTTATACAGTGTTCTTTGTGTGCTGTCCTGCGGTGGGGGGCTGTGGGGTGGGGTGCTAGGGGGCAGAGCCTGTGGACAGTTGGTTAGCACCCTGGCCTTTGGTCATTCCCCCATGGGTGCACATGCTGTAGCAAGTGTGGCAGGTGGGGAACATGTCCAGTGGTGATGGTGGCTGGTGCTCCCCTGGCGTGGGTGGCTCCCCCTCCAGCAGCTGGTGTCCAAGGCCAGGAGGTCCAGAGTGTAGTCCTGACCTTGCTGCTGGAGGCAGTGCAGGACCTCCTCCCAGGCCCAGGTGGGGGCCTGCTGCTGGATGGCAGGTGGCTGCCAGGAAGCAGGTGGGGTAGGGTCAGGGACCAGCCAGTGGGGAGCATGAAGGTCACCACCAGAGCCAGAACAGTGTCCAGCACCCAGCAGTCATCTGTGACCTGCACTGCTGAGGCCAGGATGATGTTCTGCTACCACAGCACCTCCACCCACTTGCGCTCCACTACTTTACTGCTCTTCAGTCTAATGATCCTGGCTTGATTCTCTCTTCTCTCTTTAAAGAGGTTTGTCTCATTCCTCTCTCTTTCAGAGGAAACATCCTTTCCCACTTCTTTTTAAAATTCTAAGAGTGTTGGCTTACACCATTATTCTCTGCCAATATGACTGCCCAACTTTGTTCTGTTCTGATATCCTGCATCACTGTGCTATACTTGGCCTCAACTCAGATTTAAGCTCAATAACCAGGTGACTCTATATGAGATGTTTCCTGCAGAGTAAACTAATTAGTTCTTTAGTAACTGTCTTGTCTAAATGTCTGTAGTAAAGGTCTATACATGTGGCCCTATTAGGCTGGAGGAAACGATTTAACTCCATAGCAGGGTAGTACTTGTAAATAGAAATATTATCCTGCTGCGGAGTTTTTTTACTCTGCAGCACTGCACACGTAGACACTGATGCAGCTGGCTGGGACACAAAGGTGGTTCAGTGAGGGGGTGCCTGCTGGCTAGCCCCGTACTGGAGCACCCTTGTGCCCCAGCCAGCTCCTCTGCAGCACATTGAGCCAGGTCAGAGCAGCTTCAGGCTGGCAGGCTGGCCTCCCTCCCCGTCCCCTGTCAGCCGAGGCTGCTCTGATGCAGTTCAAAGTGCTGCGGTCCTGGGCACACATGTAAACGTGGTGCCCGGGAGCAATAAACTATAGCGCAGAAGTGCTGTCTTGTATAAAGTGCTGGAGTTTATTGCTTCACATTAATATGCATGTGTAGATACACCTACCCTACTCCTCTTTGCTCTGATGGGGCCATCCTATTGAAATACTTTGCAAGGAACCTAATCAGGCAGTTCTCCACTGTTTTCTCAAACTGCCGTACCGTGTTTTTCAGTGGTAACAGTTATAGATTGGTTAGTTCTGTTTTGGAAAGTAGTTCTGAAACCTAACTAGTGTAAGTCTGTATCTATACCTCAGGTGCTAGAAACAATTTGATCTGCATAAGATGTATCCAGGCATCTGCTTTCACATTATACAGAGGGACATCCATTTATACATTACCTTGAATTACCTGTATAAACCCATCATAAACTTCATCAGTAGTGGCCTAGCAGCATTTGATGGCTTGGGATAAGACTTTTAAAAATGGGCTCATTAGGTCAAGAGCACCTCTTATTAAAACAAGACTCTAGCAGGCAATGGCCCAATCACATTATGGATTCCTAAAGTTAGTAATAGCAACAGAACTAGCAGTAGTAGGAAATTTTCAAAAAATATGACTAATATAGACATATAAATATGACTAATATAGTGAATGTTATGGATGATTATTGTTATACTTTTGTTAATTAGTCTACTTGTAAAGTGCTGCAAAAGTGTTGAATTGTTTGGCCAGCTATTTATATTAATATTAAATGTGGATACACATTTTTACAACTATGTCAAAACTGTAATCCTACACACTGGCTATCGACATATTCTGGCCGTTATAATAATTTTCAGTATTGACGTACATTTATTATTTTTCCCTTTAATGTAGCTTTTGCTCAGAATAAGTCAGTATTAATAGTAGTCTTATTATGAAGGAGAAAAAAGAAAAGAACTTGAATTTAAAAATCAGAATATCCAATTAATCTGTAAAAGGCCTTTTTGAATTCTATAAATTAGTCTCTCTCTATGTCCTAGCCTATGTATTCATGCCATCCCAATGCTTAATCTATTTAGGATTATTAAAAAATATAAATTCTAATGATGACAGTTTTGTGCATTCCTGTGAGCTATTACTTGATTGAAGCATCACAAATTTTAACCAAAGTGTTTCTATGAATCACAGCAAGATAAAAATATTTGACTTCATAAATCTTTTATTTCTGAGTGACTGATGAAAAAGAAAAGGTCTATAAAGCCATGAATACCTATTTTAGTAAGTGATGCAAAAAATTCTATAAAGAAATAATTGATAATCTTGAGATTAGTGACAGAAAATTATAAATCTGTCTCTTTTATGAAGTCTTTTGTGTGAAATATGGAATGGTTTGAGCTATAAAATATGAGTTTACCAGCAGGAGACTCAATCAACAGCTTTGAACACAATATTTTAGGATGACGCTGGAAGCCAATACTATAGAGATGTGATTTTGAAATTTTGTTTATTTATATATTTTTTCTTTTGTCTGGACTCTGTTAAAATACATTTTACAATATTAATAGTAACTGCCATAGATAATTACTGTTGTTACGTGCATGCTTTAACATGTAGTTCTAACACCTTCTCTCAATGGTCTTGAAAGACACCATTTAATATTTGTAGATATTGTGTCGTTCTATATCTTAAAACAATAAACACCATGTCAGAGGCTCCAAGGAATAATAAAATATTAATTTGATGGCAAAACATTAAGTGGCTTAAAGAAAGAAGCTGTTGTTTATCCCATGAGTATCTTTTAAGACATAGATGTCTATCTTTGAATGTGTCTATTCTTAGCCAAACTAACCACACATAATGAGACCTAAGTAACTGTCCAACTTCAATCATGCAGTTCACTTATGGAAAACCACGAATTTCTTTTTTTCTATAGGGCTTCAGTATTAAAAAGTCCATTTTCTTATCCCCAAGCCTTCTGGTTTTGACAGCATTGTAAAAAAGATAATGTATATTTTTGTTAACACTGGAGAAAAGGCATCTACTTAAAGAAATGACACTCCCTTCACATATGGTAAAGAGAGCACAAGAAGTGTGTAGTTTTAATATGCTACAGCATAATTCATTGAGGAACCATAAATGCCTGCCTGACCACTACTAGAAAAACAAATATACTGGACATATCCTGGAAGGGGAGGTTGGGGGAGCTAGATCTTCTACTGATGTCAATACATTCCATTGGAGGTAAAGATCTGATGAAGAATGTTTTGCATTTGAAAGTTTGTTTAACTCTATCCCAACTACATAGTTGGTCCAATAAAGGATATCACCCTCAGGAGTCCTTGCCTCTTGCATAACTTCTGGACGACCATGGCTATAACACAGGGGCAGGCATTTATTTTGGCTGAAGGGCCACTAAATGAGTTTTGGGGACCTGTTGAGGGCCACATTAATCTCTCCTCTCCCCCCCCCCCCCCCTTTGTGCAGAACCCATCTGGGGTTGTAGTTCAGCAGGAGACCCAAAGCTCAGCTGTGGACCCAGACAGGGACTTCTTTCATGGTGGGCAGGTGGCAACATCAGTTGAGGGCATGTTCTGGAGCCTGATGTGGAACCTGTCAGTGGTCTCACAGCTGACACTGCCGCCCACCCAGTGTGGTAGAGGCTCCTGTTTGGGTCCACAGCTGATGCTGCTGACAGGTTCTGTATCAGGGCTCTGGGCAGGAGCTTCCACTGCTCTGGGATGGTAATGGGGTCAGCTGTGGACACTGTCAGAAAGTTCTGCATTGGGGCTTTTAAACCTACTGACTGCATGAGCAGCTGATGCTGTCACTCGCCTGCTGTGGTAGAAGTCCACCTGGGTCCACAGCAGATGCTGCTGCATCAAGGGCTGATGATGCTGGGTAGAAGCAGACTCATTCACCCACCCAACACCACAGGGCCACCAGAGCCACCAGCTGCCCACAAGCCAGATCCAATGAGTTGGTGGCTGCCCACCTATGGGCTGGATAATATCTGTTGGTGGGCTGGATCTGGCCTGTGGGCCATAATTTGCTTACCCCTGCTGTAACATTGCACTTACACTACCAATAGAGGTAAACCAGTTTACCTAAACCAGTTCAAGACCTGGCCCACTGAAGTCACTGTCAATGTGGGCTTTATTTTCTCACCCACTTTAAGTAACCATTCACCAAGGAACTTCAGGGAGTATGCCATTTAAAATAGATGGCACAATATGGGCATAGTATTATAATCATAGGATGAACTAAATAGGATTGGTATAATATAAACAGGTATGGAATCTGAATATTGTTTACTGATTGTGAGCAATTATGATACATTGAGAAGCCATAATCAAAGCATTTAAAAAAAATCATCTAATTTATTGTAAATCAAAAATTAAAACTGTAAATTCCTGCCAGATCTCTTTTAGTAAAAATTACTGGGAATGGTACCTGTTTTTAATCATTTACCATAAATTTAAACAAGCCAAAGTAAATCAGACAATGTGTCACTCTCAGGTAGCAATTCCCCAAATCAGTTAGGCCCATTGAATCTTTATTGAAAGTCAAGAATGGTTGGAAAGTCCAACCCTAACAGCCGACTGGATTAGCGTAGTTAAGGCACAGCACATTCTCAGCCAGCAGCACACAGGGGATGCTGGTCAGATCATTCATGTCCAACTTTGGCTCCTCAGCTTGAATGACAAGTTATCCATTCACACCTTGGCCAAGCAGGTGAAGCCTTTTGCAAGAGCCCAGAGTAGATTTTGAACTCATGCATTTGGAGCCCTATCACTTTGCCACTACAACCCCTAATTCCATGTTGTGCCTTTGAAAATCTTCTCTTCTAAATGTGTTTCTTTAAAACAAAGTTAAAAAGGAGAGAGGAAAAAAACCTGACACGTCCCATTGAAAACACAACTAACTAGCAGCTTCAAAGCAGCAAGTTATAGGTATTAATAAAAGTGAAAGATGTAGCATAAGCAGGAGTCAGGATAAGGTGATGAGTGTGGCCACATAGGAGGAGAAAGTGGTAAAAAAAACCCAAGAATGGCACTTTCCCCTTGCTTTAGAATACATAAAGGAAGAAGCATTAAGCTGTACACAGAAGATCATGATTCCATTGAGAGGTTCTGGTGACATTAATATTCTTCTTACCATAACCCCTTGAAGTTAATGTCATCAGAACCACAAGATGGAATTACAATCTAAGATCCATTAAAGAAAATGGATGCATCTGGCTTTCACATTGTGTAAGCCCCTTGAACCCAGTCATTCTAGGACTGCGAAGCCTAGCAGCTGGAAGTAGTTTTTGCTAAGTCATGCTCTTGGTATGTACAGCTTAACAGTATTCATAATTCTCACAATTAGTATTAGTATTCTAATTATTATTAGAAAGATGGTTGGCTTCCAATTGCTGATGTGCTATGTATGTTTGGTTATGCACATGTTGACTGTTTCAATAGCAGTGGAGGCAAAGAGAGACAGAGCTGACTGTTTTTTTTGGCTCTCATTTTTTAAATGCTTAGCTTTGGTGCCGTGCATCTGGTATTCAATTTGTCACATAAGCACATTGGGTCTTGTTTGCTTTAAAAAAAATTATAGTTTATTTTTTTTTTTCCTGAGAAGAGATGACAAGTTCCATTTTAATCTTTCCAAAGAGTTTTAATTTTAAGCATTCCCATTGGACATCAGGCTGGGGAGGGTGGACTAGAGTTTTGAATTACTACATCTGGAATTTTGTCCACCCACAGGTAGAAGTGACTGCCAACAGCAGAAGTGGGAGAACCGTCTGGAATCAGATCTCAATTAAGGTTATACAGCATCAACAGCGTTAGACTCAAGGGAGGCTTTCACCAGTCTATATCTGCTCTGCAAGTCACTGAACACCACCAGATGACAGCTTATCAAAATAGTTACACTTGGCACCACTTCTATGGGCACAATACATCCTGGATAATTTATTTTGTTTTATGTATTCAGCTGCGTACTAATTAACTCTTTGTCTCTTGGAGCTCTGACTTCCTGTACTAATGCATTAATACATTTTATGTGAAAGCAAATGATGTCATTTTGCACCCAATATTATAAATTATTCTTTCTTTTACTGATTTAAATGTTGAGTAACTGGATATCAGTGGACTGATTCAGCATTTGTGTGGCAAAATGGGACTCTGGCTATGGGATTAATAAAGAGGTATGTTGCACTTTTGCTTGAAAAAGACAAATACACTTTACCTTTCACTTTAACTATCATGTGGCATTTTATACAACCAAGGAAACTTAGGGTGTGTCTATACTTTGCCCTCTGGCGATGTTATTACTGTGCTGTGCAGTAGTACTTCCAAAAGGTGCAGTACCCACCTGTACTGTGCCGTACATGCGGTGCACAGTTATTATGAGCAGCTACTTTGCTGTTGTGGCACACTGTAATGGGGTAGCACACCACTATGGTGAGGTAGCTGCTGGTCACGTGTAGACACCTGTGGGCACTACATTGCCATAGTGTGTTGCTTTGGTGACATAGCATCACATGTAGATGCACCCTTAGTGCACAAGGTGGCAGAGATCTTTATGGACCCTAATTAAAAGCCCAATGAAGTCAGTGGAAAGATTCCCAGCTATCTCAGTGACCATTGGATCAGGACCTACAAAAAACAATTTCACACTGAGTACTTAGTGAATTTCAGGATCTTAGCCCAAAGAAGTAGGATTAACTTAACACAGTATGCTCTGAAGGAAGGGTCACGCTGGAGGAAATTAAAACTAAGACTTACACTGTTTTGCTAGGCCATGCTTCTTGAATTAACAGCAAGCATTTGCAGGGATTTTTGACTCTGAAGTCACCATTGTGAAGGTGTTGAAGTCTCAGTCTTGCTACTCAATACTAGTGTTTAAAAACAACTCAAAGGAGATGAGCAAGAGAGAGAACAGCACAAGCGTATTAGAGAAGCAAGCTGAGCAACACAGCCCAGTACTTGCTTATATGTCCAAAGACAGGAACTATGTCTGTGAAACTCTCTATTTGCATCCATATATTTTATTTCCTTTTACAAGTGTAGTGAAAAAGGTGTAATCTGTTTTCATGCTGCTTTCTAAATAAAGAGATCTAACTGCTACCAGGTCTAAGTCCAAAATGAGATGCAGTGTTACAGAGCACGAGGGCCTTGTTTCACATTCATTTTAGGCAGTTACTGCAGCTCTTAACCCCTGAATTGTCCATACATTAACACCTGAACCTAGTTTTAAGCATGCTTTAGGCAGCTTAAAGTGACACCACTCCAGGACAGGTTTATCTCTTATCAGTGTTACCCAGCTTGAATTCCATTAATGTTTTGCTACTCCCTGCTGCTCATGTTGCAATCCTTTAGCATCCCAGGATACAGTTACCACCCCCTCCCCCCATGGTCTGTGTGGATAAACTTTCTACCCCTTGAACTCTATTGCCCGGGGGCAGTTCTGGCACCAAGCCAACTTCCTCGCCTGCACCCAGGAGCATGACCTACCCACCCCCAGGGGTACAACCCTGTGCAAACAGCCTTCAAGAACACATGCCAGCTCGCCAGGTCACAGGGCATGGACAGGCCCAAGAGTGGTGTCAACGGGGCTGAGTTGGGGGTGAACAAGTTAGGGGGCTATATTGGGCGGCTGAGCTCAGGCTTACTTCCCAGGCAGGGGCAGTAACTCCCCCAAAGTGCCTTCTTTCACCACTCACACCTCTCAGCCGCCCCAGGAATCATAATCCGCATACCACAGACCCAAATCCCAATTCATCAAAACATGTGACCTTCTTTAATTTACTTAATCTTTCCTTTTCTTTAAATTCTTTTTTTTTCACTTTTTATTTTATCCTGCAGTGGCTCACCTCCTTCATTGTACTACCCTTCCTTCACTCCCATTTCCCTTCCACCTCCCATTGCATTACCCATCCCATTAACTCTCTGCCTCCCAGAGAGTTTCCACCCCCTCAACCCATGTCATGCACCAACCCCCCACCCCTCCCCGCCCAACCTAGAGCAGAGTAGAAGACAGTCTTGGCTCACCAGCCCTGTACTGGCAACGTACAGTTGTAGCTTCTAGTCAGGCTCCTGCTCACCAGCCCTCTAGTGGCAAGTCACAGATGTGCAGGTAGTGGACTGTCAGAGGATAACTCTACACATTCATTAATGAGCCTTAGTTACTGCATATTTAGTTTAGTACTTGCTTAATGAAATACTAACAGGCTAACATGCAGTAACTTTAGTTACCATGCATGTATTAAATACCAGTGCTCAGTAGGCTATTAGCATGGTTTTTAACCAACATGTTAGCACAGTGTTATTAGGCTAATGCACAGTAAGCATCTTGTGTAGACATGCCAAGAAAGGTTTTTAGCCTACAGGTGCAACTGCTCCAAATTCAAGCTAGCACTAAAACTGATCAACATTTGAGCAGCTCAAAGTGTGAATGAGTGTTAGCCTGCATGCATATATCTCTTTTTTGTATTTAAATATAACTTCTAATACAATTCATTGCAACAGCTATCTTGGCAAGGGTAATAAGGTTATCGTTGTCTGGAGGAAAGAAGTATTTTGCGATTTCAGAATGCGTCTTCAGACAGAAAGGGAATGAAACCTGAACTTTTTGAAATTCTGTAGGATGGTCATTTCTGAATATATATATTGATGGGTATGTCAATATATATATTCAGAATTGAACATCCTACAGAATTTCAAATGTTCATGTGACTTTTTTTTCAATATGGAAATGTTCTAAATTTCAAAATAAATGCAATTTCAAAATAGGACATTTTGATGTCATAACTTTCCCCCCAGTTTTCTTCTGAAAAGAATTTCAGGTGGAATTTCTTATTTCATAAAGTGTTTTAATTTTCAACAAAGCTGCATATTTTGCTGGACTAGGATTATATCAAAGTTTCTCTCTCTTAATAATTAAGACATTTCCATAATATCCAACATACAAGCATGAACTGTTGAGAATTTTGAAGCCAGAAAAACAGTTACAAAATATGCAGCTCAGAATTTAGAATTTGACGCTATTCATTGGTTGATAAACATAATTCTTCAACCCTGAGAAAGGCAAAATTTTTGTGCTAGGAGCGAGATATGCCTGACTGTGGGGTAATGTGAGATGTGGTACAAGCTGGTATGTAACACTTAAATATGGCAAACGAAAACTGTTAAAGATTTTAAACCTTCCCCCAAAATTGGATGAACAGCACAGGAATCCCTTACATATTTAAAAATATAATCTGTTTTTTGGGATGGGAGAGAGAGAGAAAGAAGATTTTTTTTTACTCAAAATTTCTCTCAGTTATAGTACAATAAGGATCTTGTGGCAGCTAGACCTTACATATGAACAAAAATGTAGGTTAGGCTTTAATAGTTACTGCTGGTAAATGTTCACTGATCTCAGCCTTGCAATGGACCACAAAAGGTCTGTTTCATATTTCATTTGTCCTTTCCCTCTGGACTTGAAGCAAAGCTCACTGAGGATAGTAAAAAGTCTCTGGATATGGGCAGGGATCCGTTTTGTTGGTTTGAGACCAGTTTGAGACCAACATGGCTACAAAACAGAGCCCTGAAACATGGAAGATATCATATTTTAGCTGTTTGGAAAAGTAAACTTCATTGCTAAACAAGAAAGAAGGATTTTTTTTCACCTCCCTGGCTGCTTCTGACACTGGACACCCCCAGGGAAGAAGACAGCCTAATCTGCACATCACACAGCAACACTCTCACAAAAGGACTTTCAGATACCCAGGGAATA
>NW_017728993.1:32312863-32335089 GCF_001723915.1 Gavialis gangeticus | reverse complement strand
CATCACACAGCAACACTCTCACAAAAGGACTTTCAGATACCCAGGGAATACACTTCCAGCTTCTACCTCCCCTGTGCAAAATGGAATTTATTTTCTACCTAGAAGGACTTCTGCAATCTTTGAATTCTCCTCAGCCTGAAGAAGGGTGTATGTGCCCAAAAGCTTGCAAATAAAGCATTTTTTTACTACTATTTAGTTGGTCTAATAAAATATATCGCCTCTGACCCAAGAACTTTATGTATCTTTGGATATGGGCAAACACATTGATGGGGACCATCCCTTCAGATAGGGTCTGCAGCTGTGTGGGGAGGAGGGAATTGAGGGCTCCAAGCAATTGTGGGGGTAGGAAGGGCTGGATCAGGTCCATGGGGGGGGGGGCATTGGAGGGCTCCAGGAATGTGTGGGAGTTGGGCAGCTGGTCCGTGTCAGTGGGGTAAGAATGGAGTTTAGTGGGTTTCTCACCTTCTCATTTTAAAGCTTGCTTCTGCATTCCCACATCTGAAGTGCTGGGGAGGGAGGGGGTGTTGCCCCCTGGTGCCACACTTCAAGCTGATACCTGCAGCCACATGCATGCAACTACAGGTGCTAACTTTGTGTCTCATAGGGTGCAACAGGTAGCTTTTTGGAGGAGTGACATCTAGCTGAGTCACAGACAGCCCCTTTCTGGAGGGGAGGGAGGTAGAGCAATACCCACTGGGATGCCAGAGGACAGTGGGGAACTTCTACCAGTAAAGACACTGTCAGAGCATTCATTAAAACTGTCTAACTCAGATTGATCTAGACTTAAACCTTATCACAAGAGGATTGAGTTTCCACTGTGCGCACCATTTTTAGGCATACACCCAGCATTTCTGTAAAGAGAAATGTGATTCAATCAATTGAAATAGCACTTGCATGTACACTCTTCTGAATTCACTGGGCCTCAAATTAGGCCTTTTAGGGAAGCAAATGCGCCATAGAAACAGGACTTTGTTAACTAATTAGATTTTCACCATAGGTTTAAATAAATGGCACTGTAAGTATGAGGTCCTAAAACTCTTCTAGAGCAAATAGCATTGGGGAATATTTCGTGGAGGAACACAGCAACAACCAAGGCCTTCTCTAGGGGGACACAAATCTGGGTGACTGCCCTGGGCCCCGCACTTTGTGGGACCCCTTGGAGCCAGGTCAGCTTTGCATGCGGCCATGCTCCAGCCCCCTGCCCTGCCCTGCCCTCCCCCCCCGCTGTGTCTGGGCCCCACACAGGCTGAAGCGCCCCAGGCCCACACCCTGCTACGGTCATTTCTGGAAACAACCTTTGGTATTGTATCTACTCTAGACTCCAAAAAGTACCTGTGGCAGTGAGAAATTTTACTTCACCAAGATAATAGTTTGTCAGGGCATGTCTATACTATGGTGGCAGTATGTTCCCATGGGGCTATTCTCACACATGTACAAGCACCCCACTCCTGCTGACATGACTCAAACCTGGAAATATGCTGGTGTGGTCACTCTGGGTGATCTTTCTCCCAAGCACACAAGAGATTGAGTTTATGAGAGGGCCTGCAGTGGCCTCAAAGGCGTATTTCTGGATTTGGCACATTTAACTGGGAGTGGTTGGGTGGGCAGCCTACCTGAAACATGCTATCCTCACAGCACAAACATACCCTCAGTTTGCTCACTCTGTCCTGTTTAATTCCCTGCCACAGCCCTTTCCTTACTGCTCTGTTACATTTAACACAGCCAGAATTTCTTCATAGAATGAAAACAGGAGAAATGTTCAACTGCTGCCAGAGAGAAATAAGTCTCTCCCAGACTCTAAGGTAACATGAGGTGGATGGGTATATCAGTCATCTCAGAGATAGAAAGAACCACCCCCCCCACCCCCAGAAAGGATCAGTAAGGAACTAGATATTGATCAGCGTGGTCATAGAAAAAGCCAAAAGATGACAGAAGTTGGTTCCAGCAGTACCACATCCATTAAATAGATACACTTTGATTATATGAACACCATTTATCCATTTTTGTCATTTTCTGAAATGTACTTTGCCCCCCTCTCTTCAAATACAAACTGTGTAGAAAAACCAAGTTAAGTTCCAGTTACTGCAGATTCCCAGTGTTTTCTGAGATATGTGCACAATACATTCACCTGCATGTGGTAGATACATAGATAACTCTTGAACTGCTACCCCTTAGAAACAAGCAGAAACCTAAACCACAGCCATGAGTATACATAAAAGTCTAAACAGATTAACTTACTCATAGAGAGTGAACCAAATAACAAACAAATAGAAAATAGGATAAAAGGGATCAATACACAGCAATGAAAGGGGAAAAGTTAAGATCTAAATCTTAAGCTTGCTGACAGCTAGCAGGTTCATTGTTCTTTCAAAGAAGAAATAGCTAGTTCAGCATTTCAAATGAAAATATACTCATGAAAGGCATTTTACACTTTTGCTGGCTCACACAACCATCACATTAAAATGTATTATTGCATACTAATGAAAGCAAACATAAGACAAGCTCAGGGACTGCACTGCATTGCTAACTACTTTTCAGGAGTGCTCAGAATGCTGAGAATGCAAACATCCGAGGTCTGCGACCACAGCGGGATGTCGAATCGTGGGATCATAGAAAATTAGGGTTGGGAGGGACCTCACCTCGGGAGGTCATATAGTCCAACCCTCTGCTCAAATATACGGACACTAAACTTGGTGCTCTTTTGAGATAGCCCTAATCTGTGGCTCTGCACTTTTAGTAGCACATTCCAAAATGGAGTTTTTTGATGGATAATAGAAATGTGTATGTGTGTGAGAAACACACCAGCATATTTAAGGAACAGATATAGCCTGGTGCATTCCCCATGAGTTTTACAAAACTTATCAGGTCCTACACAGCAGCTGTTTTTCTCAACCGTCTCAGTGGCATTAACTTCTAAAACTTTAATTTTCCAGTCAGATACCAAGCATACCTGGGATCCCTTATTATGGACTTGATTATTCATGCCTGATTGACATTGTAACCATGGCATCTTCACCTAAATAAGGAATTCAACTTTAAAAAAAAATCATTTGATTTACTACTATACAGATTCAGAAACTGTGATAATAAAGAGGATACATGATGAAACCTGACAGGATGTTAAGCTTATTGCACAAGTGTGGACAGCTGAAAAGGCAAGAAATAATACAGTTGTCACTGGACTGTTTCACCTTAACACAGTACAAACAAAAGCAGCGTTGTTAATCAGTCTTCAGCAGCATAATCCTGTATTAATGATAAATGTGAAATGCATAAAGCCCCAACTCTGTGTGATACAGAAAACATGCAACTATGCACCATTTGACATCTGTGTTAGTTTAGAACTATTTTAGTTACTTGAAAACAGGATTTATGCATATACAATATATATATATTCTTTCTATCTAGATGAATGTATTTACATATAATGCTTTGGAGGCATTTACCTCATTGTAGGATTTTTTTATTTTCTATATGTCTTAATTCTTACTAAAAATGGAAATAATAATGCCTTTTTGCAGTACACAAAGGACACTACATACACATTAAAATATATGACAAAGGACTTATCAATAAGTGCTATACTTGATTTTTTTTCATATATTCTATTGTGAAGACAAATATTAAATCTGTAGCAGCTCTTTAAAAACCCAGAATACTTCTTAGAGTATAAGTTCTTAAAGAGTAACTTATCTCAGAAGAACTGCATTTTCATTCCGGCAATGCTTACTTCAATCTCACCATTTATAAGAATGATTTCTTTTTCAGTAATACCTTACCATGTGCTTCTCTGATACACAGTATTCAAACAGTCTGGCATAAGAATGATACTGAGACAGTCTTTAATATAATGTCAAAGTGCTAGTCACAGCTACTTATCCTTAATATAAATAAGCTTAAATTTATTTCTATACATATATTCATACAGACACTTTTATGGGTATCTTAAGAAATAGTTGTTTTAAACACATTTTTTTCCTTCAAAACAAAACATCGATATTGTACCTAAATTTATATTGTAATCATATATGCTGACACATGTACAGACTAAATTTATATAGCAATTAGATGTGCCACTAAATCTCAGTTTTATACCAGTGTCATTACAGTTTTTTCTAACAATGGTCAGATAGTGAAAACACAGTTTAGGTTAACATTTTAGCAACGGGTCAGTCTAATATACAGGCCTTATTTCAATCTCCGTTACGTATCTTGGATCTTATATTTTTGTATAATTTAAATGACAATTTGGGGTAACATCAGCTAGTTCTTTCTTGGATGTTTTCAGTGTTAGCTTTTTCCTCTTCAATGAATTGGTGCCTTGGAAAATTTAAATGCACGGTACACAGCGGGAGAATTGGAGGGAAAACAATCAATGCTCAAATGGGGCTGGGTAAAGCAGACTGAAGGGAAAAAATCCTAAATGTTGAAGTAGAGTGTGTTTATTCCTAAAACACTGAAGAAATTGTAGAAGAGTTTATTTATATGGATATCTGATTCTTGTGCTGTTGCCAAGGTCAGTGATACCGATGGCAATCTGCTGAGTAAGACCTGGTTGTGGAAGTTAAAATTGCCTTGGGGCTGCTTTAACCTATGTACCCATTCCTCCCCCCAGACTACAGAACATTTTACAAATTAAAATGTGTGTAACATGCTCATATGGGCCAAGTGCTTTTTTTGTTCTTACTTTTTCCTCTACTTCCCTTGATTCCATATTTCCTTTATGCACTAAACTCCTGCAGGCAGACCCCTAACTAATTGCAATTTGAATGACAGGTCCAGGTAGTAGCTTTTCATTTATATAGCATGAAACTTCAAGATCCACAGGGCATAAATAAGGACCGAATGGACTGCTTAGCCTTTAATGGATGGTTAAGATGAAGTAATGAAAAGAGAATCAGCTTATCTCAGGGTGCCCTGTGGGCTACATTGTTTTCAAATAGCTTTTAGCTGGGACTACACTTCTTCCTATGATGCTACATATTGTTCAAGTGATTACCTCAAGAAACATAACTGTTTCAATTATCCCCTATAGATATTACAACCTATAACTACAGATCTAAATTGTGCTAAAAAATAGTTTGTATTGTACTCAACATTGCCCAAACACACTGCTGAGATCAGTTTCTGGCAGAAAGCATTATATTCCTTCATTCAGCAAGGAAAGTGGTTCAGATCTGATCCACTAATGCACTGCATGTGTCTGGCTTCCGGATAAACAGGCTAAGATTACTGCAGATGTGGGGATTTACAATGCACCTTGCGACTTACAGTCTTCTTTTAAGAGGTTCTCAGCCATTGTTGCTTTAAGAACACCAACCCTACAAGACTTTTTCAGGTTTCTAGACTTGATGCAAACTACATAGAAATTCTTAGTCACCTCCCCCCCCATCTCTCACATCACTCGTGTTACATTTATGCAACACTGAACAAGTTCTTTACAGGATGAAGTAGTTAGTAATAGTTTGAAAGTATCCAGCTAGTAGGTAAGACTCTAATTGTATCCATTGGACAATTTCATTAAGAATATTTTTTCATATTATAATAGTGTTAGAGTGATGTTGTAGTTGTGATGGTTCAGAGATTGTGCAAGAGGCAAGGATTTCTTAGGGTGATATCTTTTTAGTGGGATGTATAACTGGGATAGAGTTAACAGTCTACGCAATTGGTCCACTAAAATACACCCTTTTCAAATTATGTTGATTCTAAAAGAGAATTTCCAATGACGTAAAGCCAGATCATGCTCATGCAAAGTGAAATGTACGTGGAGCACTAGAAACTTTAGGCCTCACAAATTCAAAACCCTAGGCCATGTCCACACATGGTGTGGACATTTGGTTCATTGGGGACAGAGAACAGCAGTGCACCTTGCACCACTGCTACTTGTTCCCACTCCTCAGGGAATGCCTGTGCCATGCATGCTTTGACACATGACCAGTTACCCCGGGTGGGGTTGGGGAAGCTGAGGCCAGCACTGGTCTGGTGCCAGCAGCCTTACCTGGGGTTCTGGGAGCCTCCCAGTGCTGCAGCAGCAGTGATTCTGCTGCATGGAGCCTGGTTGGTAGCTGCAGTGTGGCTCTGGGTGGCCTGACTCTGCTTTTAAGCAGTGTGCACTGCCCCACTTTTTTCCCCCATTTTTTTTTTTTACTCCTAGATATCCACAAGTCCAAAAAAAACAACAACAAAAAACCCATGAAAAAAAAAGCAGAGCAGCGCACATATGGGAAGCACTCCCTTGCAGCACAGAGAATTTCTGAACGTGCAGTATGTAGCACCACGGCTGCGCTCATCTGGACATGGCCCTAGAGGCCTTCCCCTCTACTAGGTGCAAAACCACACAAAGTACAATGCAGCAAGTGTGACTTATGTAGGGATCTTCAATGAACAGCCCATATAATAAACTTTCACTCTAGGGTTGCTTTCAGCTGAATGTATAATAAATACACAGTTGAAAATAAAACTAGAAAAAGAGAAATAAGGACTGACCAAAACTTTCCTCAAAACACATCTTGTCTTCAGTGCTCAGCATTTTTTCACATTTGTGTGATTCCTGTTGTTTATGAACAGCAACTCTCTCATTGCTGTATCTTTGAGCCAGCCAAAACAGCAAGTTGATTTTCAGCTTAATTTCCAGACCAACGAATTAAAAAAACCCAACAACGAACAAACAAAATCATGGAGAAATGTTTTATCTTGGTACTGGAGCCAGGAATTCTGGGTTTCTCATCTCAGGGGTTGGCTACATTTCATGGTTGGTGCCACCAGAGGTGCTGTGGGACAGGTATGGTGGCAGAGCCCCTCTTAGTGGAGGCAAATGGCAACAAAAGGCTTTTTTTTCCCCTGGTGGCCTAACTGCACCAGGTCCCCAGCACGAAAAGTTTAGTTGGCAAGAGCCCTCTTTTGCTGTCACAGCTGTTTCTACACTGGGTTTTTTCCCAGCATAGCTATGTTGACTCAGGCATGTCACACCTCCAAATGGCTAGCTAAGCAGGCAAAACTTCATAGTGTAGACCAAGCTGCAGCTCTTGCCTTGACTTTCCTCATAAAAATTAGAGCACCAATGATTACCTACTTCATGTGTTGTTTGCCTAGTACATTATGGGCCTGATTCAATACCCAAAGTTAATGGAAAGACTCATCAAGTCTGAACATGCTAGGTAACATTTTTAGTTAAGCATCTGAGCCGACTGAACTGCTAAGATATTGGGTTTGCTCAAATCAACTGGCATTTTGTGTAAATAGCTGCAGAAAGCCAAGGACTTACAACGTTGCAAGTAATCAGTATATCCTTGTTCCAAGTTCAGTACCACCTTTCCAACTGATTTTAACTGGCATTAAGAAACCCACTATTTTGCCTGTTCAAAGCTGTTTCCTCCAGATTGGCTTTGCCAAATGGATTAAAGGAGTTCATCAAGTAAAGAATTGTTAAGGAATTACCATTATTTTACATGTCCATTTTAACTGTATCCTTAGATTTCAGAGAATTAAACACTCCATAAAAATATTTACAATTTGTAAATATTTACAATTAAAATCCATATGAAACCAATTGTCTCCCAGTGTAACACAAGTCATGGAAATATGCAGTAGCAAGCACATGGTGCATTTAGATGGTAATAGTTCACTAAACGTATTCTTCCTCAGTCCAATATTGAAGAATCTAAAAGATCTGAGAATTGGAAGCAGTATATTATCTTTACTGCTTTCAGTCTGAAAAAATATTACAGCTACAGTATTTTTATGTTTTTTTTTAATGTAGATGTATATGGACACACATGCACACACACATCCGCCCAGAAAGAAGCTTTTACAGGAAGTTGCAAATTCTCTTGGATGACATTTCATTAAAATTGCGTTCCCTTGGAAAGTGGTCAGAAATAAAACCACATTTGATTTCTTCTTGGAAGTAAATGCAATACAGCAAACATTGGGCTGAAGCTTGGGAGCATCAAAATCTGCTTTATTATGCTATACAGTAGTGATCACAGCTGCTTCCAAAACTAAATCCCTGCCCTCTTTCTTTGAGCTCTGATTTCCTTTTTACAACTTTTCAGTAGATTTTCTTTTTCTGAGGGGATGAAAAATTAAGATACAGGAAATACAGCTAGATTATTAGGAAGGCAAACTGTGATTGAACTGTTTGTGTTGTTGTTTTTGCTTAGAGACTTGCTCCCTTCTTTTGGCACAGTTAAAAAGAGGTCTCATTAAAAATAAAAAGTTTGTGTGACTCATATTTGTTAGCAGTAAAACAGCAAAATAACTGACCTTCTGTTTCTGCTCCAGGTCAGTAATATACATCACAGTCTTGCTTGTGAAAACACTTGATCTGTTTTGCTGTTTAAATAAGCTTTGCCAGGGTTTCAGTTCATGTCAATGATTAAGACCAATTGAGAACAATCACTAAGAGATGCAATTTAGCAACAACACTGTTAGAAGAACCTTCTTAATACAGATAGTCATCATGTTAGCTTTTTTGGATTTTGATATGAAAACTCTACTTAAATGATTTATTCCTCTCAAAATTTTTCTTCGCACTTTTTTACATATTACAAATGCAAGAAATTTGTTGGAAAACTTTTTGTATTGGTGATTACAGATCTCTGAATAACATTTAACTAACTTAGTAATTGAAAGCAGCGTTTTGAAGAAAGTGAGTTAAGCACCTTCTGGGAATGGGACTGCAACAGTGTTTTTCAAGGTTACTTTTTCTTCGTTAAAAAACTTTGTAACATAATAATGAAGAGGAAACTGCCTCTCATTAAGGAAAGAATAAGATCACTCGTCAATTTTACTACTCTTCTCATCAAACTTTATATTGGTCTAGCACTGTCTGGCATTCCTTAGGAATTCTTTGCCTCTCATTCACTGTAAACAGAAAGGAGCCATAATTATGCCACATTTGATCCATATCAAAGCAACTCATCCATGTATCAATTTACATAAAGCAAAGCACATAAAACATTTTTCCTTCTCACCCTTACTTCACCACCTTCTAAGGAAAGTTCTCCTTTGCAGACTTCATTTGAATATAAAAATCTCTGGTTGAAATTTGTGATGTTAAACAAACCATACCAGTCATTCAACTTTTTAATTAAGGATTCAGTGTTCCATCCCTTTTCAGACATTAAAATTCAGGTGCAGTCATTAATCTTTCTAAACGAATTCACCTGTGGCTAATACTGATGTATTTTCTATGAGGCTTGTCATGGACTGCATACTGCATGCATAACCACTCTACAGTTAATTACACAGGGGATTGTCGTTAGTGTCATAAAGATAAAGCCTGGCTAGGAGCATTACAGAGATTTTTTTGAGCTATTCCTTATTTCATTTTTGTTAACAACTACCTAAGTATTTAAAAACAATAGACATTTGTTTATAGCATGGAAAAGCTACTAGCAAAGATCAGAGAGCTCCAGAGGTAGGTATGAGGTCTAGGACAGCTGACTGTCTATTGTTTTGATTTCTTAAAAATAGGTATCAACGCTATGCTCTAAACAGTAACAAATGAGAAAATAATGCAAACAAAACACTCCTTTTAAGATTCATGTATTAGTGTTAAGTATTCTTTTCCTGAAAGGGATGAATAGTACAGTTTATGGGAAGTGTAATTTATAATATAATACCACAGTCAACAGGGGAAGAAAAAAGTTGAAAGATGTTAAATAATAAAACATCCTGTGAATAGCAAATAGGGCAATTTAGAGGAAAGTTCATGAAAATGTTCATGATGTAGTGTTCCAGGACAAATGGAATTGCAGAGAGAATGAAGAGGAGGTGAACATGTTACATGTTAAATGGCTTTAAAAATGCCTGAATATGTTTATTTTACATTATCAGCCTAATAATGCAATTGTATCTACTAGCTTCTAATGTTCTGTCCCAGATAATGTAAAGATTTTGTAACTGACACTTGCCCTTCTGGGTTTGTAAGATTGGATTGCAAGAGTGGAATTTTTTTTATATTGGTTAATGGGCATTGTGCCTCATAACTAGAATGGATATGTCTCATTCATGCAAAGAGATCTAATCAACGCAACCCAAACGTAAGAGAAACATATGTATAAAAAAAGTTTGTAAAAAGCAGGAGAATACAATAAAATATAGGCTTGATTCTTATATCATTTATATCCATTTGATATTGCCTAGAATGGAATTATTCCAGATTTACAGTACTTGAGGGGGCGAGGGCAGAGAGAGAGAGAAAGATCCATGCCCAATATGCTCCAATTATACCAGAAATTTAACTTATGCTTATGAACAATTTTTTTCCTAAGAATGAAGAGGTACCATATTGTAGACTTCACCATGAAAGGGGTAACCATTGACAAACCAAGATCTAAAAACAATAACTGTCAAACTAATGGAAATTAATGTTGTATTTTATTCTTGTTAATTTTTTTCAGAATCTATGTTTTTTTCCACAAAGATATTAGATTTAAAAAAACCTTAAAAACTTAAGCTTGCTTTAGTAATTGGAAACAAACAAGCAAAAAGAACCAATCAGGACTTTGATGCCTTTTTAATAATTTATTGTGCATGCCCTATAGTAGGCTGCATTTTTATAATGCTATTTTCCTGTATTTTTGAACACCTGAAAGCTGAGGGGCAGTGGAATAGAACCACCCACTTCAAAGCTTTGCTTCACACTTTGTTTCCCGTCTGTTAAATCCCTGAAGGCTTGCTTCTATAAACAATAGCAGATAATTAGATTTATGCATGTAATTTGATTTAAATTGATTCTAACAGTTATCCAGTGATGCAGTGGAAGACATGGAGCCAATCAGTGGACAAACTTGTACAGCTTCACCAGCTACTGAAAAAATAACATGAAACTTAAATGATCTTCTCTGCCCATATGGGTAGCTCCTGTGGAAAAAAATGTTTATTTATACATTGGTGAAAACCCATAGTGAAATACTAGTTACCAATTTAAGTAACTGGCTTGGAAATGTCACCTTGCTATGATTATGTTATGTCTTAATATACTTATTTTTCTATTTTATTTTGCTGCCTATAGTGATAGTATAAATTATTATACAATCCTCTTTCAACTAAAATCAATAGAAAATTATTGTGGTCTACATGAAAGAGATCTTTCTTTCTAGGGCAAAACTCTCTTTTTGGATGTTAGTATGGAGTAGGCAGGAGGGTGTCTCATTCTTTCCATTATGGATCAGATCCTAGTGCATATTAATCTTGTACTTATTTTTTAAATTAAATTCAATCTGTTTTGTTTGTTCAGTAATAATGATGATAAAAAACAGATTAAAACAGGCTAAACTATTTTTTCTTTTTATTTTCCAAGCAGTTTTTTTTATTTTATTTGGGCAAGGATATTGCTTGTTGCCTTGAAACTCTTTTTTTAGGGATCCTCTTTCCTTGTCAATATTCTCAGCACTCGAATTCACCAATCAACTGAAATAAATCTCATATTTAAACTAACCACTTTTGGGTAGGAAGCAAGTCTAATTCTATAGATTTCAAGCTGATAATGGCCACAACAATTTGAAACTATGTAAACAAGACTTTCTTTGGAAGGGGTGGGGGAAGAGATGTTTAGTAGGGCTGTATGAAGCTTCGGTCACTGATTCAATTTGGTGGAGATTCAGCCAAATTTGGTGGCCAAATCTCCAAATCCAAACTGAATCAGGAGACCCTTTAATTTCTCCAAATTGAATGGGAACTCTCCAAATCAATTTGGAGAGAGCTGGAGAGATTCGACTATTTGGGCATAGACACAGCTTTAAATGTGTTTTCTACATACCTCAAGGTACCAGGCGGTTTGTGACTGCTGAGATGATGGGGCAGTTGGAGCGTCACACAGGAGCATTGGGGGGGATGTCTTCAGCATGCTCAGCAATGGACCCAGAAGTGGACCAGAAGCCCTTCCAGTCCACTTCCAGGTCCGCTGGAGAGTATGTGGGGAACCCTCCCCCCGGCTCCTGGCTTGGTGACTGGTGCCTTCTGGGTCTGGGGGGGGCACCCAGGGTCCCCCCATGGCTGATTGCTGAGCCAGCAGGTGCAGGGGGGGTCCACTGTTGAGTATGCGGGGGGCCCCCTGCACTCCTGTGGGATGCCCTATCCACCCCACCATCTCAGTGTTCACAAACTTCACCTAGTACCTCAAGGTATGTAGAAAAAAACATTTAAAGTGGTGTCCATGGCTGAATCATTGAATCTCTCCAAATATCTCTGAACTGATTCAAATCTGTGTCTATGGCTGAATTGCTGATTCTCTGAATCAGCATCAAATCTTCAGATTCGGCAGAATTGAATCTGGACAATGATCTGAATCAACAAATCGAATCACTGTCCCCTGAATCGGGCTGAATCCAAATCCAAATTGAATACAGCCCACTTCACACACCCTTAATGTTTAGTGCTTTGTTTTTCTCTCTCTTTGTGCAAGGACAGTGTGAAAATATCTTCCTTGCAGATGTCTATGCGATTCACACTCAAACTATTTGAAATGTTTATATTAAAGCTGCTGCATTGACAAGACAGGGTAGGACATGTTATATGGCTTGGACAGGACTTCAGTGTACAGTTAATAAACAGTGCTATTATGCTCTGCTTTTATTTATTTTTGAGGATGAATTTGGTGCTAATGAGGTTGAGGGACTGATGGAAAGTCCAGAGTCAGGAATAGTGTGGTCAGGGGCACTGGAAGCTTATTCAAATAGCTTTGTCAGGTAGTGCACTTGAATCCTGCTATGCAACATGCTGGCTTGTTCTCAAAGCACCAGCTCCTGCAAGGTGCCAAGTGCCCTCAATCCCAGTTACAGCCACTGGAATGCAGAACTTCATGTGATGAACTCGGATCCTAGGAAAAGCAGGATCAGTGTTTTGAATCCCTCTAGAACTGAACTGAAAACTATGTCCTAAACAGGCAGAGGTTTTGTATTGGCAAAATAATCAAAATTTTAATTTTAATTTCCAGCAGTGAATGGTCTTTGTATTAACCCACTGTGTCACCTACCCCTTTGCATTTACTACTAAAGTTTATTTCCTTAAATGATTAAAAATAAAGTGAATCAACAAAACTAGATGTCTAACTAGACATATCCATATCCCGTGTATATCATGTGTAAATGAGAATTAAACTATTAAGTCAGATTTGAATGTTTTGTCTGAAAGTCCAAAGAGAAAGGACTCTGACTGTGAATTTGTAAATATTTACCTATGTACGTGAATCATCACATAGAGCAAAATGGGATGATTTATGAGGAGCTTTGCAGGATTGGGGAAAGTATCTGCCATGTTTTTCTGAAGAGCTCAATTGAATCCCACAAGTCAGAGAACTGTACAGTTCCTTAAAATGTGTGTGATTTGCCTGAGAAGCCAGTTCCTTTTTCATTAAAGCTTTTCTTTTTCTAGTCTTTACTTCCTCTGATATTGGTAAAACTGCTACTGCATACAGAAGGTCTGATCTTGTTTGGAGCTCAGTAACTTTAATTCTTCTCAGCTTCAGTTTCTTATTCGAGGAAACTTGGCACTTATCAGGATTGGACCCTAAATGATCTTCAACAAACCCTTGATGAAAGAAACAGACATGTGTGTACATAGTTAAAGCCAACTAGCTTAACTGAAAGAAAAAACAACCCCAAACTAAAAATGGCATTAAACACCTAAAACGAACGAGTCAATCTCAAGGATTCAGTCTCAAGCAACAAAGCTCTGTTTGAGTTGTGGGAGGGAAGAGAAGCATCACACTTGTGTAAATGAGTAGTGGACAGGAAGGTGTTTGCAACGGTAAAACAAACATTTCCTGAGATGTGTTGCAACCAAATTGCAAAACTTTTGAAAAGCAAAAGCACCACAATCTGAACCTGAATGGTACAACTGATGCTATAATAAAAATAAAGACAGATAACAAAAATTATTTGAGAGTCACACATGCACAAAGGAGTAATTCATTCATTACTTATGAAGATAAATCCCATTATTCTTATTCTCATTTTGAATTTGCATAATGTAGTGCCTAGCAATCCTAGCCAAGGATCCACTGCATTATAAATACATTATATCAGTATATCTTTTTTCTCATATATACACGTATTTATATAAAGCATATAATAATATAAACAAACACCCACAAACATACACACGTATTTTGCATTCACACAAAATAGCTTTCATACCAAGTACACACGAGACATATGATGACGCCTTAATAATTCCTTACCACAACTTCACTTCTACTGCATCCAGCTTTCAAGCCTATTGATCAGAGGCTGGAAGTACATCAGGCTGAGTTAGATGATGTACTAGCAAGGTCAATATATTTGCTGGGATGCAGATCTCTGGTCATTGTAACAGGGAGACTATTATACCAATGCAAAGCCCTAATCTTAGTTCCATTAAGCTGGTTCCCGTTCTTCATCAGTATCGTGTATCATTTACATAGAGAATCCATTAATGTATACCGGAGGATTCTGGAAATACATTTAATTTGTAAGAGTTGTACTAGGGAACCACAGAAACCATAACAGCATTGTGTTTAAACTAGACTGACAGCACTTTGTGGAACCCTACTTTGCATTTCTGGACGTATGTTCAATTTCAGCTCATGAGCAAGCTGGTTAGTGGCCTGATACAGCAGGTATGAAAAGCTTCATTTTTCTCATTTATTGGTTCAGCAACATGCCTTGTGGAGTATTTGCAAGATGTCATATTCTAACAAGCATGTAAACAGGGTATGGAGTCAGAAGCAAATTTCACAAAAGACAAGTTTCTTTTTATCTACAGGCTCTAATGCTAAAAGCCCAGCAGGATCCATCCAGTTTACAAAAGCTCTTCCTTCTTTCACACAGTGCGTGCTTAGATATACCATCTCACAGCGTCCTTACCAAACGTCCTTTTCTGGCTGCTCAGTTCATATTTGTCACTAGTATACAAAATATAATGTCTAAAGAAAGCATGAGAAGCTTATGCAACACTAATCTTATTATTGTAATTGCTATGAAAATATCTAACAAAAAAAATTGCCTGTAAGGCAGGACACACATACAGGCCTTGCTCAGCATGCACCCATCTAAACATGCACATTCCCTGGCTCCCTGGAACAATGACGAAAGCCAGTCATTTTAATTCGACTTCTCACTTCCAATTGCAAATGACAAATACCTTCTCAAACCCAAAAGAAAGACTACTAAAAGGTTGCTGACATATATCAACCTACCTTAAAGAGAGATGAAGCACATAGATAGGAATAAAGAGTTCATCAACCTTTCAAACCCAACTCAATGTTTTTATCTGTTGAACATTTGGAATGAAAAGAAGAGGATTTTTTTCTCCCTTTTTCTATTTCACTTATCCCCTCTTTAATTTGGAATATAAAAACCTCTAAGACTTCAAGCCTAAGTCTTTTGAGATCAAGATTACATCATTGCTGTTATGGCATGTTATACACTAATCATAACCATTACCACTTACAAGTTCACAGCTTCATTCAATTAACTGCCTGACATGGGTTTCGCAGTTAATTCATAGTGAAGGTCACTAATGGTCAGAATGGCAGGTGCATTCTGCTACCTCTCTGAATGCCAATTACCAGTGTTAAGCAAGTAAGGGAGAAGTCTAAGTGAGTCTGAACAAGTTAATCAGAGAGATCAGAACTTAAGAGATGTCTTTTATAGGCGTGTCTAATAGTCTGTAAAATAATGTAATGTAATTAGCATATTCAAATGACAGTCACACCACTTAAAACTGTAATTTACATTGAAAGGCAGAAAAGAAAAGATTCTTCTTTATGACAGGAAGGAATAAGATGAAATCATGGAACCATATCATAACCTGTAAAGTAGCATATTTAATAGAGGTGGCCCCATACAAGTGGTCATTTTCCATTTAAATAGCATGACTCAGAGGCATAGAGCTCCAGTAGGTTACATATAATTCTTGAGTTAATACTTAATATTTTTTCAGTTTTTCCTATGCTGAGAAACACATCATAGCAAAAATGTATTGGCATGAAAAGATAATCAAGCTTTCAACCTGCTGAACACATTCTTAGAGTAACTGTACTGGAATATATGCAAGTAGACAATCATATAAATAAAGAATGACTTGTGAAGAAAGATATAATAACAGCACGGCACTTTTAACGTAATGCAGATTTCAACAGTGACTAGGAGAACAGTTTGGGCAGAAATCTGAATCAGCCACACTTGAGTCTGTCAAAATAATCACGTAACAATGGCACAAAGTAAAGTAGCTAGCCACACAAGACCCTGTACTCTGGGAGTTTATCCCTTTGTACTTACGAGAAAAAAATGGATCACTGCTGCTCAAGACAGATTCAAGAGATTCTGGGATCCTCAGAACATGTGTATCAGGAATAATATATATGTTAGAGCGTTCACAACAGTTGTGCTCAGATGCCAAATGGAGGCATAAATGTTCCTATGATTGTTTATCCCTATTTTTTCATTGTAAAATAAATGTTACCCACATTTCTTTTTGAGTCTGCATAATTCCATACTCCTAAAATTTGTACCAAGTCCTTATGTTTATTGTGTTCCCATATAATAATAAAACAACACTTCTCACAGTATACTACATATACATGTAGTCTGTGTCTCACTTGCATATCAATATATATCACTAGCTATGTCTATTTAGGTATATACACACACATGCATCTATACATCCATACAATATACATCTATATTAGGGGTGTGCAAAATGGGCCCTATTAGATTCAGATTTGGCCCAAATCTGGGACAGTGATTTGATTTGTTGATTTGGATCACTGTCCCCAATTTGATTCGGCCGAATCCGAATCTGAAGATTCAATGCTGATTTGGAGAATAGACACAACTTTAAATGTTTTTTCTACATACCTGAAGGTACCAGGCATAGCTCATGAATGCTGCGATGCTGGGTCAGATGGAGCAACCTGTGGGGGAGGCGCATGCTCAGAGGTGAACCCGGAAGTAGACCGAAAGTACTTCTGGTCCTCTTCAGGTTCCACCGGAGAGCATGCAGGGGGGCTGTCCTGCGCCCCCTGGCTCCGTGATCAGCTGTGGGGGGGACCCTGGGTATCCCTTCAGACCCAGGAGGCACCAGTCACTGAGCTGGGGGGTGCAGGGGGTCCCTCCTGCATGTTCCCTGGTAGACCCAGAAGAGGACCAGAAGTGCTTTTGATCCACTTCTGGGTCTGCTGCTGAGAGCACTGGGGAGCTCCCTGCACTGCTGTGGGATGCCCTATCAGCCCCACCCTCACAGCATTCATGAGCTGCCTGGTACCTTGAGGTATGTAAAAAAAACATTTAAAGCTGGGTCTATATTTCAGTCACCAAATCTTTCCAATTCTCTCCGAATCAATTCAGAGGGTTCCAATTCGATTTGGAGAGATTAAAAGGTCTCTTTATTTGATTCAGATTTGGAGATTTGGCCACCGAATCAGACCGAATCTCTGCTGAATCAAATCAGGGACTGAAGCTTTGCACAGCCCTAATCTATATTTCAGTCATGCACATATGCACTTAGCACTTTCCATCTAAAGGTCTCAAATCACTTTATGATTAGTAGCAAATTTAGTTTCTTGTGACCCCTGTAAAATTGTGTTCACATTATAGAATATGAAACTGGTGAGAGACAGTGGCCATGTCTACACAAGACACTGACTACGCAGGAGCCTGATAGTACTGTGCAGTAGCCAAATACTAGTGTGCAGTAGCACTGTGTCACAGTTGTCACACTGTGCTACTGTGCGGTAGTTTCACGAAAAAGATATTCATCAGCACTACTGTGCAGTAAGAATAGTTATTACACTAAATGACTGTGCAGTCAGCATATCATGTAGATTCAGCTAATGTCATTTCTTACTACCATGGCTTATTAATGCCATGGCTGCTCCAAAATTCCCAAGAGGGTCAGTAACCTATTGTGTTGAGATCTCTGTAAGTCCACAGACAAACAAAATTAATGCTCTGAAGACCTTAATATGTAAATTGCTAGGAAGACCAGGGACAGTGTTTATTCTGAGTTGCAATTTTTTATTTCCTCTCTTTTGCGCATCATCAAGACCTAAAGTAAGGGATGGCATTGACTTGTTGACACAAGATTGGGAGGAGGTGGAAGAAAAGACTGAAAGGGGAGAAAAGCATGGTTGGGTCCTTGATATTGATTAAAGGGACAGAGGGAGGGTGGGAGAGGGAAAACACAAAACAGCACTTTTTGGGACATGTAATTGATGGTGGTGAAGAAATTTGCTAAGTGAAGAAGGAGCTCCCCACCATCTGATCCTAAAGCCTTACTAACATTTCCAGTCAATGCTAGTGAGCTGCAAGCTTACCTGTTACTATTACATAAAATTAATTTCATGCTTGTCTACTTCTGTAAAATCATTGGCAGAATATTTCTATCTTAAGGTGAAAATTAGGAAGACATATAATTTAAATGTTAGTTTAAATAAACTAATATTTGGTTTATGTGAGTGTCTAATTAGTCTTAATAATTAGGCATCAATCAAGCACCAGTACAGCTAAATAAAGCGATAGCATCCATCATCACGCAGATAATAATGCACGTTAACAATACATTCGCTTATGGCACTTTGGATATCATCTCTCACAAACCCCTAGAGATGTCTACTATAGAAAGAGGTCTACTTTAGGTGAATAGCCTGATAAAAATAGAAAGAAACTGCAGCGAGAATGACGCCTTAGTTAATGTAAAAAGGGAAGGAAATCCCACAAATATCTGTAAAATAGCTTGGTAACTATCCATAAGTCTTTACTGAAAACCATAGGTCCCAGAACTGGGATAGTTTCTGTAGCAGACTGAAGAGAAATTCTAGAAATTATCAGCATATCAGCATAGTAATGGAGCATAGTAATGCGTATGCTCATTTAGGGAAATCCAATGAGCTGGGATCCAGGAAATCCAAAATAAGCTGGGTTATACCCATCCTAGCACTAATGAGCATATCAAGCCATCTGGAGAAGACAGCACAGACTGTTTCATTCTAAGGTAGATGTATGAAGCACGTTCCTATATGGTCAAAAGTTCAAGGAGGTATTGCTGCTTCCTAAACTTTCCCTGGAGTACCATAGCTCTCAACACAGCCAAAATATGCAACGTCTTCATGGCAGAATACAGTCCTGAAGCAGGAAAGCTGTTAGTTGGAGCATTCCACTCATGGACAGTGTCCAAGACCTAGACCAGTGGTTTTAAACGTTTGTAGACACAAGGCACCCTTTGGGGCTAGCTCTAAGTTTTCACCTGTTTTTTGGACCATGGAAAAATAACAGATTTTAATAGACAATAGAACTGAAAGACCACAACAAGTCAGGATGTATTTGATGCCATGGATTCCTATTTGAAGTCTCTGGGTTTGTGTTGTGAATCATGTGTAGGTGTTTGCACAGCATCCTTAAAAATACCTTATGACACCCTAGGGTGCTGCAGCACCCTGGTTGATAATTGCAGACCTAGATAAGATTCCAGGTCACCTTGAGAAAAATCTCTGTAAAAGCCAATTCTGTACAATAGAACCAACATGGCATGGTGTAAAGCAAGAGCCAGCAACCTTTAACAAGCCATGGCTGGGACAACACAGCTCTGGTCCAATGTGGACGGGGTAGCTTTAGTGGTGCATTAGCGGCAAGGGACTTTTCCATACCCACTCAAGCACCAGGCAGGTGGGAACTGTGCCTGCACCACTGCTGCCTCTTGCAGCACCTCCCTAGAAGCACAGGTGCTGCTTCCAGCTGGTGGAGAGCTGCATGGGGACCAGGCATCTGTAAGCTGTTTGTGCTGACATGGGATCCCTCCAGTCTCCCTTCTTCGCTCCACCCAGGGCAGCTCCCAGCTACTGGGCTGGCTGGGGAGAGAAGTGGCAGCAGCACAGGAGCAGCAAGTGGCTGCAACTCCCAACTGCCTGGCACCAGATTAGGTGCAGGGTAAACCCCTGACACACTGTGGAGCAGGAGGCTGGGAGAAGGGGTAGCAGTACAGGAGCAGCTCCCAGCTGTGTGGTCCCAGCACAGGTGAGGGAAAGCCACCCAACCGTCTTTGGACTGGAGTCAGAAGAGCGGGAAGAAGTGGCAATATGGGTACAGCTGGAAGATGTCTGACTCTGGCACATCTTCTCATTGACCACCCTTGATGTGGGCACAGGCGTTGAAAACAGACAAAGCCGTCCTACTCTGCAGATCAGATACAACGGCTCTGCTGATCAAAGCTGGTCTCTGGGCTGTATGTTGTTGACTCCCAGTCTAAAGCATATTGTAACAAGAAAAAGATATTTCTTTTTATTATCTTGCTTAACAGCATAGTAAGGTCCGATTTTTCTAAACATGGTTTTTTCTTAAATTGTAGCTGTCCTATTGAATAATGTCAATTAAATGGGTTTGCAATGTAACACAAGCAAGTGCTTTTTTTGCATAGTGTAATGAGACAAAGGAGATATAATACAATGTGATAGGTATGAAGGAGAAACTGCTTTTTCCTTAGATCAGTTACTTGCTGTTAATTCAGACATCAGGTATCTGATATCCAATTTGTGGCCATAAATTAAGCAGTGGTGACATAAGTTTGATGTAGTCTGCCTTAATTTTGGCACTGTGTTTTCTATTATAATATTTGGGAATAATTTTGACACCTTTCTACATTTAAACCTGATTTTGACAGGAATCAAACTAATATTTCTCCTGATGGTTCTTCATGCACGGTATGTTCAACTATTTTTACACTGTTAAAAATTGTGCAGAAAACTTCTTAACAGGAATCTGATACTTGTCTTGGTAAATTGTGAGTCATTTGTCCACATCAGGAATCACCTACCCAAATAAGTCCTGTTATTCAACTATTTTATCGGTAGTTAAAGGCAGTTTTTCCTTTAAAACTTTTCTTCAGGACTGCAAATTGTTACTTTATGCAGTATTTTTTTTTTTTTTTGAAGAAAATATTATTGCATGTCTCCAGTGAAATTCAGTGCTTCTTTAAAGAGTTACCTCATTAATAGACTATATCATAATGGTTCTTGTAAGGGAAAATGAAATTTAGGAGATCCTTTGTTTCACAGGGCATTAGTGTAAATAGCCTTCTTTGATAAAGTGTCCTTAGAAATCCTCATACCTAGAGACTGTGCGCCCCTTCACTGTGGACCAGGTCCTTTGCCCACTGTCGTTGACTTCATTGCCTTTGGATGAAACCTGAATTCACTGAAACATGGATAATTTTGGGCACGCGCATAATTCCATTGACTTTATGGGGCTACATACTTAAAGTTACCTGTGTTTAATTGCTTTGAAGCCTTGGGCTTGATTGGACACACACTACTGAAGTTTCTGTGAAGCCTTTCACTGACTTCAGTGGTGACCAGAATAGTCATTGAAGAGGAATGACAAGGGAATCCCTGCATATGTCCTCCAACAGGTCTGAATGCTTAATTTGGGGCTATATGAGAAATCTTAGCCCCATTTCCATTTTTCTACTTCAGTAGGCAGAGAGCCTCTTTGCCACAGCATGCAGTTGTGCTATCAGTTGTTTTCCTTTTTATCAGTAGACAATGGTTCATTATTAAATAGAAAAAAGTTATTAATGTTAAATTTGTAGTAGGCTTTTTTTCTGAGATTGACTTTTTTTTTTCCTTAATAACTTTCACATTCCATTCTACTTAATCTCAAGGTGTATTTTAAAAATAGCAACATCTATCTCTTAGAAAGTATTTATATTTGAGAAGCAGCAGTCAAAAGCTTTTTTCTTTAGGGGTAAAATCTCTCTAACTTGAAAGGGATTTTTTGGAAACAATAAAGCATTTTTTTGATTGTGGAGTCATTTTACACAGGTTGATCAATATCCATTTTTCTTTTAGGCTGTGCTTTCCCTGGATGTGAAAGTCCTTATTTTTGCAGAAGTGGTTGACTGAAGTCTTCCGCAAAAACTTTCTTCAGTCTTTTGGCTGTGCTTCCAAGTCCTTTCTAAAGGTCTGTCCTTATACAAATATATTCTGATCCAAAACATGCACAAAATCCCAAAACCTTAGGTAGAACATTTTGGACTTAATGACCCTCTTTCCTTTTGATCTAATCACTTTTGAATGGGGTAAACAGATGGTAAATGGTGAATTGAACAGACAAGAAGGAAAAACCTATGCACAAGTTTTTTTGAACCTTTAATGCAAAAGGTGGGTAGGTCCTCTTCTTTCTTGTTGCTTTCTGTGACTTAGTTTTAAGGCTGAGATGATGGTGCATTGCAAGAGCAGACATGCA
>NW_017728993.1:32286776-32307863 GCF_001723915.1 Gavialis gangeticus | reverse complement strand
TTTTGGTTGCTTTCTGTGACTTAGTTTTAAGGCTGAGATGATGGTGCATTGCAAGAGCAGACATGCAAAAGTAGGTTTTTCAGGGACTTGAACAGAAAAATAGGGTCTCATGTACGTGCCTACATCCACTTAATCACCCAATAGGTGGAATAGTTTCTGATCCATGGTCTTCAGGTGTAAAGATTTTGATTCCCTACATTTTGAGTCTTGTGCTATTAGTGCCATCCTTTAATGGACACCCACAGCATCTTCAGAGCCGGGAGGTAAGTACTGATTCTTTTAAAATAACTAAATGATATCCTTGCACACCCTAGAATCTGTTGGCATCAATGGAAGTTGTAAGTGCACAAGGAATACAGGAGCACGCTCATAACACTTTGAAACTGCTATAACATGACAGCATCATAGTTTTTGATGCATTCAACTGGGATTTGACTCCCTATGCCTACTGGGAAGTACTAGTATAATGGCACGTCTAGCTGAGAGACCAAGCAGTCACACTATTTACAGCTATGGATACTGCAAGGCAGTTATGATGATTATAAAAGTATGATTGTTTTGAAAAGTTGTTTTTAGTGCACATAGTCTTATCTGATAAGCATTTATCTAGAGCATCTAGGGTATTAGAATTAGTCATGATGGCATTCCTGTGGAGGAAAAGAGAATCATGGAAATGCAAACTTGTCAAGGGGCTCTCCTCAACTCTCCTTCCCGCACTCCCCTCCAGCCCCTGAAATGAAACAAAGCTGCCTCTGGTTATTAAGGCCATGATATTATAACAAATAAACGGATTTTGTTTGACCTCAAATTTTACAAGAGCATTTTGCAGCTTTTTTATTTTGAGGTCAAGTAACAGGCTATATTACATTTTTAATACCCCCACTGTATATATAATTAGCTCAGTTGTTTACTTCCAAAAGTTATTTCTAGCTCCAAACCAGACTAAACTGAAAAAAATACATTAGTCTTTTGCAGTTGTTTGTCTGAAAGGGGCTGGAGCCCACAGAAGAGAAAGTAAACAAAAAATGTGTTAACCAACAAAATATCAGACAGCTGCAAAAACAGTGTTTTATAATCTGCCATTTAAAATGCACAAATCTTTCCATTTTGCTGAAGAAACTTTCTAGATTCATTTAAAAAGAGCTGAGGATTGTGCAGAAATGACTTAAAATGAGTGAAAAATCATATATCAGTGTTTGAGCTGCCACTAGCCAAATAGCATTTTGCTAATGACTTCTGCTTTCAGACCACAAATCAGGCTTGTTTGAGTAGCTAAATTGCTCCTGCTCTTATCCATCTTGAGCAGATAGCAAGGGAACCTGGAAGATATTGCTTCTGGGTGGGAAAGGAGGAGGAGGAGTAGGTAATTTCTTCAGTGGGTGAAGCAAATCTTGAAAAGATTTTCCGGCTTATTACAAGGAAATTATTTAGATATTAAGGAATTTTTGACCAGTCCCAGAAGGTTTTACATAATAATTCACTACTGGAGTTTCTGAGCATTTGATGGATATTACATTTGCACATTCTCTGTCCAGGCCACCAGCCTAAGCACTGAATTTCAACGGCATTGTATGTATGTAATCTAGAAACCCTACTATACAAATAATAATAATAGTAATTAGTAGTGGTAGAAGTAGGTAGTTCAGTTTCCTTGTATTGTAACTGAGTTGAATGCAGTCAGTTTAGAAAAGGACAAAAAAATAAGAAAGGTTTTAGTTTGTGTCTGGTTCAAAATCAACATTTTCATTACATCTTAAGTGAAATTCTGGCTGGTTTGAATCTGAGTTTGAGCTGGTTTGAGTTTTGCCACTGAGATCTATGGAGCCAGGATTTGTCACTACATATAAGCTAATGTATCACTGGTTAATCCTAATAAGTTTAGGATAAGCATATGATTACACAGGCGCTTTTTAAAATCTGGTTTTAGGGTTCATCTCATTAGATGACTGTTGCGTAGTTTATACCTGCGTGTTGTCTTTGTGAAGCAGCAAGAACAGATTTTTTGTTTTGCTGTCGAGTAGGAAAAAAAGAATCAGGATATTCTCTCCAGAGATGTATGAAAACAAACCTCCAGAGAGAAAAGTTTTGTGGCTTTTCGAACTGAAATAACCCTTTCATTTGTTTTGTATGTGCTGTCATTCTAAGATACTAGGAAATAACTATTTTCCCCAGAAATCCTACCATTATTAATATCTATGTTTTGACAAGATTTGAGCTCAGGTCTCTATCAGATAATTAACATTCTTCTTTAGGATTTTCAAAAGTAGTTATTTCATTGACAAGATGCCTGTTAAGAGTTATGCTTTTCCCTCATTAGATATAATCGATGAATATGACATTCTGTTCAAGAGAAAATTTGCAGTTGTAATTATACAAACAATGTGATATTTCAGAATCCAGATCAAATTTAGTATAAAAATAATTTACACTTCACATAAACCTGGGAAAACATTCACTTAAAACTGAAGCCTTATGACTGTCACCTACACTGGGGTATTTTAGGAGCCTGCTACTTTACTGGGCCCCTGTCTACAAACATTTATGCACATGCTTAAGTGTTCACAGATAGTTGATCCCCTTTCTCAAGATGAAGTATACATATGAGAAATGCAAAACACACTTAACCTACCTGATGAGAACAGAATTACACTAAGTAAGGTCAGATTCAGACCTGTTGACTTGTCACTCACCTGCATAAGAGAGTTAAGCATGAGGCCATAGCTTTCTTGTAGGGATCAGTAAGACTTGTTAAACTTTCCTGTGCTTTGAAATCATGCAAAATCTGCAGCTTCCCTCAATTTTGACACCAAGCCAGGTAAAACCCATTGGTTTTGCTGTGAGAGTTTAAGTTTGCTTGTATTCAAAACCTCACAGCAAAACCAGGGGTTGGCAGCAGGGGGTGGAGAATGTGTGTGAGCCCACACAGAGTGAAACCCAGGGAAATATTTGCCTAAAACTCTGCAAAGCAACTTTTGCACAATTTTAATATAATTAATTGTGTGTGTGTTCATTGTGTTTGTTCCATTCAGGAGGTGCAACCATGAGTGCCTTTCCAACACGCTTAGTCCCTAGCTTCAGTAAATGTAACAAATGTATTCTTGTTTCGGTTAAACTCAGCCAGGTTTTTTTTCCCCTTCTCATCCCTGTATTGCAAGTGTTAACAAGGCAAGCAGAGTTGTTGAACATTCTGAACAATACACCTTGAATACTCAGCAAGTCAGAAAGGTCTCAAAGGTTGTACCATGTAAAAGTCAAGTAATTAAACACTGATTACTTACTGTAAAAAAAAAAGTCTTCTGGGAAAGGTTGGATTCAGAAGGTCTAATTTCACACAGAAGATTTCAGTGGAAATAAAGCCTTTAACTATATTCTGCTTGACTTGATCTGAAAGAAAAGGAAAAAAAAAAAAAAAAAGAAGATTAGAAAAGCTATTCAGTACTTCCTTTCTGCAGAGGAGCTTTGGGAGGTGACAAACAGCTCCTAGTAATTCATTCAGTAATCTTTTCCCCTAAACAGCATTTAGAATCCTCTTCAAAATTTGGCTGCCATACTATGGCTTCATTATTCTTACAAAATACAAAGCCACCTCCCTTCTATGCAGTCTTGGCTACAGATTAAATGTTTCAGTCCCACAGAAACATCCAACTTAATAAAAAAAGTTTGCAAACAGTAAGTCCATTTCACCTGATCTTGTCACATTAAAAAAGTCCTGCTTTTGACCTGTGCCCTCACTGTAGCCTCTGTCATCAGCATAATCAAGAGCTAGATCATGTTTTCTTTGTGGTTCGTCTCTGTCTGCAATGTCCCAAGGGGAAGAGGAAGCCACAAGCTCCATAGGCTACTAAAAGTATTTCCTTTGCTGTGAGCCATCCACAGTCACTCCCTTTCTTGCACCCTCTCTACCACTTCCCGGACAATAAATCTTTTCAGAACATGGACAAGATTAAGAATTATCTGCTGAAAACTCCCATGTTTGCTCACATGTTTAGGGAACTGGTCCTGTGAAACATTTTGGATACTCTCTTTCACTACATGCACAGAGGGATAAAGGTTTTCTCTGATGATAAGAGATGGTAAGTTCCAAACTTCTCTCTCACGCTTTCACATTAATACTGTTTATCTGAGACAGCAAAATGAAGACCTTGCTCATACCACACAGTGAGTTGATGACTTACGTCAGTTGTTGTGATGGGAAAAGTGTGCTTCATTTTCTTGGCGCTGAGAATTAGCTGAGTTATTCACACCTACCGAAATGGAAACATGCTTATGCTTACATTAGGTACTTTGGGGAAAACATCCTGTAGCTAGCACTCTGGAGTGCTATAGGAATTTTAAACACAGCTATAATACTATATCCTAAATAAGTAGGCTTTCCTATTCTTGTCCTGTCTTTCAGTCACTTTTCCTATCTCCATTATAACTTCAGAAAGTTAAAATTGAGAGAGAAGATGCAGAATTTACCAATTTCCCCAAAGTGCTGCTCATTTTTTAACTCTCTTGATCATTAGATTGCTACTGTTCCCAGGATTCGCTGTTGATGTAATTATAAGGTACTCAAGAAGATGAATGTTAGTTTGGGAACAAAAGGAATTATTTTTTAGAATTCTGGGCTGTGTTTTGACTATTTAAATGAAACACTTTTATTTCACAAAGTAAACCCTCTGAAATCCTGACTCTTCATATAAAAAAGGCTACAGAAAGGGTATTTTATCAGGAGCTGAGGAAAGAGGTATGGGGCCAGAGTTAGGAAAAATGGAAAGTGCAATGAGAAATGCATCTCCCTTAATGGTATCTTATGGCTAGTGCATTAGACGGACTCAGAAGAACTGGGGTCAGATCCTAGTTTTGTCACATACCTCCTCTATTACTATAGGCAAGCTGTTCACAACACATCTATACTGCTTCCATGGCACCTCTGAGGAGCGCTGCTTACAGGCATGCATGATCTAGCCACTCCTGCTTCACACACACATGGAAATGAGGTAGTGTAGCTGCTCTTAGAGCACTTATACCTGCCTGTATTTTTCTTTAGGCTCCCAGTCACCATTTATGGGATCTTTTACTAAGGAGGAGAGGCCCTGTCAGGTTGGATTTCCTACCTAGTTTCCCAGCTAGACATTTGTGGAGCCAGAGTGGTGACCACAGTGGGTGTGGAGGTAGTGCTCCAAGGTGTACTCTGTTATGAGATTGAGCATGCCCTTAATCCTGCCTTATTTCAGGCCCCTACAGTAGGGATAATATTATTTTGTCTATTTAAATGGCGTTTTTTCAGGTTGCAGAATGTTTATACAACACTTAGCACAATGGAGACCTCTTTAGGATGCTGTAGTTGTCATTTTAATAGAAATAATAAGCAGCGACAGTAAGTTGCCATTTTTATCCACCTATTCCACTATACATCCATGCAGAGTCTGAACTACATCCAGAGATGACGAATTCCGGTGCTTTTAGGAGGTGCTTTATGCTGCGGTGCTGGGTGAGATAATAAGGGAAACCCAGGATCCACTTCTTAAAAGTCTGTCATCAAGCTGAAGGGAAGATTTGGTGCTCTGCCTTCCTCCTCACTATTTTGAGGTAAGGCTAAATCTCACTGGCCACAAATGCTGTATGCCTATGGTTATTAATCAAAGGTAATTGCCTGTTGTTATTTGGCATGAATCAATTTGCCCCAAAGAGAAGATACTTTTTAAAAAGTGCCCCAAGGGAGGATAAATTTAGAACCTTCTACCAGCCACTTTGATTTACCTGGGGCACCCATGTGTTATACTAACAATATACAGTATAACCTCATAAATCCAGCATGCTTGGGACTGAGCACCTGCCAGAAATGTGAAAATTCCAGATTTTTGAAACTGGAGTGGTGGCCAGTCATAGGGCATTAGGGGACGGGGAGGGGGGAAATGGGGTACTGGCGGCTGGTCCCAGAGCTATTTTTTCTATAGACTTGACAAATGAATGAATAGATTGCCAGTCCCTTGCCAATGCTGCATAAAGACACATGCACCCCTAGTTAAACAAGGTTTTATCATGGCCTGATGGAAACCTTTTTATGGGAACCCCTTGTTAAAACATTGGCAGAACATCACCGATCCCTGGAATGAATGGGCAAGGGGCGGTGTATTGGGTGCAGTGTAGCAAAGTCGACATGTTTGTTATGCTTGTATTCAGTGGAATCAAAATATAGCAAGGAAAAACCATGTCATGAAAACCATTGCTAACAATAATGAGACAAATTCACTGAATGATTAGAGGAGCATGTTTAAACATGCATAAGAGAAATATTTTAGAGACTGCAAGTAAAATTATTAAAAGAAACACACAAAGATAGATGAGGATTACATCCAGTATCTTTTTAAAATTTCTGATGCAAAAGACTTGTAAAAAAGATTTAAAAAACTAATGTTAAAATGTGCCACTTTCATATACCTGAAAATAATTTATAATGGAATCTAATTGCAAGTATTTTTTTTATATTGAATGGCACTGTGACAGCAAGAAAGGTATAGTTTAGTACAGGGATCCTCAGAATTTTTCCTAGGATGGTAAGATAACATCTATTTCATTAGCAATTGCTACTTACAAAGTACTTGATCTCCTGCTTATGTTTGATTAAATTTAGCCCTACTCAGAAAACAATTAAGTATGTGCTTAACTTTGAGCACATGCTTAATTGCCATTGATTGTAGCAATAGTTTATACAGGGAAATAATATTAGAGGATTAAATAAACACTGATGAACAAGGATGAACAGCCAGTACTCTATATAACCAGCCAGCTCTTCAAAAACTGCCAGTGATCTCTAGAGACCACTGTTTACGAACCTCTGGTCTAGGGAGTTCTTGGCGCTCTAGAGAGGCTCATAAACTCTTTTGCTTTAATGCAGGTTCTGACACCAGCTTTCCTATAGGCACTTAACTTAGATCCGTGCCTCAATTTCCCCTTCCATTATAGAAAGGTGAAGAAAGAATTGGAGGACAAATACTTACCAGAGGTGCTGGGAGAAATAATTGAAGCACTTCAATTGTAAAATATACTGTGCAAGGAATGGTACTATTGGTTTGTTTCATAAGCCACATATAGATGAAACTATTTCCATGGTAAAAGTTTAAGCTTAATTAAGAATATATAAAGTCTTGTATGTACATGACCAAAGTGCAAGCAGATTTGCCCTTTTTGTAGGCGAATATATTTTCTGACCTGCAGAAGAAAAGCTGCTTGTTTTCTTTTCCAAAAGCAGGGATCACTTCTATTTTTTCCAGGTGACTTATGCTGCTGAGGGGAGACTTCCCCTCCACAAAAGAAGTAACAGTCAGCTTTAAGGCACTGAAGAAGAAAACTGACTGAGAGTGAAAGTGAAATTCATGAGAAACACTCACTCGTTTTAATACATTTGCCTTTCCCGAGAGCAAATTACAGTTCATCAACAGGTTCCATTGTTCCCTTAGGAAGACATAAGTTCTCTCAGCCTTTAAGCAGGCAAAGAAGACAGGTCTGAGAAAACATGTGTTAGGTTATGTAATTTGTAACCACGATGGATAAACAGCCTCTTATCTATCTATTTTTTTCTTTCAGATTACTGGCAAAAATGTCTTGATCCCATTTAATCCCTGAGCTGTGAAGTTGCTGTGTTTTTAAAATGGTAAATGGATGGTTTCATTTTATCAGGCATGTGTTGGGAACTGAGTAGATTATAACAATTAACACTGTCATGATTTTTCACCTATTATACCTCCTGAGAAAGGGAGGATTTTCAGTTTATTGCTAAGAAACACTGTTTTCTCTTCATAGGTAATGCCATGTCTTACAACGACCTGGCAGAATATAAAAATGCTCATAAAATCTCAGCATTCACCTCTCCAGGTACCTGCAGTTACCATGGTATCATAAATTGGGCATATAATCACCAAATTGTGGACTCTTTTCTCTGCTGGGGGCTTTCTCATGCAAATTGTTCCATTGAAGCCAATGAGAGTATTTGAGTGAGTAACTACTGTCCAAGGCTTTGCAGTCTGGAAGTAGGAGCAGCAAATGTTGAGTTTTAAATGACATTGGTGGTGGCCAAAAGTAGTCCCAATTTCTAAATGCCTCACTTGACATAACTTGAAACCAGTTGCTGCATTTTCAGATTTTGCCTAGGAATGATTGTACAGGATGGAAAGTCACTAGCTGTGTCAATAAACAATAGAGAATAAATATGAAATATATATTTTGTTCCTAGGGAAATATACACAAGCAAGTATAGTTAGCAATGGGAATAAACAAAAATGCATATAAATATGCAGAATTTTTGGTTAAAAAACGGAAATATTGACCAGTCTGTAAGGGTGGCAGTAGAACAGCAGAAACATTGTCTGAACAATTTGAGAACAGTTTCAGAATATTTTCATTGAGATTTTGAAAAATTTGGCTAGCTCTAGCATCATACATAGATCTCCCACGGTTGCTAAACATCCTATCAGTTACACTGGCTTTGTGCAGATATAAAGGGTACAATGTTAAGAAAAAATGAGAGAGAGAAACAGGACGAGCAATAGTGTTAGTACTGGGAAAAAATATCGACAAATCCCTTATGTTGACAAACCTTTCTGTTTCAACAATAGCAGTAAGTGAAATAAGTTTAGGAGTTAATTTTAATTTTCCAGTAAAACAACAACATGGAAAACTTATTTAACAGAAATAGGAGTAGGTTTTGGTAATTTAAGCCCTCATACCTTGGCTTGCAGCCACTACTTACTCTTAACACTTTCTGGTACTACTTGTAGCCAAAGGAAATTAGAAAATTACAACTGAAATTCATAGGGAGAGCAAAGTATGAGGCTGCCTACTTACTGTTTTGCTGCCCATGGGCCAGTGCAGTTTGGGACCACCCATTTAAAGCTTTATTTAGAACTGCTCTAAGAAATATCAGTGGAGCACAATCAACCTGAAAATCAAATTTCTCTCTGAAAGTGTTTACTTACTTTTAGTATAAATAACACCACATGACAAAACTCAGTAGTGTATATTCTTTTTCTCTATTTTTCCATTGCTTTACTTGGTGCATTTGACAGCGATTTATATGTCATCATCGTTTTCTTGATGGTCAGTTGCACTTTTTGCCTCCTATACTGGCATGATGACTTATCATTGTTATACATTGCCCTGAGGGACAGGAAATGATCAGGTAAGTCCTATTCAGTTCAGTTTTTAGGGCATGCTAGTTAAAGGGAGCTCTTTCAATAATAGGAGCTCCAACCAACATGGTTTGAGATTGCAGAGTACACTGTACATCCATTTGGCTTTAAAGGAAAACACAGATGATCCTGATTTCTGTCTGCCTACAGCGTTGGCTGAAAGACAAATTTCTCTTTGCCCTCTGCATCAGACTACTTCCAAATTGAGGGGAGAAAGGGGTCAGGGATACAAAATCCCACACTTCTTACTTTATTCTTAAGTTAGAGCAGTGGTTGCCAACCTTTTTAGGCTGTGGGCCAGAGTGACTCAGTTCAGGTCGGAGATGGGTAGATGAATGGGCTCTAGGACCCATTCTGCATCACTACTGCATCACTGCTGCTTTCTCTTTGACAGCACAGGAAGAGCACCCATAGCTGGCATGTTTCCTACATAGTGGAACAGAAAGTGACTGCTGCTGAAGACCCTTTATCAAATGCCACTGAAGTCCCATGTCAGGGCCAGTTCAAATGGCTCTATGGACTGAATCTGGTCTGCAGGCCATAGGTTGCAACCCCTGAGTTAGAGCATATCCTTTCCTCCTCTATAGCAGTTACATATATCCTGCTAGTTACATGACTATTTTCTCAGGATCATAGGACTTATTTGGTTTGAATTTAACTTTTTTGTTTTAAGCTCTTCCCCTGCACCCCCACCCCACCTCCCTATCGTGTGCATTTGGCAAGTAAGTGTCAACAGGTGTAACCAAGTTTGAAGCCTAAGACGCCAGTATTTCAGCAGTGACATCAATAAGGACCTACTGCAGAAGAGATAGCACTTGTTTTATTTTGTAGGCTGCCATTGCTTGGCACTCATGTCATCATAGAAAGGGGGATAGCCAATTTGTGTGTAGGCAGTGAGCCATTTTAACAGATGGGTATGGCAATAGGCAGCCAAAAGACAAAATATGTGCATAAAATATGGCTACTGGAACATACTTCTCAGCTGAATTTTGAAATGTCTGTGTGTCTGTCCAGATCTTATACTCCCAAGCAGTTAAATAACTAAGAGTCTGTGTATCTGAAAAGATTGCCAGACACATATCAAATTCTGCTTCAATAGTCACATAAAGCAAAATTTTTATTCATCTGAAATTAGTCAGTGTTAGAAAGAGATGGATGGAGTCAGTGCAATGAAAACTCCAGCATATTTAAGACAAACTGCAATGAACAGACAGTAGGAAGATTGCATGTTTGTCACAACAACAAAATATAAAGAAACTTTTTGGCTGCTCATAACAAGTAATGGGTTTTGTGCAGTCCCGTGGCTCCTCCATGAATGCAGTCAATAAAGGAAGAAGAATAATATGGCAAAGGTTATAATGCAATTATATAAATCAGTGGTATTCCTTCCCCTAGAATGCTTGGTTTTGTTCTGGTCCTCCCAACAGCCACAAAAATGTAGTATAAACTGGAGGCAACTGGAGACAGTCAAGGAACTTAAATAGAGGCATGAACATTTTTTTCTAGGAGGACAGCCTGAAAAGCACAGGACTGTTTACTTTGGAGAAGAGACAAATATGAAGGGTCCTGATAAAGGTATATAAAGTAAATGTATATCACATACAACATACATGAGAATCTTCTATTCAGTCTTTCATAATACAAGAACAAGGGGACATTCAGTGAAAATGAAAGATGAAAATCAAGACTGAAGAAAGGAAATATTTTTCCACACAGTGAAGTAGTTGACAGTGGAACTCATTGCCAAAAGCATTTTGGTAGGATTAGGAAAAACGTCACTCATATGTACAATAGCAGTTTCAAGAGTGATAGATAGCATCTAGGATTAAAAACTTATTAAACCTTCTCATTCCTATCTCTAACTATTGAAGGGCAGACTATAACTTCCTCTGTGGGACCACTGTTTAAAATATTCCTACGTTAGGGCTGCTTCTTCTAAAGCAGCCAGTAATGACTTCTCCCAGATACAGGCAACTGGAGTGAAAGTCAGTAGTCTGGTCTGGGAGGACAATTCAACAATGATAAGGGAGAAACAATGTTTTTTTGTAATGTCAGATACATATTTCCCCTATTCAAATAATATTTTGGTGTTGGTCTAGGTCTCATTTCATTGCTACTCCCGAAGAATTTCCCCAAGAACTAAGGGGCAGCAGAAGCAGTATCCATGATCATCCTACCATTTCTGACTGGCTCAAAAGCACTTTGTGAAATGGGCAACTTGCCAAAAAGTATAAGTAGTGGTGATAGTGGTGAGGAGCCAGGAGTGGGTGGTGGCTGTGTTGCCTGAGCTGAAAGCAATCCTCACATGTACGGTAATTAATGGCATAAGTCAGAGACCCACTCCATCATCAAACTCCCATGGAGAGGCATCATCACCACAGCTGCTTAGGTAACCAAAAAGAAAAGCAGACAGCTGAAATGGGTATTTAGCTGTCTTAATTATTTACATTTAAATAATAGGCAAAAGAAAAAAAAAAGCTTATGATTTATAAGTACTTTTAAAAGTGGAAAGCACTTGCTTTAAAACCCCATTTTCGTTTTCAGAGTAAATCATTTAATTTCTTTAAAAATTAATTCAACAATTTCATAAACATTACTCCAAGACTTTGGCCATTTAGGCTATAGTGAGCGTTACTGTTTATCTGTCTATGTACTGCAGGTCTTGGTAACAGCAAATGGCATCTAAGAGTGTGTCTCTGTATTATGTGATCCAGAGGTAAATATGAATATTAGTTTCCTTGCACAGCCCAAGGTCTTTTAGTACAAAATTCTTATTTGGTGTTTGAAAAACCCCCCAGATTTCTGTGTTAGTGTATCTCAGTGCAGGGACAAGAGGACTTTTTATTAATCAGGCTCTTTTGGTTTTTTCTGCAATTTTTTCAAGGTTTGTATGAATCTTATACATAACTTGCCAACCATGAGAATGCATTAAAATGTGCAGGTTTTGCCTCAGGCTTCTGTTTTATACCTGTGGAAATGAGACTTCTGCTAATCTGAAGGGATTTTTTTTATTTTAAGTCAGAGTTCTGATCTGTCTGAGTTTTATTTGCCCAGTTAATTGCAGACACAGATAAAATGATCCATCTCTTACACTTTTCTATTTCTTCTTTCTCCCTTTGGCTTTGAAGTATTCCATTTCCTTTCAGCACTCTTCCTCATCTATTTCACAACTCCTTTAATGGTGCATTATTTTACTATTACTACTTTACAAATTGAACAAAAATAAGGCAGGAAAATTAAGTGATTTGATGGAATGAGGGTCAATACTGCTGTCAGTCTGTGTTGCCACCTATGCTACAGATCTAACACTCTTTTCAAGAAGCAACCTCAAAAGTCTAGTGCCCCAAAAAGAGCTTATGATTGTTCCAGAGACATTGGCAACAGCCCAGGTAGCAGACCCTTCTAACCACTGGGACCTTCTTTCCATTCCTGTTTCCACCTGCAGATGCACACAAGGGGAATCCCAGGTTCCACAGTCATGCCTTTACCTGTGCGGTAACTACTGGGGATGCCATTAATAACCTGCAATTTGGTGTCAGCCCTACCAAGTGCTAAAGTTTGGAAAACACCAGCACAGTTTTGGAAGCTACCACAATGCAATTAATACTTTTCTAGGCATTTTTTTCAATATTTTACTTTGTTTCATCATAATGAAAGCCCAGATTGTATGTGACTTTTGAGTCCCAGAATTCAGGGTGCAATGACATGGGATTCAAAGTCTGCCACTATTCTTTAGTTTCTTTCTTTCTGTGATACTTGCTAGATTCATTCAGTTGCGTGCTTCTTTACTCCCAGGTACAGAGAACAGTTCATACAGTGTGCTCCAGTCTCAGCTCCGGTCAAAGAACATGTTGGCCGCTGTTGCTGACAGTAAAACAGCTGTACCCAATAGTGACATAATAAACAATAGTTCTCAACTGCATCTGACATGCAGTATAATCATCTTTGTGTTCAGAATCAGCCATTCAAAATATATATCTGGGCACAAAATCTGTAGTTGTTTATTACAGCAGACGTGAAGATTCAACAACAGTAGCTGTGACAGTCAGGTGTTGGAAATCACTTTGGTTAGGTGTTTGCTATCTGAAGAAATTATAGGAGAGAGAGATGACAGGGTTTGGACAAAATGCTCTCGTTTAAGTGTTGTTGCTTAAAGTATAAAGGGGGAAAAAAACCTTACAAAAACACAAGAAACAGAAAAGCTAAAAAAGACAAGAAGAAGAAAAAATGGTTTGGTTTGAAATGAATGCATGTGAAGACAGTGCCATAGCCTGTCAGTCTTGTTCAGGAAAACATTCCTTTTAGCGATGTGTATCTTTATCATCCCTAAATAGGAGTCCACAGTGTAGGGCACATTCTTTGGTTTATTTACTGTTTTTGAGTCATATTAGCCACCCTGGCATGACCTCACCAAAACATTTATATCCATTTGAAAGTATTTGCTACACAAATATTTGAAAGTATTTTCTACATATATGGAGAATTGAGGAAAAAAATATATTTTAAATAGGAGTGTGATGTAGAAATCAAATTGTATAAAGTATAAGGATAGATAAAAGGAGAAAAGTTGCGCAAAGAATAATGATAAATAGAAGTAAGAAAAACACTTAAAACAGTCCAACAATGGAGATTTTGTATTAAATTAACCACAAAAGCTCTCCCCCAAACTAGCAGATTGTCTGTTTTGGAGGACTGCATTAAATGGCACATTAGAAATCCCAACTGAGAGTAGGATTTCACTGAGTTTTATGACTTAGAAAGTAATTCTAATATAACCCTGAACAGAAAACACAAACCTAGCACTAGACATCTGCATATGCTCATGATTTTGAGAAGTACAGAAAATTAACCAAACTGATCTATCTCATCTCATATTAGCCTATTATTTTCAACAACTTCCAAGCTGCTCAAGCCTGCAATATAGTGTTCCTAATATTTAATATAAGTCTGCCTTCATTTACGCCTTCCTAGTAGATTTGCACTTCACTTTAAATGAGCTCTTCCTAAGAGACAGACTCAAAGGATTATATTTATACACACAAGGCTTGAAATAAGACATATCCTAACCTTTAATTATGAATCACTGCCTAGGTTTCTGAAGAGCAGCTGAAATCCTAGTGATATGTTTTAAGAAGGTAAAATCCTGAGGTTGATTTAAGAGGGTTCTGTTACTTTAAATGTCACATACAGAAAGCCCTTGTTAATAAAGATTGGCACAGGTCACACTGTCAAGGATAAACAATCATTCCTAAATCCTTTGTTTCAGGCTACAGTGAAACCTAATCCCCATGGTGTTCTTGCCTGGCCATGCATCCATGTAGATATTCACCACTTTTATAGTACTAGTGCTTTCTTTCAAGCACGTTGCTCCTGACTGCAAGGCATTTGATTTCTGGTAATTAATCAGCTCATCATACACGCTGTGTTTCTCCCTCAGGCCCAGCTCAAGTTAGTGATCCAAATCTGGCCCCAGGAAAAAAGAAACCATTTATGTTCTTAGTGCACAGAATGAAACCCTGATAAACAGTGCTTGGCTAAACATTGAATTCAGATGGCATTATTTTTCTTTCCAAGCTACAAGTCTATTTTTTTCCTAGATACCCTTTAAAATGATAATTTTTTGTACCCATAAAGAAGCCATCAAGATTTACTGTATTATTTTTGAGTTTTTACACTTGAGTCTCTGAACTCATTGCCTGCAACATTAGTGCTCATTTTTAAACACCATTTGGCTGCATGTTTATCCGTCATCCTTTATCTTTGTGTCCTTTCATGTTTGGCTTGTCTGCGTAATAACCTGGTGACTGCTAACTTTATCAGTTGCAGGAAACAACTTGAGCTTGTGTTGGTAATTCTTTATGCCCAGAGATGTTTCAACTCTCATTCTTTTCAATTACCTACTAGATGGCCTTAACTGCCATTTGTAAAGGCATGTTTTTCTAAAATTTACCTGGTAGGTAACCCCTCACTTTTTTTCTTTATTACTATTAAAAATACCTACAAAGATATTGGGCTCAGCTTGTAATGGCTCCCCGTTTCCTGATCTCCACCAGCTCATGAATTGTGGCAGTCCTCATTGTTCTCCTAATGCATTAGGATTTTGAGTACTTGCTTCCCGCAGTGATGAGACTTCCATCATGCCAGCATTATTTCTAGGCTATATTTTTTCTGGCACAAAATAAGCTTTTTATGCTGGTTCTTTTCCCCATGGCAAAGGCAAGACACCGAAAGGAATTATTTCACCTAATAGCTCCCTGCCTCACAGGGCTGTTGTGAGACTTAATTAATTAATGTTTGTAAAGTGCTTTGAGAGCCTGGGATAAAAAGGTGCTATATAAGCACTGGTAGTGAAAAATACTGTTTTTATTAATTCCCAGTTTAATACAGCTTTTGAGTGAATGAAAAGGTGAACTTTTGTCAGAACTAGGAAAGATTTGTCCACCGCAGCACGGGGCATCTCAGCACACCTTTGTTTGTCATACATCAAACAGACTTGTGTATATAGGTGTCTGAAAGCTACAGGTCAATTGATGAAGAGTTCGAGCAAGAAAGCAAGCAAGAAAGAAAACAAGAAAACAAGCAAGCAAGAAAGCTTTTTGAGCACTCCTGTGCTGTTTTTAATTTCTCCTTCTTTTTTTGTTCTAAGCATACCATTCAGATAAGGAAAATAAACCACACTGGGCTGCAGATTAAGTCAAATATCAAAATCATTGCATGCTGACCGTGAAAACTCACTCATGCTGAACATTTGTGGGTTATCAGGATCAAAGAGCACTTCAATATTTATCAAAAAACACAGCCCACCATGGTTTAGTCTTCATTAACTTGGTATGTATTTGAAGAACTCAAGAGCTAATGCAGTCCAAGCTAAAGCTGACATTTTTTTGACTTAGGAAAACATTTATCCTCTTGAAGAGATATGTATCAGTTTGTAAATGTTGTGAAAGGGCAGAATAACATAAGGTTCACATATGCTATTGGGTTTTCTGAATGCAATAAGCTTAACAGGGCTGAATTATGCTTTGTATGTAGAGTCAAGAATGAACTTGCCATTTCTGTAATACCAGTAAAGCTTATTTCACGTATAATGGGGCATCATGCTGTGTATAGATGATACAATTTTTCTAGCTTGGATTTAAAATGTTAGAATGAAAAAAGGCTAAATTAAGTTATGAAAGCTTGGGTGCCTGCAAATCGAGGGGTACACAACCAGTGGTAAATGGTGTTGGGAATGCATTGCATTATTCCAAATGCTGCTGTTGTCTGATTGGGCTTCATGTCTGAACAAGACCTGGAAGAGTTTAGCTCATAGAAAAGGCTCTCCCCCTTGTGCAGAACCCAGTGTGGTTCCTAATGGGTCTCAGTTTTGATCACTTGGCATTGCCTTTACCCGAATCTTATTGGGGGACTAACATTCACTTTTGTGATGTTCATCTGGAAAAAGATAATTTGATAGCTTAAGTCATAGTAAAAGCTTTATTGGAGGTTTCAAAATTGCAATAAGAGAGCTGTCAAAGGAGATATTATGCATATTAGGGCACAAATATGGGGGAGGGAGAGTAACATAATGATTATGGTATGAGACTTGGAATCATAAATTGTGACTTGTGTAAACATCTTTTTTATTGTTCTTTTCTGATCTTGGAGAAGTTGTTTACTTTCCTCAGGCCTCTGTTTTTTAATCTACAGATTGGGGATAATAAATATCTACATTCCTGACAGAGGTGTTAGGAGTTTTACATGTTAGGATTAGGGCAGTGGTAGAGAAAGGATGGAATGAACAAGCAAAGAAATGAGAAGAAAAGTTGACAGAAGGAAGTGGAGACATGAAATACTGAGATCAGTTTAAAAACAAGAGGTTGCTGTAAGGGAGATTGAGAGGATCATAGTTCACAGGAAAAGGAGAGGCAGAAATAACAAAAAAACTATTGAAAGGCTACTAGTGTAGCTCAAGGGAGAAAGTGTTTTCAAACAAAGGAATCACACTCTAGCCTTCTTTTGTTTTCAGTGGGAGTTGGGATCTTAATTTGTTTTTGCACTTTTTGATAATCATTAATACCGTTAGGAAGCTACTGGGTACGTCTACATGAGCTACTGGGTGCGTCTACATGAGACACTCTGTCGCCATAGCAATGAGCTACAGTGAGCATACATGCTACAGTGAGCATAGCTCATCACTATGGCTACATAGTGTTGGTGGGCAAGAACTCTGACACTGCTGCTACTGCACAGTAGCACTGAGCTTGTTGCTTCGGGTCCCATGTGGCACCAGGATTGAGCAGTAAAAACTGCACAGTTGGGCGTACCCAGTGGGCTTTGATGCTGCTTGTGTAAGGAGATCCTGGTCAGGATCTTGAAGACTGTCTTCAAGATTCATAGTTTCATAGTTTATTCATAGATTATTTCATAGTTTATTCATAGATTGTTTATCCATGATTGTTTATCCTCATCTTTGGTCTTCAAACTCCTAGTCCTTGGCCTTGGTGGGATCCAGCAGCTAAAGCTTACTTTCATAAGGTTTAACAAGGGGCAGATAAACCCATGCTTACCCCAAGTTATTGCTACTTTTTGCACTTGGAAGAGTTCTGGGGACTTTTAAGAGGTCATACATAACAAGAAATTAAGTACGACTTACAAAGCACGTTGAGATTGTACGTAGGGGACAGTGTTAATATTTATGAATACACACCTATTTTGCAATTGATTTTTTTAAATATTAGATGATGTTTTTAATTTTCTTTTTCTTTTTGGCTAAATGGTTTAATCAGGAACTTTATAATTCCAAAAATCTCCTCAAATTTTAGCTGCAGTCAAAGCTCTAGGAAGAGGCTATTTAACCAGAAACTGTCAGTTATCTGGAGGCTGAGCAGGTCTGAAGCCCAAATTCTATGGATCTGCAGAGCACACATTCTGTAGAGGTTGTCATATCCTCCGTCTGCAGCTAATTAGTTGGCAACACTTACAAGTTGCACCAGACCACAGCATGTCTTTGCAATCAGTCAGCTGCTCAGGTAATAATACCTGCTATTTATTCTTGCCCACTGTAAATTAATTAGTTTGTGGGATGAGGGATGGGAGACCTAAACAGTTTCATAATTCTCTGTAGCATAAAGGAAAACCTAGTTGGAAAATAGATTCTGGGCAATTTCCCTGACAGCCTTCTACAGCAGCTGGTGCAAAGAAGGGAGTATCTGGGTAGGCTCACATTTAAATGCAAATTATAAGGGAAGCACCAGCTACAATGGGGGCGGACTAGTGGCCTCTAAAGGTTCAGTAGTTCAGTCTGGATGCTTATCTGGTTCCAGTGGTGACTTGCTTTTCAAAGCAGCCATGTGGCCACAGTGCCTATTGCCTCCCTTGAGAGTCTGAATTGTTCATCAATTACAAAAATTAGACCATCAGCCTGAAACATGGAATTGAAAGTCTTCTTTGCACTGAAAAAAAAAAAGACTTCATATGCAGAATAAATTATAGTGGGAGAGAGAGGAGGAGACTGTTGTTAGAAGTTTTAGACCCTTAGTTTGCTTAAGTTTTGAAATAAGGTTTGGGTTGGGAATTTTCTTTTCCATCTTGGTTCATCCATCCCTCAGAAAGACTAAAGGACCCAGGAATCCAAGAAGCTTTCTGCATTAATGAGGAGGAGGAGCAAGCACAATCAGAATGTTATCTGAGTTTTCCTGCTGGCATGCTCTGCCACATCACCCCCTCCTGCCACAGACTTCCAGAGAGTTTAAAGGCTCTTCTGCAGCATAAATGTAAGTGGATTGCCTAAGATAAGGGACACCGCATGAAATGGAGAACATGAAAAGCAAGCACACAGCGAAACAGCCATCTGCTCAGCCTTGGAATAGGAACATTGCAGAGCTCATCTGTGCATTAGTGTTGCCATTTAATGCAGTTTCTAACAAAAAAGTTAATAAAATTCATGGCTGTAGCTGACTCACATTATAATGCCCTTCTAGAAAAAGGCTGTTCCACAGCTCTGTGCAGTTGTGCGCAGAATAGTAATACATGCTGTAAAGCAAGCTGAAGGGTTTTGGGTTTATATCATTGAAGCTACGTGGACTAGTAGTTTACAGGTCAGTTGGAACACATTACACAGGATTCCAGGATTGCCAGCAACAAACCACCTGTCTTCATGAAACATGCCACAACAGGAGGTGTCCCTAAGCTTTGGAACTACAGGTTTATTAACAACTCTGCCAGCATAGCATGTGCCATAGAAGGCAATGCAGTATCATTATTTACAATATTTCCTTGATCATTGATGTCTTGCTGTGTGATAACTTCACTACTGGGAATTATTAAGAGGAGGCATTTAAGATCAATGGAACCTTAGATTATTTGATCAGAGTTATCTATTGGTATTCTCAGTTATTTTGCATGCAGTGGTCATCCAAAGAAACCTTTCAACGTTTTCCTCTTGCCTAATTAATATGATTGCTGTATTTTGCGGTAAAGTTAGTTTAGGGAGCACTGTGATTACCACAGTAAGGTTAATTACTTGCATACAGAAATTGTGAGGATGTTAATGGCAACCACTGTAGTATGAATAGTCCAATTTACCAGTCTACCTAAAAATTATGAGATGGTAGTAGTCAATTTAAACCTATCATTTTGTAGAGGAATGTTTTTTCTATAGCCTGGTAATAATCCCAAAGCCTTTTAGAGGATACATCTGCTAGCAGTCACTTCAACTTAATTTGCATTATTCATTTCATTATTAGATTAGGTTCCTCAAACAAACATTTGTCAGTAGTATTTGCAACTGATTCTTGTTTAATTTACTAAAAATGGAGCCATGAATTTTCTGAAGGAAAAATACAGACAGTTTTAAAGATATATAGAAGTGGGGTGACTGCTGTCCTCAACATAGGCCCTAGCTGGTGTAAATGGTTTTTCTTCAAGGATATCAATGGAGCTGCATCAGTTACCCCCATTAGGAAGCTCTGAATATAGAAATTATATAATATTACAAGACAGAAAAACCAAATATATTTTATTTTGGGGAGTAAATATTCAATAGTACTTTTGTTTCCACCCAAAGCCTTTTAGGAGAAAGGATATTTAACTATGAAGAAGGAAATATTCATAAGACAAGGTGAGAGAAGATCCTGAAAAATGCTTGGATCAGTTAGAATTTGAGGGACTGGCTGATAGTGCCATTTCTCTCACATTCAACAAACCCAGAGATCAGAGCGATTGACTGGGAGATCAGAGATGTATCTTTAAAGCACCACTCTGTCTTCACTGGAACAGGGATTTGAACTGAAAAGACCATCCTGATCATTAGTCTGTGGAATATCCTGGGGTAAATGCCACCAAAGCTCTCTTGCTGAAGTGTTCCACTTCTCCAATGAATGTATAATTTCTAATGCACTGGGATCTGAACCTGGTGCCTGCTTCCTGGGGGAAATCCAAGGGTAAAAAAAAAAAAAATCATGGGAAAAAAAAATGGCAGCATGCACTGCTGAAGAGCAGAGCGGGGTTGCTTGGGGCAGCACTGTGGCTTCCAGCCAGGCTCTTCCCAGCAGGATTGCTGCTGCTGCAGCCCTGGGAGGCCTGCAGGACCCCAGGTAAGGTTATATGGGTTGGCACATTGCTGGCCCCTACCGCCCCTGGAGTAACTTGCCATGCACCAGAGTACACATGGCATAGGCGTTCCCTGGGGACAAGTAGCTGTGGTGCAAGGTGTGTTGCTGCCACTTGTCCCTGGGGAACCAAATGTCTGTGCTCATTCTGACAGGCTCAGGAAATGGGCGGACGAGAACCTGATGGTGTTGAACACAGAAAAATGCAAGGTTCTCCACCTTGGGAGGAAAAGCCTGCAGCATCCTTATAGGCTCAGCAGTGCTACGCTGGCCAGCACTACGAATGAAAGGGACTTGGGGGTCATGATTGACCACAAGATGAA
>NW_017728993.1:32284720-32286613 GCF_001723915.1 Gavialis gangeticus | reverse complement strand
AGAGAAGAGCCACGTGCATGATTAGAGGTCAGGAAAACAGACCTTATGACGACAGGCTGAGAGCCATGGGACTCTTCAGCCTGGGAAAGCACAAGCTCAGGCGTGATCTGATGGCCACCTATAAGTTTATCTGGGGTGACCACCAGGATCTGGGGGAACGTCTGTTCACCAGAGCACCCCAAGGGATGACAAGGTCAAATGGTTATAAGCTCCTCCAGGACCATTTCAGGCTGGACATAAGGAAGAACTTTTTTACTGTCCGAGCCCCCAAGGTTTGGATTGGACTGCTGCTGGAGGTGGTTCAAGCACCTACTTTGAACACCTTCAAGAGAAAATTGGATGTTTATCTTGCTGGGATCCTATGACCCCTGCTGACTTCCTGCCCCTGGGGCAGAGGGCTGGACTCAATGATCATCCGAGGTCTCTTCCAGCCCTAATGTCTATGAACTCTATGGATACAGGCCATGAGGCATCAACTCTGCAGTACCCAACTCTATGTCTATAATGGAAGCCTATCAGAAGTGGTGCATTCAAACATGCTGCACTTTTCACAGGCAGCCTTTAAAACTGGAAGCTGTGCACTGTTTTAAATGAACTAATTAACATTCCTGAGTGCTGTGTTATTTAGCCTGCCATGGGTGCTACTCAAATGCATGTGTTCAGTGTTACTGCCTAGAATGGTATATTTGCTGTGTAGATGTGGTTTAAGTTGCATTTCAAAAAGGAAATATGAGTATGGACATATTTACCATGTAACTGCTTTAAAGGGGGAGGAATCTCTGCTGCTTAGGATCACATCAGCTACTATGCAGTAGGAAGTCGATATGCCACTTGGGCTGTCCTAGATAGAAGACCACTCCAATTTTGCATTGCCCAAATTTACAACAAGGCTTGTTGTCAGCAAGACATCAGCAGGAAGAGCATAAATGTGTGAAACAGCAGATATCAGTTAGCTAAATCAATCTGGCCACACCTATATGTGCAGTTAACTGCAGAATACCCTAATTAGCTGCAGAGTAAAGCATCACCATATACTTATGTGATACTATTAAGTCTCAGTAAACCAATTAAAGATTGTACTATCTTATGGTGGGGGTAATTAACTGTGATTAAATGCATGGGTAGACACTGACTGCAGGTGCAAATTGCACCCAGTTAGCCCAGCCAGCAGGGGCCAGACTCCTGCCTGCCACCTAGCCACATGGCTCCATACTTTCTTACCCCTGTGCCCCAGCCAGCTCCTCTGCTGCCCAATGCCTCCACCCAGAGCCCAGGGCAGGAGCAGCCTTTACATAAACTGTTCTGCCTGAGCTCAAATTGCTGTGGTCCTGGCCTGGGCACATGTGTAAATGCTGGACCTGGGAGTAGTTTACACTGGCTCATACTGCTCTGGAGTTTATTACTTTGGATTAATTGCACATGTAGATGCACCCTGACTTTGATCCTGAATGAAGTAGGGCTAAAGTTGCAATTATCTTTCTACGTTCCTATCACTGCACAATCATGCAGGTGTAACAGCTTATACTGGTATGATTTGATACAGTTACTACATCTGTCCATACCCTAAAATTCAGTGGAGGCCCTTCTAGTATTTTGAACCCCAGTCCTGCAATGCTTTATTCAGATAAGTAATCCTTACCTATGAGGGAGTCTCATTGCAGATAACATGACTGCTTACAAGAGTAAGAGTTACTCGTTCAGCTTTATAGACAATAATGAACCCTTGGTCTTACTTCAGTTAGTGGTAAAATTCCCATTGGCTTCAGTAGGATCATGATTCACCCCCCAGGAGAGCAATTAGGCATAGGGCTATGCAAATAACTGTTTTTTTTGGTTTGGCTGCTGAAAACAAAATTAGAAGATGTTTTCTGAGTCAGAGGAGGGAAACAAACT
>NW_017728993.1:32272302-32279720 GCF_001723915.1 Gavialis gangeticus | reverse complement strand
TAACTGATTTTTTGGTTTGGCTGCTGAAAACAAAATTAGAAGATGTTTTCTGAGTCAGAGGAGGGAAACAAACTTCACTCTCCCATATCCAGGACACATGCTGTAATCACTGAGGTATGAAATAAAAAAAGGGAGACTTCACTGCTGCCCTTTTCTTCTCCTTCCTCCAGCCCCACCCAGTGAAACTATATGAAAATATTGCTTGAGTTTCCCACTAAGTTTGAGATGACCAAAATAATGTTTTGGTCATGTGGTTTTCCAAAAAAAAAAGGGGGGGTGGTCTGCCTAACTGTCCAAGGGCATCAAAAAATAGAAAGAAACAGTGGATAAGTGATGCAAATAGCTGCATAGTAGGACATCTGTATGTAACATGGGCAGTCCTAGACCATTCCAGTTTTGGGCTGCCCAAAACTTACAAAGAAGCTTGTCCTCAGCAAGTCCTCCTTAAACAGATACAGTATGGGAAGTGCATGAAACAGCAGGTAGTGCTATGTAGAGAAATGAGGTGTGAAATCACAAGTTAAAGAATCATACTTCACATTTGGAAAGGGGACAAAACTTCCAACCTCAAGACATTTTGCAGATGTTGGTAAACCCTGAACAGGTTCCTGTTTCTGTCTTGTTAAAAATATGTGATATCTTGCAACAGTAAGGATTTAATCATTAAGTACACATTCTCTCTGTTTTAATGCAGGGGGAAAAAAACCCTGCACAGGTGTGTACTGAAGAAGATTGTAGATCTTCATCTGTTTACTCAAGTATCTCCTTTCCTTTTATACAGTCAGGGAAATTAACACCTGTGTAAGGAACAGGGAAACCTGGGACTGGTCAAAATGACTGCTGACTGCATAGTAGCTGTGTGCTTATGGTGAGGTCACTTATAGGAACAATAGGGATTTTATTTACTGTTGTACTGTTTTCAAGACCTGGATGTTGATTCATTGTATACTTCTGTTTTTATCTATATTACATCAAAACCTGCACAATCATTTTTTCCCTTTGGTTTCCAAAGTATTTCGATCACCTGAAACAAAAATATTTATTTTTAAAGATTTGGAGGCTGCAAAGGGGATTTGGGACTACAAAGGGAATGGAAATAGTTTCAGCTTCAAAACAGAAAGGAAAAAAGGTGAGAAACAGATGTTCCTTCTGCCACCTTAGTTTCAAATTAAATTTCATTTAGAAACATAAGACAAAGATGGTCAAAATAATTTGAAAAAGGCTTAAGAATGGTTGAAGCTAAAATGAGGTAATTTGTAAATATCAGAATAAAACCTGAATTAGATTCTCAACTGATAAAAATTGACAATCTTTTGGCCCTTTATTTCTGAAATTTTGAAAATTTTTATGGGACATGAAAAATCCTCTCTGACCCACCCAGTTTGAGAACAAGTAACATTTCACTGCAATTAATTTGAAGAATGACTGTTAAGCAATATAATACAGAATGTAATAATTGAAATAAGTTGTATAGATGTGACAGCATATTAGAGATGAACAATAAATAGAAACTTGAAGATAATCTCTCCTGTAAACAGTCTTCAAACGAAGCACCAAGTAAAGAATGTTTAATCATTTCTCCCTGAACTAGGCAGTAATGTTGTTTGATTCACCCTTCCCATGTATTCATTCTCTCTCCTGCAGATTAACAGGGTTTTTTTCCCCCAATCTCTCTTTGCTTTAAAAAAATCTAGTAGAACTTTATACATCAGTGCAAACTGTGTTTAAATTTGCCCAGCTCATCACTGAAGATGCTGTCACAGAAGAGAGGGACTTCATAGATATATCAGATACTCTGGCAAGAGCAGCACAGTCCAATCCTTCTTGTAAATAAATTAAAAGGTATAATGACATAGGTTTAAGAAGCACAAAAAGTTATAAATCTAGGAATTTAAAGCAATCTGGCTTTATCAGAAACTTTGAAAGGTTATTCCTACATAAACCTTGCCTGCCTCACATAATGGTCACAGCATTTTGTTTTATGAAAAATTGAAGCTTTGAAGAGTTCCTACAGTTTCCCCATTTATAAATCAGGAAACTGATAAACACTAAGTTTGGTTTTGCATTACAGAGTAATATTGTGATAAGATAAAACTTCTGTTTCAAGGCTGAAATAATAACATTTAATTCCAACATAGTGTCTTTTCACCTTGGTTATTTTGTTTTTTTCATACGTAATTAAGGTGCTGGTTTTGCCTTTGAAGTCCACACAATGCATGTTATATGTTGCACTTTACATGCATAAGTTGTGCGGAAAATACACACTCACCTAGTTAAGCATAGCTGCAAACAGCATTGTGGCTACAGAAGGAAATTATTGTTTTTGTAGAGATGCAAAAAAAGAAAAAAAAAGCTCTCTCATACCTTCACATCTTTCCAGCCTTGTTTTTTTGGCCAGTGTAAAATGTGCAATATTTTGGCACTGGTGGGGCCCTGGCAGCAAATTTTCTAAAGTGTATTATGTAATTTAAAAACTCACTTTCACAGAAACAGAAATTCTAACAGACTTGTGCCTTAAAAGAAATCCATTATATCTGAGGGTCCATCAAATCCTTGTATTGTCATCAATCTACTTGAGACACAGAATTTCAGTTCAGAACAAAACAACTGACATGAAATAAATCCACTTTTTGACTACAATTTTCCTGCAATTTATAGTTTTTTTAGAAAATGCTTAATTCAGTAATTGTCCCAAATCCCACTTTTCACTTTCAAAAACACAAGACCACATTATGCTCTTAGTCATAGCATCTGAAAACATCAAAACATTTATGTTTAATATTTCAAATACACAGATGAGACTTTTAATTTATTAATATTGCTGGCACTGTCCCAGCAGCTGATGTGACTAATATCTTTATTTTCATCTGTGTCTGATTCCAGCCTTTCCTTTTGAAAAAAGATCTGCAACTTTGAGACATGAATAACTTCCAGAAGGGACTGCTAGAATTAACTGTAATTGGCACTGCCCCTGAAGACTAGGCAGACACTTCAGTATAAGCAATTTACTTGGGCAGCCATCCTGCAAGCATGTATTAGGTAATTTTAAGCACATGAGTAAAGTTATGCATGATCTTAAATCTTTGTTGTTCTTGGGCTCTAGTGATGCCTTTCAGGGAGAGTGTATAATATCTGAGCTTCACAGTCTCTACTGACTTCCAAATATAATTCCAAATGTTGACTTGGATGTGTAATTTACTTTTTTTAAATGAGTAAAGACTACTATCTCTGTCTCTCTCCAGGTGTTATAATTTTGTTCAAGTCAGTTGTGGAACTTGAGTTCACAGGCTCCAGATATTAAATGCAAAGAAGCATATATCAGGGCATCCTTATGTCCTTGATTGTGGAATTAACTCATTCTGACAGGCTAACACAGGATGCTCAAGCTCCAGCCCACAGGCCAAACACAGCCTGTGGAGCCTTGGATTCTATACTGCCACCCCTCTCCGGTGCCTATTCCAAGCCCCACAGGGCAGGGTGGAGTTGGATCATAACCCTCCCCACACTTGGCCAGGTTGGCGCTAGGCTATGCCCTCTTCCCCTGCATGGCTGTGCCCTCTCTTCTCAGTAGGACTGGGCCATGCCATCTTCACTCTGCCTGACCATGCTGGGGCTGCGTCATGCCTCCTTGGTCCCAAGGAGCCAGCCCCAGACGCCTTCACTCATGGGGTTAGATTGGGGCTGGGCCACAGCTCCTTCCACTGGAAACTGCTTTGGGACTGGGGTGCCCCCCTCTGCACAACAGGAAGGGACCCCAGCAGATCTAGTCCACAAAAGAATCAGGCACTGCCCATGTGGACCACCAGCCAAAGTAATTGAGCACCACTGGTCGAACAAGACAAAAACCTTACCGTTCTTCAAGGTGTGCTGCAAAACCCACATGTCTTTGCCTATGATTTTGGCACAAAGCTTGGGCTGAAATAGGGTTTGGAGGTTGGGTATGTCAGTAATGGCCTTGTTTATATTCGTGTTTGTCATTCAGATAGCAGTGGCTCAATACTTATTTTGTGTTTTAATGGATTGCATGCATTTTAATCTTATGCAAGAGCTTAAATAGATTTTAGAAATTCCCTTTATAATTATACATTGAAAAAAAGTGCTAAAAAAGGGGAAGAAACCCTGCCTAAACAAGGAACTCATTATTCCTCTTCTTCCAATTGGGAGGCTGGGAAACACAGTCTTATTCTAGGCTTGACCTATAGGGAGTACTCAGTAATACAGTAATACATATTCTCCTTTCCTAGAGACTAATTACACCATGCCTTATCTCTGCTAACCCCATAGCACAAGAGCCCTGATCACCAGGTCTCTCCTGAGCTAAGCATTCTGCCATGAGTTACCCCTGTGCAATATTTCATTTCAGAACAACATTTGAATAAGAGTAATCTGAAGAGTATTTGGAATATCTTACAGCATAATTATTAGTTAATAATATCATAGTTTTACACTGTAGCCTTCATTTAAATTGATCCCAAAACACTGCAAACTTTTTATGAATTGACTATATAGATCTATACGTAATAAATTATATATTTATTTCTTAGTATAAAAAAATCTTTCTTCACCACTGAGATGGAACCACGTCTAAGTGAAATGTCAACTGTTTGCATAATGACACTACAATTTAGGACAGGAAATGCAGAAAAACATTATATTGTGTTGAAATTGTAGAGGAATTGGGGGAGATGATTATGTGAGGTGGAATCTGAAGTGGCCTGCAATAGCTACCATCTTTGCTGCTACAAAACACGGAGTAAAATTTAACCACATATGGTATGTCTGGAATTTAAATGAATGGTACACTAGGGGTTTTGCTTGTGTCAGTGACAAACTTATTTAAATATGTGCTTTTCCACAGACTCACCAACTTCAGATTGTTGTTGTCATTCTACAATTTTAAGGATGCAGAAAGCTTTTAAAGTGGCCTAGTCAGTCAACACCATGCTGGGACCATTATCAGGACAGATTTAGAGGAAAAGAATCCTCTACTGAATCAAAAATAGTACTTCCTACTATTTAGGTGTTCATAGAAATATTTTATCCAGATACCACCCAAACATAGTTAAAATAAGATTTAGAAATGGTGTCAAATACAAAACAATATATTTGGAATGGGAAAAAGCTGCATTGAAATTAACTGTCCAAAAATCAAACAACATTTACAAAATAATGTGAGAGTTACCCATGGCTGTCACTAACAGTTTGTGTAAATGTATGTAAATTATGTAAATAACTACAAAAAAGTCGGTGCAAATCGAACAATCAATCAAAAGAAGCATACTAGAATATAAATAATTAATAATGGTTATGAATACCATAATAAATGGATCATTGTGATACTAGATACCACATCAGTACCTTACATAGTTCAAAATTCTTGACTCCATCAGTTCTGTAAGTGATATGGTGCCTGTATACAACCTTTCAGACTCATTAATTGACCAGTTAAGCTTCAGCTAGTCTGCTCTTTTCTTGATTTCCCTTTTTACATGGGAACCCCAATTCCAGACTGTGTTCTTTTACTGTTTTCTCCCCCTCATTTGAAACTCTTTAACTGTGGCACATTCTACAGAGGTCTTTCCTCAAAGATGCAGGATGTATTTTTTTTCCTCCAGACTGAGTGGTTTATCATTTTCCTGGAGCAAGATATCACTATTTCAACAGGAAGGCAATAAAACATTTCTGAACACTAGAACAAGCAGAGGCTCCCTGTAATAGATCCCTATTTATTTTTAACAGAATCAATAGTTGTTTGCAAGTAATTGCACACTGCATTCTGTAAGTAAGGTAAGATTGAATGCATACATCTGCCTTATGACTCAGGCATGCTAATCTGCTGAAGTCTGTGGCTACTTTTTCTGAGATCCACAGTGCCAACTTCTTTCTCCAGGTCCATAAAAGTGACCCGTTTCCAGCTGGCTCTATATATTCCTTATGAATTCCATCAATACAGTAAACTTCCTTTGCCTAACCTCCACATTGATTGAAGTTAAGTACTACATTTGCTAGTAGAACTCAATGAAGCTAATCACTATACAAGTGCAGCTCAATGTTTCCCATTCAGCAGTCTCAAAAATACTTGAATATCATAATCGGTCTACAGTAGAGTATATTTCTGTCTTCAGATCAAAGGAAGATGAAGTATCCCATCTCTACCCACCATACACAAGTGAATAATGAAAAATTTATACTATCCAGTTGTTTTTTATTGTGCAAAGTCTGCTCATAAAATGAGTCTTTGGGTCTCGTTTCCCATCCCCCCTGCAACTTCCCCACAATATACAGTTGTTTTCACATAAATATCAGTGAATCTGGTATAAAGTGCTAATTATTTGCAGAGAGTCACTGCAGCTGAAACTGGAGCCTTGTCTCTGGTTGAAAATTTACTTTAAATCAGCACTAGAACCCAAAAGACAGTAAGGCCCAGTACTGTTGACAACAACTTACTGGGTTTCTGCTTTCAGGAGAGCTGTAATATTACTCATTCCTATCCTTATAGGACACTCCCATGAGAAGGGCTGGGGTATATGTGACTCTAATTAAAATGCTTTTACTGAAAGAAACTGCCTGAAGATGCACAGATCTCAGTTATCCCATACTTTTGATTTACCTGATTTGTTTTGATTTATAGGAGACACAATGCGACAGAAACAAGTCACCTATGCTGTATTCTAAGAGATTTTTCCTCCTATATTACAACTAATACATACACAAATACAGTGTGCATGTATATTGCCCGTGTGTGTGTGATCTATCCAATGGAATTTCAGAAAGGAGGAATATTTTGTCCAGAGAAAAATCCATATTAAAAGATTCAGCTTATAGGGCTAGGTTTTGCCCTGCTTCCTGGGACGATAGACATTCCTGGGGGAAAGGAGCACTATACTTTGTGCCTGGAGTAGTAATGACATATAGAATCAGTAGGGCAAAATTTCACCAGTTGTTTCATTCGAACGCTGTTACGACTTGTTTTGAAATGAAACAAAGGGCTTCAAAACAGCCTAGAAATGAATCAAGGGCAGTCAAAATGTTTCAAAACTTTTGAAACGTTTCAAGTTTCAAAGCTCAAGCTGGGATTGCCTGCAGGGAAAGAGAAAGTAAGGAGAGCGAAGGGGAAGAGGCGGGAAGAACTTCTCTGATATTGGCTGTGTAGCTGGCCTGTGACTGCGATCCTTCCCTGAGGTCCCTTCTGATCCCAGTGCTCTGAGGGAGGGATGCACAGTCACACATCACAAGTTTTGCTTTGATTGGTTTGAGGTGCAGTTTCCCAGAAACCCCAAACCTATCTCCTTGAAGCTTGGCAGGATTCATGGCCTCAGCAGGGTCTACCATCCCTGCAGTTTTCACCCTGCTGCACCTTAACACACACACACACACACACACACACACACACACACACACACACACACACACGCCAC
>NW_017728993.1:32265935-32267302 GCF_001723915.1 Gavialis gangeticus | reverse complement strand
GCAGCTTTCACCCTGCTGCACCTTAACACACACACACACACACACACACACACACACACACACACACACACGCACACACGTCACCCATGTCATGAGTTTTGCTTGTCAGCAACCTGAAGTGCAGTTTCCCAGAAACCCCTGCATCTGTCTCTTTGAAACTTAGCAGCCTTTATGACCTCAGAAGGGGCCACCATCCTCACAGGTTTCATTTGCATCACGCAAGAAATGACAAAGTTATAGGCAGTTTTGTGTTTCCCCATTATAGCCTATGGGTAAAACATAGAAAGAGTTGAAACAGCAAAACAGTTTTGATGAAATGAAATGGAAGAGTGGTTTCAAAATGAAACAAAACTCAAAAGGAAACACTGTCCGACTGAAATGTTGAAATGGAAGTCAAAACTAAATGGTACTGTTTTGCACAGTCCTAATAATCAGGGAAGAATTAAGGGGCGAGGTCCTACATCACTACACTGCTGAGAGCTCCAGTCTCAGCCAGCAGATGCATGCTGAGTGAACTGACATGTACATGTACAGATGAATGTACACAGTGAACCCTCTTCTAGTTCTGCCCCTGCCCTTTTCAGCATCCTGGATCCACTACTGAATATCATCCCTTTGTTTAAGGACCTCCAAGAAAAATAATGTAAGACTTTGTCTTTAAAATATAAGTGAGCCCAGTGAAAGAGCAGCTGAAAAGAGAATTACTGGGGGAAAATGGTTTTATGGAATGAATGGTAAAACACCTGTTGGGTAAAATTAGCTTGGTCTATTAAAATTATCCCAATTTTAAAAGTTAGCTTTATATTATTAAAAGAAAAAAAAAGACTTCAATCAATGGAGTGTTTTTTGGAAAAACTATACAAAATACTCCTTTCTTCAACACAACTGGCCTGTTTTAATGACTTCCGAATTAAATGAAAGCTCAGTTAGCCATATTTTCTGATGTTATAGTAAATTTATATAAACATGCACATGCATAAATACATAATACATGCATTTTTAAGAACAGTAACTGTAAATAAAATATGGTTTAAATGTGCTTAACTATCTAATTCAGATAGTGGTATACCCACCAACTCGTGGGTAAAGCCCAGATGTTTGGCTGTCAGTAACAGCTGCTACATGCTTCTGGATAGAGAGAATTTCTTTAAATGAGACACAGCATAACATGTGCTTCAGGTTACACTGCATCACATGAGACCAGAGATGGCTAAAACTCAAGGCTTCAAAATGAGTGCATCTCTGTGTCAAATTTAAAGAAATATTGCCTCTTATCAGGAGAGGCAGGTTTTAAAAGGTATTTTGGAGGTAAGACATGTTTTATGTCATAGTTTAGATAACTAAAAAATATTCTTCCTGGGCCTCTA
>NW_017728993.1:32261569-32265716 GCF_001723915.1 Gavialis gangeticus | reverse complement strand
GTGGGGGAGCATGGGGCACACAAGAGTGACTGCCAGATATTGTAGCTGGAAAATAAGATGTATTTAGTCATTTCAGATGCATTTCTCCCTTGCTCTTAAAAGAGCCAAAGAATGTTAACTTAATCTAGAGTATATTGCAAGATCTTTTTCTGTCCTTTTCCACCTCCCTTTTGCTGAGGAGAGTTAGGATTGAGAGCATCTACAGGAATATATGTATCTTTTTCATATATGGAAAGATTTATTATTATACTCATTGTTACTCTGCTTTAAGTGTTTTCAGTGTTAATTGATCTGTTATACACACACGTGTGCATGTATGTGCATGTGTTTTTTCCTCCATGCCCTTGGAGGTTCACACACCAACCTTTATAATATTTTTTATTATTATTATTTGCAAGTAAAAATACCTGTATAACAGAAATACAAGTCTAAAATGTGTCTCTTATCCCTTTCTACTTGACTGATGGTAATGCAAGTATGGAGGCAGTAAACAGTTCTATCCTTTATAGATAATGATTTGCCACATGATTAAAACTCCACTCCATTAGTTAAAATACATTTCAGTTCAGTCCCTAAAGTCTGTTTTTATATCACCTTATTTATTTGCTGTAGTATCTGTATTTTACATACAAGTACACTTTTATTTGCAAGTAAGGAGTTTTGAGTAAAGTTAGGAGTACTTTCACAGTTTTGAAATAATTTGACTCCAGATGCTCCACTGGTATGCTAATATGCTGCTACTGAGTAGTGAGTCTGCACCTGATGTGAAATGAAAAAAGGGATGTGAGTACGTGTTACAGAAATGAGGGGGTAAAAAAGTCATGCCTGCCACTAATAAAGCTGCTAACAATGGCTATACCAAACATTTTCTTTTTCTTAAACAAGAGTTAACTTGCTTAGCCTGGAACAAATTTAAGAAGATAATGAGGAGAAAGCACATGAAGAACTGTGGTTGCAGTTTATACAGCTCCACTTCCTAACTGGAAAGAGAACTTAATTAGACTTCTACGTACCAGGATATCTATTTACTGTGCTAATGTTTTCATCTTAATATGGATGTTAAACTATGCCATTCTGACATAGCAACAAATCTCATACTTGTGTTATAAAAAAAGAACAGAAATACCCAAATAATTAGCAGCAATGAAAACTCAACACAAAAATAAACAATTATAGGAAGCGAATTACGATGGGAAGCAAGTAAGAAAAAGTTTTAAATAAGGATTTGCAAAATTTTCTGTTTTTTTGCAATATAATGAAAATATTTTTAACAAGTCAGTCTTACCAGTGAAATCAATTGTTATGTTCCCAGGAGACTTATTCATTTTTACACAGTGAATCTCAAATTCAAAATTTAACCTTTCCATCACGGTTCACCAAAAGTTCAGTCATTTTTAATTCAGGTACCTTTATATGCATAGCAGCAATAACAATTAGAAAAAGTATATTAAATTGTTTTGTGCACTAGAAAAGTTTAAAAGCTATCAGGTTTGGGTAAATCAAGAGCATTTGTAAAGTTGGATAGAAAACAAGGAACATTTTAATTTTTGCCAAAAGCATTTTGATAAAAGATTGACATTCATAAAATATTAATCAGCCTGAGCTATCTGATATCACCAGTTCTTTATATCAAATTTCAACTATGAATATTTTTATAAATACTTGCATTCAGTGTGCAATTACAGAAATTATATGCATTTCAGGAGATGTTGGGTTGGTTCACAGTATATTATATAATACAGTAAGATGACAGTGTCAGTGGCAAAACATTTTTATAAGTAAAGTAATGTCCTCCCACATGCTACTAATATGGTGCATTCACAGCTTGTAAACAATCTTTTCTTTTAAAATATAATAATTTAGCGTATCACTTTTATAAGATTTTTAAGAAGTGGTGAAGTTTCTTTATTCCGTTTTTAACTTATATTAAAAAAAAAAACAGCAAGAATAAAAGCTAGATCATTTAGATAAAAGCATCCATTTATTGATCTCAGGCCACTCTCTTCAATTAAAATAAAACTGAATAATATTACAACATTTAAAGTCAGAGCTTGTCAAATGTGACGCTGTATGCCAAAAGCCCTCACATTAATAATCCTATTTGTACAGAAGACTTGTAATACCTATTTTCAGGCATGTAAAAGAGATCTAGGGCAGAATTTTATTTCCCTTTGTGGGTCTAAATGGAAGTTTTCTAGCCAGGTACCTGGCTATTTTGGCCCTGGTTTTATGCTGTGCCCATGTAAGCGTGAGCACTTAAACAGCATGTGCTGTGGGGCTATGCACTGGCTGGGTATGTGCGTCTAGAGAATATTTTTGGGAGAGGGGAAAGATTCCCTGCTGCCTTCCCAGGTTGTAGCCTCAAGAGTGCTTGCCCAAAAGGCCGGAGGTTTGGGTTCTGGACTCCTTTCTCTCAGAAGGGTTTAGACTTCCATCTCCGATTTCTCAGCACAATCATTCTACCTCAGTCAGTCATCATCTAGTCTCTCCTTGAATGCTCCTTTTGAAGCATATGCAACCATGCCGCAGGGACAGTAGAATTGCTACTTGAGAATCAGTGGCATTTTTGGCACTTAAGTGGACAGAAAGCTGTCATTTGGGTGCACAAAGGGAAATAGAAACCCACTCACAGTGTGGTCAGGCACTAGACATACATGCATCATGAACCTCAGTGATGATTATCTTTAGAGCCAGTAGTATGCCATACTGCCTTGAAAAAGCTTCATATGTATACTGCAACAAATCAGTGGATATAACTGACTTATCAGTTATTATTGTATGCGCATATTACATTACAATACCACTCCCAGGAGTTCATGATAATAGAAGGATTAGATCATAGATTGTAGAAACAGAGGTCATGCACGGTAACAGAGGCAAGATGCATATGTTAATCAGTTCATTATTGTTCATTAGCCAATCAAGACAGCAGGCAGATTGTGTTGTAGGAGGGCAGTCATTATTGTACATGCAGACTGTGGCACACTGAAAGGCTTGTGTTTGGCCACAGCCAGGCTCCAAATCAGTGGGACCAAATGCTGAAAGCAGAACTTCACCAGGCCTCCAAATGTCACCAGATGCCACTAGGCAGACCTTCTCAAAATGTTGTGTGTCACTAGACAATTAAGCATAGCTGATACAGGATTATACAGAATTAGGTGATGCATACATGTTTTTTTGCTAGGAAACACGAAGAGTTGCTATTATTTTAGGGTATGATCTCACTCAATCTCTTTTTTACTCATTTCCCATCTTTGGTACTATTAACATCAACACAAGGGAGGATGGGACCTCAGAGATCAAATCTGTAAAACACAGTTCTTCAGTCAATTTGGATAGTGACTGAAATAACTACAGAATATGATTTTCCTCCATAACAAACTGGGTATATGAACCCAGTTCTTAACGTTCCTCCTGGGTTTGAATCCAGAGTTCTATTTACGTGGTTGCAGAATATACTACATAATGATTTGAGCTGAGGATTGCTAAAGTAATGCCCAATTAGATGCTAGATCACATGTGTTGACAAAAGTGTTAAGTACCCTTTAATCCAATGGCACCTTTAATCCAATGGCAAACAATGCTTCTCATCCTCTTCATAATTGTCTTCATGTACAGTTGTCTAATCATGGATTTTGTACCAATATTTGAAAATGCTGTAGTTAGTAATTTCCCATTAATCACAGAGTGAAACAGTAGAACACCTAGTAACTGAACTACTGTGTCTTAGGCTCTGGCATACATCCCACCTAAGATGTGATTAACCAGGAAATCACATCTGAAGTAGTTACTCAGTTACAATAAAACACTAAATGTGCAGTTTTGTGGAACTAAAATAACACACAACACATCCATAGCACCTTGAAGTCACTCTAGATTGAACTCTTAATTACCACCAGCATCTTGAAATTACTGACAGAAAGACAGCAACAAGGGTAAACATTATAGAGAATCTCACTGGAATGTCCTGGGGATGTGAGGTTCCTGCAAGGGCTGTGCAAAGCATTGGTAGCTGGGAACTGAATCTCTGAATCCGAATTGAATCGGAAGACAAATTAAAATCTCTGAATTGATTCAAAGCATTTGAATCAATTCGTAAAAGCTTCGGAAAAGATTCAGCCACTTTGGAGATTCGGCCATAGACTAA
>NW_017728993.1:32259701-32261554 GCF_001723915.1 Gavialis gangeticus | reverse complement strand
AGGGAAGGAGTTTGGGGGAGGGAGGGATTGGGGCTGGGGCAAGCTCCCCAGTTGGGGTGTGGGGGGTGTTACAGGCATGGCAGCACTGGAAGTGGGGGCTCTGCCTTACTGCCACTTGCCCAGCCAGGGCAGGGGGGTGGAGTGTGGGCATGGCTGGGCACGGAAGCACTGGGAGCAGGGATTAAGCCCTGCTGCCACTTGGAGCAAGCTGCACCTGCATAGCACCCCTCCCCTCCTGTGCCAGCTGGGCTGGGCAGAGGATGGGGCTGGGCAGGGCAGCCATGGAGGCTTCTCTCTTGGATCCCCCAACCAGGACAGAGGCAGGTACATCTGGAAAAGCCATGGAAGAAGCCCCCATGGCTGCCCTGCCGAGCCCCATTCCACTTCTGGCCCCAGTCTCCTGGCACTTAAAAAAAATAAAATAAAAGCCCTGCACTCACTGGCTGCAGCAGTAGGGTTCAGGGCTTCTGAGGGCTCATGGCAGAGCCCCCCACACAGCACTTAGTACTCCCCACTTGGTACCCACACAGCACCTGTTGCATCACGCGGGTGCAGTGCTGCTTGGCAGGATGCCACGAGCTGTTGGGAAACTGCTGGATAGACAGGCACAGCTGGAGGAGCTGCGGAAGAACCTGCAGCCACCTGGCTGTGACTGCCTCTCCCCATCCAATCCAAATCTCTGAATCAGCACCAAATGTTCAATTCTGATTTGGCCAAATCAAATGGGGACAATGATTAAAATCACCAAATTGAATCACTGTTCTCCAAATCTGAATTGAATACTTCCCTATTTGCACAGGCCTAGTTCCTTCCTTCCATCAACCCAGGCCCTGATACTCTCTACAGCTGAATACCGAACTCGTGTCTGGTCAAAGGTCTCACACACATCACGTTGACACATAGGTGACACATTCTGCCATTCAAATAGTAACCGGTGCTCATGTTAATGCAATTAATGGTGTGATAAAACAAGGAATAAGTTACAAAATTATTACACAAAATATGTAACAAACATCATGTCTGGTTCCTATCATGGCATTAATTGAACGTGTAGCCAGACTGATTGGGGCTCCCAGCCTCTGGAAGGCATGGGAGCCCTTGACTCCCATCAGTTCCCAAGGCCAAGATTAGTAATTAGCTGATTGCTTGTCCCAGCCTCAGGGCCCATAAGGGTATCCCTGAGGCTAACAGCTGCAATCAGATTCTGATCCCAGCTTCAGGAATCAAATACACCCCTTCATCAGGGAGAAGTGGCAGGTTGGGGTGCAACCTGCATCAAGGGCTCCACTGAGTCAAGCATTAGGGTGCAACTTGAGTCAAGGGCTTCACTGCACCCTCACAGCTGGGAGCTCTGATCATCTGCTCTATGTGCCTCCATGGCTCGAAACCCAGATCAGTGCAAGGTACCTCACATCCCCCTGTCCCAGCCGCCTGCAGACAGTTCAGGATTGAGAGTGTGTTTGGGGGTAGAATGGTAAGAAAGGTTTATTGACTTAACAAAAACAACTACGCGTAGATAACAAAACAAGGAAAGACAATAATTCACATCAGCAACTTACCGGCTGTTCCCTCTGATGCCTGATGTATGACAAGTTTTTCTTCTGCAAAGCTCAGCAAAGTCAGGTGTCCCCAATCAGTGCTGTCCAAGGGGTATTGGGAAGGACCCTGGTATTCAGTCCTTGGGCTCCTCGAGATTTATGGGCCCACCGAATCCAAGCCAGCAGCTAATTTTAAATCAGGAACTTCTTTTACAGAGCTGCATCTTCCTTCTAAATGATTTCCGGATGTGCTAGCCAATTAATGACTTCTGAGCTAGGCTGATAACTTACAGCCATTCAGATTATCTTTACTTC